>NC_141873.1:459737254-460040284 GCF_056163025.1 Triticum urartu | reverse complement strand
AATTATAATAATATTCCCTCTGATTTTTAATCTAATATTAAATAATTTATTAGTTCGCAAAAGAGTTTGAATGCTTTGATTGAAGAAAAACTATCTAAGATTGATGAGTTGGCTAGGAACGTGGATAGAATTTCTCTTGATGTTGATTCTTTGAAAATTACATCTATTCCACCTAAGCATGATATCAGTGAGTCTCTCAAATCCAGGAGAATTTCCATTGATGAGTTCAAAGAAAGAACCGCTAGGATGCGTGCTAAAAAATATTGCTTTGTGAAAGCATGTTCTTCTAGTTTTCATGATAATAAGGATGAAGATCTAAAAGTGATTGATATGTCCCCTATTAAATCCTTGTTTTGCAATATCAAACTTGATAATGATTGGACTGGAGATGAGTCAACTTTAGTTAAAAGGCGTCCCAACAATTCAGAGTTTTTAGATCTTAATGCTAAAATTGGTAAAAGTGGGATTGGAGAGGTCAAAACTTTACATAGCAATGAACCCACTATTTTGGATTTCAAGGAATTTAATTATGATAATTGTTCTTTAGTATATTGTATTTACTTGTTGTAATCCGTGCTAAATTCTCCGCGTGCTTATAATCAAAATAAAGCTTTTACTGAACATATTGTTGATGCTTTAATGCAATCTTATGAAGAAAAGCTTGAATTGGAAGTTTTTATCCCTAGAAAACTTTATGATGAGTGGGAACCCACTATTAAATTTAAAATTAAAGATCATGAATGCTATGCTTTATGTGATTTGGGTGCTAGCGTTTCCACGATTCCAAAAACTTTGTGTGATGTGTTAGGATTCTGTGAATTTGATGATTGTTCTTTAAATTTGCATCTTGCGGGTTCCACTATTAAGAAACCTATGGGAAGGATTAATGATGTTCTTATTGTTGCAAATAGTAATTATGTGCCCGTAGATTTCATTGTTCTTGACATTGATTGCAATCCTACACGTCCCATTATTCTTGGTAGACCTTTCCTTAGAACGATTGGTGCAATTATTGATATGAAAGAAGGGAATATTAGATTCCAATTTCCATTAAGGAAAGGCATGGAACACTTTCCTAGAAAGAAAATTAAATTACATTTTGAGTCTATTATGAGAGCCACTTATGGATTGCATACCAAAGATGATAACACATAGATCTATTCTTGCTTTTATGCCTAGCTAGGGGCATTAAACGATAGCGCTTGTTGGGACGCAACCCAATTTTATTTTTGTTCCTTGCTTTTTGGTTCTGTTTAGTAATAAATAATTCATCTAGCCTCTATTTAGATGTGCTTTTATGCTTTTAATTAGTGTTTGTGCCAAGTAGAACCTTTGGGAAGACTTGGGGAAAGTCTTTGCGATCTTGCTATAAAAACAGAAACTTTAGCGCTCACGAGATTTGCTGCGATTTTTTACTGGAGAGTGCGATTAGGTTGATTCTTTTCGTAGATGATTAATAGATAAATTCCTCACATCCAGCAATTTATTTTAGAATTTTTGGGGGATGCCCCGGATGGCATCCCCTCTTTCGTCTTCTTCTATCGGTAACTTTACTTGAGGCTATATTTTTATTCACCACATGATATGTGTTTCGCTTGGAGCGTCTTGTATGATTTGAGTATTTTATTTTTAGTTTACCATAATCATACTTGCTGTACACACATTTTGGGAGAGACACACATGAATTGGAATTTATTAGAATACTCTATGTGCTTCACTTATATCTTTTGAGCTAGATAATTTTGCTCTAGTGCTTCACTTATATCTTTTAGAGCACGGTGTTGGTTTTATTTTATAGAAATTATTGATCTCTCATGCTTCACTTATATTATTTTGAGAGTCCTTTAGAACATCATGGTAATTTGCTTTGGTTATGAAACTAGTCCTAATATGATAGGCATCCAAGATGGGTATAATAAAAACTATCATAGAAAGTGCATTGAATACTATGAGAAGTTTGATACTTGATAATTGTTTTGAGATATAAAGGTCGTGATATTAGAGTGTGCTAGTTGAGTAGTTGTGAATTTGAGAAATACTTGTGTTGAAGTTTTCAAGTCCCGTAGCATGCACGTATGGTAACCGTTGTGTAACAAATTTGAAACATGAGGTGTTCTTTGATTGTCTTCCTTATGAGTGGCGGTCGGGGACGAGCGATGGTCTTTTCCTACCAACCTATCCCCCTAGGAGCATGCGTGTAGTGCTTGGTTTTTGATGACTTGTAGATTTTTGCAATAAGTATGTGAGTTCTTTATAACTAATGTTGAGTCCATGGATTATACGCACTCTCACCCTTCCATCATTGCTAGCCTCTTCGTTACCGTGCATTGCCCTTTCTCACCTTGAGAGTTGGTGCAAACTTCACCAGTGCATCCAAACCCCGTGATATGATACGCTCTATCGCACATAAACCTCCTTATATCTTCCTTAAAACAGCCACCATACCTACCTATTATGGCATTTACATAGCCATTCCAAGATATATTGCCATGCAACTTTCCACTGTTTCATTCATGACACGCTTCATCATTGTCATATTGCTTTGCATGATCATGTAGTTGACATCGTATTTGTGGCAAAGCCACCATGCATAATTTATCATACATGTCACTCTTGATTCATTGCCCTTCCCGGTACACCGCTGGAGGCATTCATATAGAGTCATATTTCGTTCTAGTATCGAGTTGTAATCATTGAGTTGTAAATAAATAGAAGTGTGATGATCATCATTAATAGAGCACTATCCCCAAAAAATAGAAAGGCCAAAAAGAAAGGCCCCAAAAAAGAAAAGAAATAAAAAGGGGCAATTCTACTATCCTTTTTTCCACACTTGTGCTTCAAAGTAGCACCATGATCTTTATGATAGAGAGTCTCTTGTTTTGTCACTTTCATATACTAGTGGGAATTTTTCATTATAGAACTCGGCTTGTATATTCCAACAATGGGCTTCCTCAAATGCCCTAGGTCTTCGTGAGCAAGCAAGTTGGATGCACACCCACTTAGTTTCTTTTGTTGAGCTTTCATACATTTATAACTCTAGTGCATCCGTTGTATGGCAATACCTACTCCTTGCATTGACATCAATTGATGGGCATCTCCCTAGCCCATTGATTAGCCGCGTCGATGTGAGACTTTCTCTTTTTTTGTATTCTCCACATAACCCCCTATCATTATTATATTCCACCCATAGTGCTATATCCATGGCTCACGCTCATGTATTGCGTGAAAGTTGAAAAAAGTTTGAGATTACTAAAGTATGAAACAATTTCTTGGCTTGTCATTGGGGTTGTGCATGATGAGAGCATTCTTGTGTGACGAAAATGGAGCATGACCAAACTATGATTTTGTAGGGATGAACTTCCTTTTGCCATGTTATTTTGAGAAGACATGATTACTTAGTTAGTATGCTTGAAGTATTATTATTTTTATCTCAATATTAAACTTTTGTCTTGAATCTTTCGGCTCTGAAAATTCATGCCACAATAAATAAAATTACATTGAGAATTATGCTAGGTAGCATTCCACATCAAAAATTATGTTTTTATCATTTACCTACTCGAGGACGTGCAGGAATTAAGCTTGGGATGCTTGATACGTCTCCAATGTATCTATAATTTTTTATTGTTCCATACTATTATATTATCTATTTTGGATGTTAATGGGCCTATTTATACACTTTTATATTATTTTTGGCACTAACCTACTAACCCAAGGCCCAGTGCAAATTGCTATTTTTTGCCTATTTCAATGTTTCGCGGAAAAGGAATATCAAACGGAATCCAAACGGAATGAAACCTTCGGGAGAGTTATTTTTGGAACAAACATGATCCAGGGGACTTGGAGTGGACGTCAAGAAATCAACGAGGAGGCCATGAGGAAGGGAGGCGCACCTGCCCCCCTGGGCGCACCCCGACCCTCGTGGCTCCACTGACCTACTTCTTCCTCCTATATATATCCATATACCCCGAAAACATCAAGGAGCACCACGAAACCCTATTTCCACTGCCGCAACCTTCTGTAACCAAGAGATCCCATATTGGGGCCTTTTCCAGAGCTCCCCCAGAGGGGGAATCGATCACGGAGGGCTTCTACATCAACACCATAGCCTCTCCGATGATGTGTGAGTAGTTCACTTCAGACCTTCGGGTACATAGTTATTAGCTAGATGGCTTCTTCTCTCTCTTTGGATCTCAATACAATGTTCTCCTCGATCTTCTTGGAGACTATTTGATGTAACTCTTCTTGCAGTGTGTTTGTCGAGATCCGATGAATTGTGGGTTTATGATCAAGTTTATCTATGAACAATATTTGATTATTCTCTGAAATCTTTTATGTATGATTGGTTATCTTTGCAAGTCTCTTCGAATTATCAGTTTGGTTTGGCCTACTAGATTGATCTTTCTTGCAATGGGAGAAGTGCTTAGCTTTTGGTTCAATCTTGCGGTGTCCTTTCCAAGTGACACCAGGGGCAGCAAGGCACGTATTGTATTGTTGTCATCGAGGATAAAAAGATGGGGTTTATATCATATTACTTTATTTTATCCCTCTACATCATGTCATCTTGCCTAATGCGTTACTCTGTTCTTATGAACTTAATACTCTATATGCATGCTGGATAGCGGTCGATGTGTGGAGTAACAGTAGTAGATGCAGAATCATTTCGGTCTACTTGTCGCGGACGTGATGCCTATATACATGATCATGCCTAGATATTCTCATAATTATGCACTTTTCTATCAATTGCTCGATAGTAATTTGTTCACCCACCGTAATACTTATGCTATCTTGAGAGAAGCCACTAGTGAAACCTATGGCCCCCGGGTCTATTCTCTATTATATTAATCTCCCATCAACTAGCTATTTCTGGCACCGTTTATTTTTGCAATCTTTATTTTCCAATCTATATCATAAAAATACCAAAAATATTTATCTTATTATTATTATCTCTATCAGATCTCACTCTCGTAAGTGACCGTGAAGGGATTGACAACCCCTTTATCATGTTGGTTGCCAGGTTCTTATTTGTTTGTGTAGGTACGAGGGAATTGCGTGTAGTCTCCTACTGGATTGATACCTTGGTTCTCAAAAACTAAGGGAAATACTTACGCTACTTTGCTGCATCACCCTTTCCTCTTCAAGGGAAAACCAACGCAGTGCTCAAGAGGTAGCATAGACATCTCAAACTTCTTCAACATTAGCTTCCCAAACTTTTCACTAAAATGAGGGTTAGTCGAACCAAATATTATAAAAATCAACATAAATTTGGCACACAAATAATTCACCATTAGCCCTTTTATTAAAAAGAGTAGAATCTATTTTTCCAATCTCAAAGCCTTTTTCAGTAAGAAACTTGGTCAAGCATTTATACCACGCTCTAGGAGCATGTTTAAGACCATAAAGAGCTTTGTGAAGTTTGTAAACATGATCGGGTTTCTTAGGATTGACTAAGGATGGCAATTTTACCCACGGACATGGATATCCATGGATATCCGACCCGAATGGATAGGGTTTGGATATGGTTTTGTGTCCATGGGCGGCGCCCAAACTCGACCCGACTTCTCATGGGTAGGGCATGGATATAATCTTGTACCCGTGGGTATACCCAAACCCAACCCGATAGTATTACTTAATGGGCAGAAAATCTGATGTCCCTATCCCACAGTCACATGTCCCATTGCAATTTTACACTTCATTATCTAAAACATGTAAAATAAATTACACAATCCCCGTCATAACTTTTATCAGTTGACATTCAATCCCCTCCGTAACATACTCCAACACCACTTCCCTTATTTTTATCTCATTCTTAATGACTTGTCATTGTCATCTATTAGAAAAATACTTAATGATGTTAGGTTGTTAGTGGACATTGATTTACCATAAGTGAAGCCTAGACTGCCATGAGGTGAAGAATGTAAGAGCTTATGTTAATATTGTGTTCTGTATTATTTATATGTCTTGAGAGGACCCAATGGATATCCAGTGGAGATGGATATCCACCAGGTTTGGACATGGACACAATTTTTCATCCGTGGATTTTTTCATGGGCGGGCAAAGACTATCTTCATGGATATGGATATGGATTTGATATAGCTCAACCCAATCCAAACCCGACCCATTGCTATCCTTAGGATTGACAAAGCCGGGAGGTTGTTTAACATAAACTTCCTCCTCAATTTCACCATTTAGAAAAGCACTTTTAATGTCCATTTGGTACAAGGTGATATCATGGTGATTAGCATAGGCAAGTAAGATGCAGATGGACTCAAGTCTAGCAACGGGGGCATATGTCTCACCGTAGTCCATACCTTCGGCTTGAGTGTAGCCTTGGGCGACGAGACGTGCTTTGTTGCGAATGACTTGACCATCTTCATCTTGCTTGTTGCGAAACACCCATTTGGTACCAATGATGTTGTGGTTGTTGTCGGGCTTCTCGACCAATGTCCACACTTGATTTCTCTCGAAGTTGTGTAGCTCTTCATGCATGGCGTTTATCCAATCCGGATCTTCCAATGCTTATTCAACCTTCATAGGTTCAATGCTAGAGATGAATGAATAATGTTCACAAAAGTTAGCCAAACGATTTTTAGAGCGAGTTATTCTCCCAGTTTGAATATCATTGAAGATTTGTTCGACGAGATGATCTCTTGAGACTCTTGATCGAACTCGTGAGAGCGTTTGCTTGGGTCGAGGTGGAACATCTTCTTCATCATCTTGTCCTTCTTCATTGTTGAAGTTGTCATTTCCTTGTCATGGTGGAGATGGAGGTTGATGAGGTTCATCTTGGTGTACTTCCTCGTTTTCTTCATCTTGGTGCGTCCCACTTGTGGATGCTTCCGTATCAACTCTTGGTTCACCTTGTTGTGAGGTAGAAGCTTCCACTTGGACGGACGAGGTACTCTCCTTCACCTCTGTTGGACGAATCTTGCCAATAGACAAGTCTTGGATTGCTTCCTAAGGATCTTTATCTCCTACATCAATTGGCAATTGCTCTACTTGCGAGCCGTTAGATTCATCAAACTTCACATCTACTGTCTCTTCAACCTTTCGGGTGAAATTGTGTAGACACGGTAAGTGTGAGAGTTTGAGCCATAACCAAGTTGGAAACCTTCATGAGATTTAGGAGCCAATTTAGAATGACGATGCTTATCAAGAATGTAGCACTTTGAGCCGAATACTCAAAAGTATCCAACTTGGGGTTTGTTACCGGTGAGAAGCTCGTATGCCGTCTTGCTGAGCAGCTTGTGAAGATACAAGCGATTTGTTGCATGACAAGCTGTCTCAACTGCTTCCGCCCAAAAGTGTTTTGGATTCTTGTACTCATCAAACATCATTCTTGCCATCTCAATAAAAGTTTGGTTCTTCCTCTCAACAACTCCATTTTGTTGAGGTGTGTACGTAGCCGAGAACTCGTGTGAAATCCCTTCTTCGTCAAGAAAGGTATCCACATTTGAGTTCTTGAACTCCGTTCCGTTGTCGCTGCGAACCTTCTTGATCTTCACTTCAAATTGATCTTGGGCCTTTCTAGCAAAGTTCTTGAAGATCTTTTGGGCCTGCGATTTATCATCAAGAAAGAACACCCACGTAAATCTTGAAAAATCATCAACTATAACTAGACCAAATGAGTTACCACCAAGACTCTTGTAGGCATTGGGACCAAAGAGATCCATATGAATTAGCTCGAGCGGTATTCTCGTGGTCATAATGTTCTTCACGGGGTGACTTCCTCCAACTTGTTTTCCTGCTTGACAAGCACTACAAAGTCTATCCTTGTCAAATATAACACCTTTTACTCCAAGGATATGATCACCTTTAATAAGCTTATCAAGATTTCACATGCCCACATGACCTAACCTTCTATGCCACAACCAATCTTTCGAAGATTTAGCAATAAAGCAAGTTCTAGGTTGAGCCTTTCTAGTGAAATCAACAATATATAGATCACCTCTATGTGTACCGGTAAAGACCATTTTATGATTATCTCTACGAAACACTTGGCAATCTACTTCAGTAAATAGGACATTGAAGCCAAAGTCAGCAAGTCTAGATATGGAAAGTAAATTGTAGCCAAGAGATTCAACGAGCATAACATTTTGTATAGAGCTATCATGTGAGATGGCCACCTTACCAAGGACAACCACCTTACCCTTTGAGTTATCACCAAAAGTGACATACTTTCGAGGGCTGTCGTTTTTAGCAAGCTCATGAAACATATCCTTGTCTCCAGTCATATGATCAGTACATCCACTATCAAGGACCCATTCCTTTCCTCCAGCCATGTAGCCATGAAGATTAGCCATAAGACCAAAGTGTCTCATTGCATCATCAAGATCATGTCACTATCATCATCCTCATCATAGTATCCATGTTCAACATCATCATGTGGTGGATCAATTCCTAGAGAGAGAGAGAGATTCATTAGAAGTATGGTCGTAACAATGTTCATCTCTATGAATTCTAATGACTTCGGAAATGATATTGGTAATAATTCCAACATCTCCTTTGGCGTTTGTAAGATTAGTAAGCTCAAATAGACAATCACCAAATTTGGGATCATTGGAACTCATCTTACTCAAGGCAATAGACTTATGAAGAATCTCATCTAAGTTTTTCAAGGAATAGTTTGGAAATCGTTCCCCAAGGAATCTCCATATGGTCTAGGAACAATCAAGAGTAGGCAAGCTAGCAAGCTAGTTTCTAGGCAAACCTCTAGTGATTAAATTGACAGTTCTAAGATTACAGATCATGTCAATAGACTCATCAAGAGTAGGATGCAAAGGATCAACATGAGGTGCACAAGGGCTAGTAATGTACTTGTTTAAATGATATTCATTAAAAATCTCAAGCATCTCGATTTTCCACTCATGAAAGTACTCTCCATCCAGAATAGGCACTCGACGTCTAAGACTCCCCAATGTAGGCTCATCCATCTTCCTTCACTGGTGATTAAACCAAAGCAATGGAGACCAAAGCTCTGATACCAATTGAAAGGGATCGAGAAGAGGTGTCTAGAGGGGGTGAATAGACTCTTAGCAAAGAAACATGGCAGTTTTTAATTTCTTCAAGTTGAGGTGGAGTTTTAGCACATGTTTAACCATTCACAATATATATCAAGCAAGCATGACAAGAGTATATGGGCAGCGGAAAGTACAGCATGCAACTTTGGAAGAATGTAAAGGGATGGGATTTGAAGGGAGCAAACGCAATGTAGACACGGAGATTTTTGGCATGGTTCCGATAGGTGGTGCTATCGTACATCCACGTTGATGGATACTTCAATCCACGAAGGGTAACAGTTGTGCGAGTCCACGGAGGGCTCCATCCATGAAGGGTCCACGAAGAAGCAACCTTGTCTATCCCACCATGGCCATCGCCCACGAAGGACTTGCCTCACTAGGGTAGATCTTCATGAAGTAGGCGATCTCCTTGCCCTTACAAACTCCTTGGTTCAACTCCACAATCTTGCGGAGGCTCCCAAGTGACACCTAACCAATCTAGGAGACACCACTCTCCAAAAGGTAATATATGGTGTGTTCATGATGAACTCCTTGCTCTTGTGCTTCAAATGATAGTCTCCCCAACACTCAACTCTCTCTCATAGGATTGGATTTGGTGGAAAGATGATTTGAGTGGAAAGCAACTTGGGGAAGGCTAGAGATCAAGATTTATGTGGTTGGAATGGAATATCTTGACCTCAACACAAGTGTAGGTGGTTCTCTCTCAGAAAATGTATGATGGAAGTGTAGGCATGTTCTGATGGCTCTCTCTCCGAATGAGGAGTGGGTGGGGGTATATATAGCCTCCACAGAAAATCTAACCGTTACACACAATTTACCAAACTCGGTGGGACCGAATCAGAAAACTCGGTCAGACCGATTTAGTTCATAATGGAGCGTTCATAATGTGACCGTTAGGCATTTCGGTAGGACCGACATGATCAACTCGGTGGGACTGATGTGCTAGGGTTAGGGTAAAACCTCATCTCGGTTTGACCGATTACACAAACTCGGTGGGACCGATTTGGGTAATAAGAGAAACAGAGAGTTGGTCAAGCAAACTCGGTGGGACCGATTGCATATCTCGGTGAGACCGAGATTATTGCAATGGGCAACAGAGAGTTTGCAGACCCATCTCGGTGAGACCGAGATCCCATCGGTGTGACCGAATTGATTAGGGTTTGTGGCAATGGCTATGTCAAGAGAACTCGGTGGCGCCGGATGGAAAATTTCGATAGGGCCGAGTTTGACTTTAGGTTTGCGACAAATGTGGATGTGAGAAAGTGGTTGAGGGCTTTGGAGCATATCACTAAGCACTTTCAGCAAGCAAGCCATTAAGCAACACCTCATCCCCTTTTAATAGTATTGGCTTTCCTACGGACTCAATGCGATCTTGGATCACAAAAATAGAAAATGTAGAGTCCTGAGCTTTGAGCTTGAGCCAATCCTTTGTCCTCATCATCTTGAAGGGGTTCCACATCCTCTTGTCCATGCCACTCCATTGTTGAGCTTATCTGAAACATACTAGATGAAAACATTAGTCCAACAAGAGATATGTTGACATCAATTACCAAAATCACCCAGGGAGCACTAGTGCTTTTAGATCTGATAAAGATAATAAGATAAATATTTTTTGTATTTTTATGGTATAGATTGGAAAATAAAGATTGCAAAATAAACGGCGATAGAAATAGCTAGTTGACGGGAAACTAATATGATGTAAAGTAGACCCGTGGGCCATAGGTTTCACTAGTGGCTTCTCTCAAGATAGCATGTATTACGGTGGGTGAACAAATTACTGCCGAGCAATTGATAGAAAAGCGCATAGTTATGATGATATCTAAGGCAATGATCATGAATATAGGCATCATGTTCGTGTCAAGTAGACCGAAACGATTCTGCATCTGCTACTATTACTCCACACATCGACCGCTATCCAGCATGCATCTAGAGTATTAAGTTCATAAGAAGAGAGTAACGCATTAGGCAAGATGACATGATGTAGAGGGATAAAATCAAGCAATATGATATAAACCCCATCTTTTTATCCTCGATGGCAACAATACAATACGTGTCGGTTCCCTTTCTATCACTGGGATCGAGCACCGCAAGATTGAACCCAAAGCTAAGCACTTCTCCCATTGCAAGAAAGATCAATCTAGTAGGCCAAACCAAACTGATAATTCGAAGAGACTTGCAAAGATATCAAATCATGCATGTAAGAATTCATAGAAGAATCAAATAATATTCATAGATAATCAAGTTCATAAACCCACAATTCATTGGATCTCCACAACACATCGCAAAAAGAGTTACATCGAATAGATCTCCAAGAAGATCAAGGAGACTTTGTATTGAGATCCAAAGAGAGGGAAGAAACCATCTAGCAAATAACTATGGACCCGAAGGTCTGTGGTAAACTACTCACACATCATCGGAGAGGCTATGGTGTTGATATAGAAGTCCTCTGTGATCGAATCCCCCTCCGGCAGATCGCCGGAAAAGACCCCAAGATGGGATCTCATGGGTACAGAAGGTTGTGGTGGCGGAAAAGGTGTTTCGTGGCTCTCCCCAAAGGTTTTAGGGTATAAGAGTATATATAGGCGAAAGAAATAGGTTGGTGCAGCTGCGAGGGGCCCACGAGGGTGGGGACGCGCCCTCCTGCCTCGTGGCTTCGTCGCTGCTTCCTTGACGTCCACTCCAAGTCTCCTGGATTGCGTTTGTTCCAAAAATGATCCTCGTGAAGGTTTTATTCCATTTGGATTACGTTTGATATTCCTTTTCTGTGAAACACTGAAATAGGCAAAAAACAGCAATTTGCACTGGGCTTTCAGTTAATTGGTTAGTCCCAAAAATAATATAAAAAGGTATATTAAAGCCCATTAAACATCCAAAACAGATAATATAATAACATGGAACAATCAAAAATTATAGATACGTTGGAGACGTATCATTAATGGGTCTGCAACATTCAGATCCTTATGTATCTTGGAAATCTCAATATCTCCCTCCTTGACTTGATCTCGGATGGAATTGACTCTTGATGTGCTTGGTTCTCTTGTGAAATATGGATTCCTTTGCCAAGGCAATTGCACCAGTATTGTCACAAAAGATTTTCATTAGACCTGATGCACTAGGTATGACACCTAGATCGGATATGAACTCCTTCATCCAGACTCCTTCATTTGCTGCTTCCGAAGCAGCTATGTACTCCGCTTCACACGTAGATCCTGCCACGACGCTCTACTTGGAACTGCACCAACTGATAGCTCCATCATTCAACAAAAATATGTATCCAGTTTGTGACTTAGAGTCATCCGGATCATTGTCAAAGCTAGCATCGACGTAACCGTTTACGATGAGCTCTTTGTCACCTCCATAAACGAGAAACATATCCTTAGTCCTTTTCAGGTATTTCAGGATGTTCTTGACCGCTGTCCAGTGATCCACTCCTGGATTACTTTGGTACCTCACTCCTAAACTGATAGCAAGGCACATATCAAGTCTGGTACACACCATTGCATACATGATAGAACCTATGGCTGAAGCATAGGGAATGACTTTCATTTTCTCTCTATCTTCTACAGTGGTCGGGCATTGAGTCTGATTCAACTTCACACCTTGTAACACAGGCAAGAACCCTTTCTTTGCTTGATCCATTTTGAACTTCTTCAAAACTTTATCAAGGTATGTGCTTTGTGAAAGTCCAATTAAGCGTCTTGATCTATCTCTATAGATCTTGATGCCCAATATATAAGCATCTTCACCGAGGTCTTTCATTGAAAAATTCTTATTCAAGTATCCTTTTATGCTATTCAAAAATTTAGTATCATTTCCGATCAACAATATGACATCTACATATAATATCAGAAATGCTACAGATCTCCCACTCACTTTCTTGTAAATACAGGCTTCTCCAAAAGTATGTATAAAACCATGTGCTTTGATCACACTATCAAAATGTATATTCCAACTCCGAGAGGCTTGCACCAGTCCATAAATGAATCGCTGGAGCTTTCACACTTTGTTAGCACCTTTTGGATCGACAAAACCTTCTGGTTGCATCATATACAACTCTTCTTTAAGATATCCATTAAGGAATGCAGTTTTGACATCCATTTGCCAAATTTCATAATCATAAAATGCATCAATTGCTAACATGATTCAGACGGACTTAAGCATCGCTACGGGTGGGAAGATCTCATCGTAGTCAACTCCTTGAACTTGTCGAAAACCTTTTGCAACAAGTCGAGCTTTGTAGACGGTAACATTACCATCAGCTTCAGTCTTCTTCTTGAAGATCCATTTATTCTCTATGGCTTGCCGATCAACGGGCAAGTCAACCAAAGTCCACACTTTGTTCTCATACATGGATCCCATATCATATTTCATGGCCTCGAGCCATTTCGCGGAATCTGGGTCATCATAGCTTCCTCATAGTTCGTAGGTTCGTCATGGTCAAGTAACATGACCTCTAGAACAGGATTACCGTACCACTCTGGTGCGGATCTTACTCTGGTTGACCCACGAGGTTTGGTAGTAACTTGATCAGAAGTTTCATGATCATCATCATTAGCTTCCTCACTTACTGCTATAGGAATCACTAGAACTGATTTCTGTGATGAACTAGTTTCCAATAGGGGAGTAGGTACATTACCCCGTCAAGTTGTACTTTCCTCCCATTCACTTCTTTCAAGAGAAACTCCTTCTCTAGAAAGGATCCATTCTTAGCAACGGATATCTTGCCTTCGGATCTGTGATAGAAGGTGTACCCAACAGTCTCTTTTGGGTATCCTATGAAGATACATTTCTCCGATTTGTGTTCGAACTTATCAGGTTGAAGCTTTTTCACATAAGCATCGCAGCCCCAAACTTTAAGAAACGACAACTTGGGTTTCTTGCCAAACCACAGTTCATAAGGTGTCATCTCAACGGATTTTGATGGTGCCCTATTTAACATGAATGCAGCTGTCTCTAAAGCATTACCCCAAAACGATAGCGGTAAATCAGTAAGAGACATCATAGATCGCACCATATCTAATAAAGTGCAGTTACGACATTCGCACACACCATTACGCTATGGTGTTCCAGGTCGCGTGAGTTGCGAAACTATTCCGCATTGTTTCAAATGAAGACCAAACTCGGAACTCAAATATTCTCCTCCACGATTAGATCGTAGAAACTTATTTTTCTTGTTATGATGATGATGACCCACAAGTGTAGGGGATCTATCGTAGTCCTTTCGATAAGTAAGAGTGTCTAACCCAACGAGGAGCAGAAGGAAATGATAAGCAGTTTTCAGTAAGGTATTCTCTGCAAGCACTAAAATTATCGATAACAGATAGTTTTATGATAAGGTAATTTGTAACGGGTAGCAAGTAATAAAAGTAAATAAGGTGCAGCAATATGTCCCAATCCTTTTTGTAGAAAAGGACAAGCCTGGACAAACTCTTATATAAAAGAAAGCGCTCCCGAGGACACATGGGAATTATCGTCAAGCTAGTTTTCATCACGTTCATATGATTTGCGTTCGGTACTTTGATAATTTAATATGTGGGTGGACCTGTGCTTGGGTACTGTCCTTCCTTGGACAAGCATCCCACTTATGATTAACCCTGATTGCAAGCATCCACAACTACAACAGAAGTATTAAGGTAAACCTAACCATAGCATGAAAAATATGGATCCAAATCAGCCCCTTATGAAGCAACTCATAAACTAGGTTTAAGCTTCTGTCACTCTAGCAACCCATCATCTACTTATTACTTCCCAATGCCTTCCTCTAGGCCCAAACAATGCTGAAGTGTCATGTAGTCGATGTTCACATGACACCACTAGAGGAAAGACAACATACATCTCATCAAAATATCGAACGAATACCAAATTCACATGACTACTTATAGCAAGACTTCTCCCATGTCCTCAGGAACAAATGTAACTACTCACAAATCATATTCAAGTTCATAATCAGAGGGGTATTAATATGCATAAAGGATTTGAACATATGATCTTCTATCGAATAAACCAACTAGCATCAACTACAAGGAGTAATCAACACTACTAGCAACCCACAGGTACCAATGTGAGGTTTTGAGACAAATATTGGATACAAGAGATGAACTAGGGTTTGAGATCAGATGGTGCTGGTGAAGATTTTGATGGAGATTGAACCCCTCCCAATGAGAGGATCGATGGTGATGACGTCGGTGACAATTTCCCCCTCCCGGAGGGAAGTTTCCCCGGTAGAACAGCTCTGCCAGAGCCCTAGATTGGTTCCGCCAAGGTTCCGCCTCGTGGCGGCGGAGTTTCATCCCGAAAGCTTGCTTATCATTTTTTTCCTGGACGAAAGACTCCATATAGCCAAAGATGGCCATCAGAGGGCTGCCAGGGGGCCCACGAGGCAGGGGCGCGCACCCAGGGGGGTAGGGCGCGCCCCCACCCTCGTGGATGGTGGGTGGCCCCCCTCTGGTACTTCTTTCACCCAATATTTTTTATATATTCTGAAACTTGCTCCCGTGAAGTTTTAGGAATTTTGGAGATGTGCAGAATAGGTCTCTAATATTTGCTCCTTTCCCAGCCCAGAATTCCAGCTGTCGGCATTCCCCCTCTTCATGTAAACCTTGTAAAATGAGAGAGAATAGGCATAAGTATTGTGACATAATGTGTAATAACAGCCCATAATGCAATAAATATCGATATAAAAGCATGATGCAAAATGGACGTATCAACTCCCCAAGCTTAGACCTCGCTTGTCCTCAAGCGAAAGCCGAAATCAAAAAATATGTCCACATGTTTAGATATAGAGGTGTTGATAAAAAAAATACGGACATGAGGGCATCATGATACATCTTAGAACAACAACATATACATATATTGTCATATGATCTCTTATGCTAAAGTAACAATTCATTCACAGTTTCAAGTATGAATCAGAAACTTCATGGAAAACTAACAAACTATAATCTTAGTCATTGAGGCAATTGCAATTTATCATAACATAAGGAAGAGTCAATAAGAGCTTTTCACCAAGTCCACATACTCAACCATCATCTAGTCTTTCACAATTGCTAACACTCACGCGATATTTATGGTTATGAAGTTTTAATCGGACACGGAGAAAGATAGGGGCTTATAGTTTTGCCTCCCAACTTTTTACCTCAAGGGTAATGTCAACAATAATAGTTCATGAAAACTCACATCCAATTAGCAATATATATCAGGATCTTTCCAACACATTGTGCTTGCCAAAGGATAAAATGTAAAAAGGAAAGGTGAAGATCGCCATGACTCTTGCATGAAGTATAAGACAAGAATAAAAGATAGGCCCTTCACAGAGGGAAACTGAGGTTGTCATGTGCTTTTATGGTTGGATGCATAAAATCTTAATGCGAAAGAACGTCACTTTATATTGCCACTTGTGATATGGACCTTTATTATGCAGTCCGTTGCTTTTATTTCTTCCACACCACAAGATCGTATAAAGCTTATTTTCTCCACACTAATAAATCATACATATTTAGAGAGCAAATTTTATTGCTTGCAACGATGACAACTTCCTTGAAGGATCTTACTCAATCCATAGGTAGATATGGTGGACTCTTATGGCAAAACTGGGTTTAAGGATATTTGGAAGCACAAGTAGTATCTCTACTTGGTGCAAAGAATTTGGCTAGCATGAGAGGGAAAGGCAAGCTCAACATGTTGGATGATCCGTGACAATATAATTTATTTCAGATGTAAGAAAGCATAACCCATTACGTTGTCTTCCTTGTCAAACATCAACTCTTTAGCATGTCATATTTTAATGAGTGCTCACAATCATAAAAGATGTCCACAATAGTATATTTATATGCGAAAACCTCTCTTTCTTTATTAGTTCAAATTAATTGCAACGATGACCAAAACTATGCTTGTCAACTCTCAACAACTTTTACTCATCATACTCTTTATATGTGAAGTCATTACTCTCCATAAGATCCATATGATCTCTTTATTTCTTTTTATTCTTTCTTTTATTTTATTCCCTCAAGATCATAGAAAGATAACCAAGCCCTTGACTCAACACTAATCTTTATTATATATAGCTCACAGACTCGATTACATAGAAGGATCATAAGGCAAAACTCAAAACTAGATCATACTAAAACTTTATTCTACTAGATCAAGATATTACCAAAAGGACCGAACTAAGAAAAATAGTAAAGATAAAAGTGTGATAGTGATATGATACCGGGGCACTCCCCCAAGCTTGGCAGTTGCCAAGGGGAATGCCCATACCCGTGTGTTTATGTCTCCTTCTTCGGGGGTGGTGATGTGATATTCTTGGTGATGATGCCCCTCAGGATACGATTATCTTCCTCGAGCTTATTGACTTGCTGCTTGAGGTCCATTATTTCCTTACGGAGCTTTCCCGTGACAGCTAAAGCTTCTTTCACCCAAGGATGTTGCATAGCTGTGGGAGAACAAGTAACACTCTTTTTTCATATTTTCAGAAGAAAGAAATCTAACATTGGAAGGGATGAACGGGTTTGGAATAGCAGAGCCCTGTAGTTCCCCCAACGTGAACCCAGCTCGGAAACGAGAAGTGACTTCTTCATCCTCCTCCATGACATCTATCCTTTTCAAGTCGGCTTCCATCTCTTCCTCAGTTGATGGCCCAAAGTGGTCACATAGATGTTTGCTCTTGGCCCCGGTGTCGGATGAGACACCCGACTCCCCCCGACTGACTCTTGAGAAGACATCTTACTCTAATCTACAGCAGAAACAACTCGAAACCAAGACAGAAGATATTTGCATGATACGGTGGTTAAAACCTTCAGGAGATTATATAATGAATTTTTACCGACCAAAAGAAGTATCATGCAAGAAAACGGAGTCCGGAGAGCACACAAGGTGCACACGAGGCAGGGGGCGCTCCCTCCACCCTCGTGGAAGCCTCGTGTACTTTCCGGACTACTTCTTATTTTCCTATTTTCTTAAATACTCCAAAACAAAGAAAAAATGCCATTAGAACTGTTTGGAGTCGGTTTACTTATCGTACCACGTACCTATTCCTTTTTGGAGTCTGAAACATTCTGGAAAGTGTCCCTTATGTATTCCTCCGGGGCTACGGTTTCAATAACATTACTTTCAACATTTATGGGATTATCTGAGATATAATGTTTGATTCTTTGACCGTTCACCACCCTCAGATTTGTGCCTTCGAAGTTGTTGATTTTTATGGCACCGGAACGATAGACCTCCTCGATGACGTAAGGACCTTCCCATTTAGAGAGGAGTTTGCCTGCAAAAAATCTTAAATGAGAGTTGTATAACAATACATAATCACCTACATTAAACTCATGTTTTTGTATCCTTTTGTCATGCCATCTTTTAACCTTTTCTTTAAACAGTTTGGCATTCTCATAAGCCTGGTGAGGGAGTCCTGGATTAGGGGGTATCCGGATAGCCGGATTATATCCTTTAGCCGGACTGTTGGACTATGAAGATACAAGATTGAAGACTTCGTCTCGTGTCCGGATGGGACTCTACTTGGCGTGGAAGGCAAGCTAGGCAATACGGATATGTATATCTCCTCCTTTGTAACCGACCTTGTGTAACCCTAGCCCCCTCTGGTGTCTATATAAACCGGAGGGTTTTAGTCTGTAGGACAACATACAATCATACCATAGGCTAGCTTCTAGGGTTTAGCCTCTCCGATCTCGTGGTAGATCAACTCTTGTAATACTCATATCATCAAGAATAAATCAAGAAGGACGTAGGGTTTTACCTCCATCAAGAGGGCCCGAACCTGGGTAAAACATCGTGTTCCCTGCCTCCTGTTACCATCCGCCTTAGACGCACAGTTCGGGACCCCCTACCCGAGATCCGGCGGTTTTGACACCGACATTGGTGCTTTCATTGAGAGTTCCTCTGTGATGTCGCTGTAAGGAAGGATGCCTTGTCTCGTTGTTAAAAGCAACATTACCGCCGGGGGAGCTCTGGCTGTCGGCCAAACTCTCCGGCTAGGCAGTTTCGTCATGGCTGCCTGGTCGGCCGCTGCACCGACGATGACTTCTCGGGTCATCAAAAACAGCCTCCACGTCGGCTCGGAAGTCGCCGAGCAGATGGATCCAATGGAGCTCTCTTACCTAAATGAACTATTGGATCGCATCGCCGCCTTGGGAGTCGCTACGAACTATGATCGGATTGGGCTTAAACCCGATCAAAGGGAGATTAACTCTCCACCGGTCACCCATCACGTTGCGGTGGTGGAGGAACAATGCAGCAACTCTTCCTCTATTTTGAGGACTAATTATGTCCGGATTCCGGAGCTCTCTGAGCCGGATACCCGCTTACGGGAGGACATTACCCAAGCCCTGAACCTAGAATCAGGCAGCGGGCCAAACTTATCGGGCAACACTCCAGAACCCGAACTTCCAAGATTGGAAACTCCTCGGCCCCTGGGTCTCAGATCGGGTAGGGGTTCGGACTCAAATCCACCCACCCACCCAGACATAAACGATCTTTCCCACATCAGGCAAGAGCCCCATGAAACAGTACATCATTATTGGGCCAGATTCCTCCTTGTGATGAACCAGGTTAAGGACTGTCGCGAGGAAGATGCAGTCTCACTTTTCTGCAATAATTGCACGGACAAGGGAATCCTTAATGCCTTAAGTCGCCGTGACATACCACGCTTCGCTGCCTTGGCGTCCATAGTATGAAAGTACTGTGCAATGGAAAGCGCCTGGAAAACCGAAACGAAATTTTGGGATAATCCGGCTCCGAATATACACCCAGTCCGAAGTAAAAGGGTGCACTATCATAAGACGCCCGAGCTAGTTGCAAAGAAACAAAAACCCTCTATAGGGCATGGAACCGTACTGGAGGGATGGCTTAACGGACCCTGCAAAATTCACAGTACAACGGATACAATACCAACACACAGCCTTAGAGCATGTTGGATACTCCGGCAGGTGGCGAAAAGTGGTGAGGATCTTCTTATCCCAAATGCCACAGAGCACCATCCCGTGGATAACAATACGGTGTTAACGGTCTTTGAGACCTTTGCGTCAAATAATAGGCGCAAGCGAACACTCCGCAGCATGACTGAAATCTGCCACATAGCAGCAATAAATACATGGAGTGACAGGGCTATTACCTTCAATGCCAGTGACGAACCTAAATTCCGAACAGCCTGAGCACCGGCTGCACTGGTCCTCAGTCCAATTGTGAACGGCTTTCGACTCACCAAAGTACTCATGGACGGCGGCAGCGGATTAAACCTCATCTATGAGGAAACTCTTCAAAAAATGGAAATAGACTGGAACCGCATTGAGCAAAGTAGCACAACCTTCAGGGGAATCATACCCAGTCGGGAGGCACGATGCGCTGGGAAAATCACACTAGATGTGGTATTCGGTACGCCAGAGAATTACAGGTCCGAAGAAATTACATTTCAAGTGGCCCCGTTTAGCAGTGGATACCACACCCTTTTAGGACGTGAGGCGTTCACGATCTTCCAAGCCGTACCCCATTACGGGTACATGAAGCTCAAAATGCCCGGGCCCAACAGAATCATCACCCTCGCTAGTGATCCGGATACAACACTCTGAGCCGAAAACAAAACAGCCGCACTGGCCCTCGAGGCATTATCCGAAGCCCTCTCAGACGAGGAGCTAACCACGCTACGGTCCACAGTGGACAGGGACGACGTGATACTTGATAAGAGATCCAAGTCCACCTCTTTTAAACCAGCGGATGAAATAGTCAAATTCCAAGTCCACCCAACGGACCCTACAAAAACAGCCTCCATCAGGGCATGGTTAAAACCCGCCGTGGACACCGCACTACGAGAGTTCCTGCGCGAGAATTGGAACATATTCGC
The DNA here is from genome assembly GCF_056163025.1 of Triticum urartu. Lineage (NCBI taxonomy): Eukaryota > Viridiplantae > Streptophyta > Magnoliopsida > Poales > Poaceae > Triticum > Triticum urartu. Next base: position 460,019,419 of record NC_141873.1, on the reverse strand, counting down.
CTGGCACCCCTCAGACATGCCAGGAATCCCACGCAGGCTGGCTGAGCATAGCCTCAATATCCTAAAGGGATTCAAGCCGGTCAAGCAAGCTCTTCAGCGTTTCTCCGAACCTAAAAGACAGGCCATGGGATAGGAACTAGCCAAGTTATTGGAGGCCGGATTCATCAGAGATATAAAACACCTGGACCGGCTAGCAAACCTGGTGATGGTACCAAAGAAGGATAAATCCTGGCGCCTTTGTGTCGATTTCAAGGACCTCAATAAAGCTTGCCCAAAGGATCCCTTCCCCCTCCCCCGCATCGACCAAATTATCGATGCTACCGCAGGACACGAGTCATTGTGTTTCCTCGATGCATACTCCGGTTACCACCAAATCAAGATGGCAAAGTCCGACAAAGCCACAACAGCATTCATCACACCATACGGTCCCTTCTATTTCAACACAATGCCTTTTGGGCTCAAAAATGCCGGCGCAACATATCAGCGCATGATTCAGACATGTCTGGAGAAACAAATCGGCAAAACAGTAGAGGCATACGTAGACGATGTGGTCATCAAAACCAAACACATCGACTCTTTGATAGATGACTTGAGGCTCACATTCGACAACCTCCAAATATACGACATTAAGCTCAATCCAGAAAAATGCGTTTTCGGCGTACCAGCCGGAAAGTTCCTGGGTTTCATTGTCTCCAGTAGAGGTATTGAAGCTAATCCGGCCAAAATCCGAGCTTTGTCACAGTTGGCTACCCCAACAGACCTCAAAAAAATTAAGAAGTTAACAGGATTTGTGGCGGCTCTAAGCCGCTTTATCTCCCGCTTAGGAGAAAAGGCTTTACCCCTGTAACATCCCAAATTTTCAATTTGGAACGTTATACATTAGATCATCATTGCATATCATATTTTATTTGCATTTGGTTTTGATCCTAGAATTTCTACGCAACTCAAGGACCCACGGAGAGAGTTGGGGAATTCATTATTTTCATATTTGAGTTTTCTCAAATTTTGAGAATAGGATCATTTGATTTTATTTATTTTATCATCAATTATTTCTATTACAAAAATATGAGAGAGGGAATAAAATGACTTTCCCAAAATAAAGAAATATTGAGGATTTAATAATAAAATCAAATAGGATTTTATTTTGGAGTTTTTCGTTATTTTATTTGAATTTAGGAAAAATGTGCGTTTTTCAAAATTGCTTTTAGGCCCCAAATAAATGTTCACCTTGTGCGGCTTGATTTTAGAAGACCGTGAAAATTTATTTCGGAATTTTTGGAGTCCGTTTAGTATTTATTTTTATTTTTATTTTGCGCGTAATTATTTAAAAAAACAGCGAACCGACCTAGGGCCGTGTCCGACTAGGACTCCCGGCCCGTTAGGGATATATAAGCCGGGGGGAGGCCCAGCCGAAGCCAGCGCCCCAGCCCCGAAAACCCTAGCCGAGCCGCCCAGCGCCGCCCGCCGCCCCCAGCTGCCGCCGCCGCATGCCGCCCGAGGTCCGCCGCCGCCTCGATTTCCACGCCGTTTTTTTTGTTTTTTTTTTAAACCGTTCGGTTTTTCTATCGGCTTTTTTTATAGTTTGGTTTTTTTAATAGATCGGATTTTCCAGTTTATTTAAATAGCGAGCGTTCGTCCGTTCGTTCGTTCTAGCGAACGTTCATCATTTTTCTTTTTCTTGGATTTAATCCATGATTTTTCTTATCGCGATTCCTGATCTGATTTTCTTTTTAGTATATATTTTCGCTCCTTTATCGAAATCAGGCGATTCAAGCGCCTAGAGTTTCGTCTCGAAACCCTCTATCCGTTTAATCAACTTAAACAAGTTTTTGCTACTGTAAAATTTGCCCTAGATTCAGAGTAGTAGAACAAAGTTGTTTTCTTTCGCCATTTGACTTTCGTTGCTTCGTTCGATTTGATTCTTTTTGCAAACCGGAGTTCTTAAGTTGAACCTTCTGGTTAGATCTCTTATTCGAGTTTTACCCATGCATTAGATGAGTACTTATTGTATGCTTGTTTGTTTGCGATAGAGTACCCGGAGTGCGCCGCTTGTTATTTCAAATCGCTAGGTTTCGCGGATCACCAGCAAAGCAAGTAACACTTTGATCATACCTTTCCTACTACCCAGTTTTATTGCATTAGATCAATCCTCACACATTGCATGATTAGGATCTAATTAAATTGTGGGATGGGAAGTAGTTGAGGTAGTGCCTATTACCTGTTTATTATCAAACCTTTGGGAGTTACTTCTACGTTTCCTTATTATGCCATGCTATGCTAGTAGACGTGGATTGGGTGAGTGATATCCATGACAGATGTGAGTTTGTTAATTAATGGTTTATCAAAGGTGGCAACTTAAACACACATCTGGGTGGATTGAGGCACCTGGGTATTCCAGGACTTGCCTGTTTTTCTTTTGGACCGCCACCCAGGCTCAAAGGGATCATGAGACTATTCATACTAGAAACTTCCGCGTGCAGCCACAAGCTATTATGGGCTCTAGCATAGTTGACTAAGTCGTGCGAACTCTTACAGTGGTAGACTAGCAGATGTAGGGGATGTAGGTGGTACGGTCTACCCGATCGTAAGGTGCTAGCGCTTCTGAAAGACTATGTCTCGGTCATCCGTCTTCTCAAACACCATGTAGTGCGAGAAACCAAACGGAGGCGATCGAGTCTTGTGGGTAAAACTGCGCAAACCTCTACAGAGTGTAACAAACTAATCATGGTTAGCCGTGTCCCCGGTTATGGACATCTTGAGTATCGAGTACATGGATTATCAAGTGAATCTCAACATGTTACTCTAAAGTAAATTTTGTTGGGTTTAATGATGTTACTTTAATTGGGATTGAGAATGCTATCAACCATTCTCAGTGTTTAACAACCACCATGATAGTAATTAAATTTATTCCTTTGAAGTAGGGAAAAATTGGCTTTACGCAAAACTATAACCATGGAGCTTTCCACCAGCCAAATATGCATATAGTATAGCTGTTTCATTCCATTACTCTCTATGTGTTACCTTGCCAGCATATTCCATGTGCTGACCCGTTTCGGGCTGCAACATTAATGTTGCAGACTTTTCAGACGACGATTAAGGAGTTTTTAGGTCATGGTTCTATACTCAGTGATGCCGTTGGAGTTGATGGACTCACTTATCTTCCAAGACTTCCATTGTTATCGTTATTAGATGGCCTTAAGCCATATTTATTGTAATAAGTTCTCTTTTGAGACACTCAATGTAATACGTGTGTGATTGCTACTCTGTTATAAATCCTCCGAGTACTGTGTGGTGTCAGCATTACTGATCCATGGATGACACCGGAGCACAGAGATCAGACTGTTTGAGGTCTGGTCGCTACAGAGATGGTATCAGAGCACACGCTGACTGTAGGACACGACCACTAAGCTAAAGACCTAGAACACTATTCACCCTCTTCTCTTATGACTCCTCATCTTTTCCACTCTTTTAGGATGGCGGATGCAAGGAACAAGTTCACACAACCGGACGAAGATACACCCTTTGGATGACACTTGAAGGAAGTCACTAGATACCTGAACATAGGAGTACCAAGCTTCACTGGAACCTACAACGCCACTTTACCTGAAGAAGAGCGCTGGATGATTCAAGTTCAAGTTCCAGGAAGGACGTCCATGCCAGTCACTGAGCCCATAGAGTTTTCTTTTGATGCACCAACTTGGAATCTAGGAAAAAGCATGGCAGCTCACATCGCCATGGGGCGCATTGGAAAAGTCTACCGCAATGATCTCAAGGATACTATCTACCAGATTTGTGGGCGCCGAGATGAGCACTGGGAGATGATCAGCACCAGGAAGGATAGATCAATTGCAGCTTTTATCCAGGAGTTAAACCAGCACATTCGACGACAGGAGAACCAGATGTGCGCCGACATGATAGATCTGAAGAAGGCTAAGACAAGAATCAAGGAACTGGAGGAAGAACTCAAGGCTACACGTGAAGATTATGAAGAAGAAATTGAAGTATTGGTGGACAAGAATGCTGACCTAACAATGAAGATCGGGATATTTATGGGAGGCCCTACCCCAGTAGACGAAGATGAAGAACCCAAGGAGATTCGCCTGGAAGACTACATCATCATCGACGACACCGATTCGGATCCAGACGATAGCGATGATGACTATGTTGATGAAGCTGGAGCAGATATCATGGAGTCTGCAACCGAAGAATATTTCTAGTAGACCACCTCATCAGTAGTAGTAGTCCACCATGTAAATATAGTAGTCCGAGCACTTCTGTGATAGTTAGATTGATTGTATGCCCTTGTTTGATTGAATGAAGTGAATTGTTTGCTTTTGCCTCATGTGCATATGGGTAGTGTTTTCTCTTTAGACCCCCTCTATTCTTACATCTCATCTTTTCTAAACCATCAGATGCCTCTGAGACATGACCCCGGATTTGCCTTCCCACCGGAGCTCACCCAGTTGATCCAGCAGCAGAACACATTGATGCAGTTGCTAGTCCAGAATCAGAACCAGGGGAACAACAACAACAACCCACCACCACCACCACCACCTGTTGATCACTTAGCGCGTTTTCTTAGGCTGAATCCGTCGGTGTTTTCCAGTAGCACCGAGCCGATAGTAGCAGATGATTGGCTCCGCAAGACAGCTAGAGAGTTGACCACAACAGGATGCACGGATGCGGAGAAGGGGAAATTTGCCACACATCAGCTTGAAGGACCCGCGGCATCATGGTGGGAGAATTTCACAGCCACTTTCCCTGTCGACACTGTCACATGGGACCAGTTTCAGCAGGTCTTTCGTACTGCCCATGTTTCAGCAGGAGCTATGGCCATGAAGAAGCGTGAGTTTCGCAACTTGCGCCAAGGAGGACGGACAGTTGGCCAGTATGTGGAGGACTTTAGTAAGTTAGCACGTTATGCCCCAGATGACGTCGCTATGGATGCAGCGAAGCAGGAGAAGTTTCTAGAAGGACTGAATGATGAGTTGAGCATGCAGTTGATGGTAGAAACCTTCAACAACTATAAAGAGTCGGTAGATCGTGCTCTTATGATTGAAGGCAAGCAGCAGCAAATTGAGAACCGCAAGAGGAAGTATGGACAAGGGAAGTACAATTCAGGAGCTCAGCAGAAGCCACGTTTTACCCCTAGACCGGGAGGACATTTTCAGCATACCCATGGAGGAGGTAGCTCGCATAATCACAATGGCACCAGGAATGGTAATGGGAATGGAGGAAGCAACGGCCAGAATCGCACCAACCCATCAACCCCAGCTAAGAAGGACCTAAGCCAAGTCACTTGCTTTAAGTGTTCAAAGACAGGACATTATGCCAATGAATGTCCTGAATTACAAAATGGACATGGCAATGGAAGCTCTGGGAAGAAGCCGAACCCTTTCAACAGGGGACAGGTGAACCATGTTAACATGGAGGAGGTTGAAGCTGAGCCTGATGCAGTAATAGGTAAGTTTTTGGTTAAGTCATTTACTGCACTCGTTCTTTTTGATACTGGCGCATCGCATTCATACATCTCAAGGGGATTTGTGGATAAGTATAGACTGTCAACCCAAGCCCTTAGGTCACCCATGTTAGTAACCTCGCCTGGAGCAGAATATATGGCTAGTCGATGGTGTGATCGGTTACCATTAAGGATTGGTAACTATGTTTTTCCCTCAGACCTAATAGTATTGGAATCCCAAGGATTGGATGTGATATTAGGCATGGATTGGTTATCAAAGTATGAAGGGAATACTGAATGTGCTAGTAAGTCAATTTTGCTTGCCACCCCAGAAGGGAGAAGGATCAAGTATGTATCCCGACATGTGCCAAAGAGGACACAAGTAATTTGCTTAACAGGAGTTGTGCAGGACGAAGTACCAGTGGTAAGGGATTTCCCTAAAGTATTTCCAGAAGAGTTGCCAGGCATGCCACCGGATAGAGATATTGAGTTTTTGATTGAGCTATTGCCAGGCACCGGGCCAATATCAAAGAGACCATATAGGATGCCACCAAAGGATTTGGTGGAAATTAAGAAGCAGATTAAAGAGTTATTGGATAAGGATATATTCGCCCCAGTTCTTCGCCTTGGGGATCGCCAGTACTTCTAGTGGAGAAGAAGGATGGTTGTTGATTATCGAGGGTTGAATGAAGTTACAATCAAGAACAAGTACCCACTACCAATGATCAATGATCTGTTTGTTCGATTGCAAGGAGCTAAGGTATTTTCCAAGATCGATTTGCGATCGGGATACCACCAGTTGAAGATTCGAGAACAGGATATTCCTAAGACAGCTTTTACCACCAGGTATGGGCTGTACGAGTATACCGTTATGTCATTTGGTCTGACTAACGCACCTGCATATTTTATGAACATGATCAACAAAGTGTTTATGGAGTTCTTGGATAAGTTCGTCGTGGTGTTCATTGATGATATCCTAGTTTACTCGAAGAATGAAGAAGAGCATAAGGAACATTTGTGATTGGTACTTGAGAAGCTCAGAGAACATCAGTTGTATGCCAAGTTCAGCAAATGTGAGTTTTGGTTGAAGGAAGTAGGATTCCTCAGACACGTTATATCTGGAGAAGGAATAGCAGTAGATCCCGCTAAAGTTGATACCGTGACCAAATGGGAAGCACCAACCATGGTTGGAGAGATATGGAGTTTTCTGGGACTTGCAGGATACTACCGGAGATTTATTGAGAATTTCTCAAAGATTGCGAAGCCTATGACTGAGTTGTTGAAGAAGGATACCAAGTTCAAATGGACTGAGGAATGTGAGGCTAGTTTCCAGGAGTTGAAGAAACGTTAGTTACCTCACCAGTGTTGATTTTGCCAGATCAAACCAAGGACTATGAGGTGTATTGCGACGCTTCACGTCGAGGACTTGGAGCAGTGCTTATGCAGGAAGGGAGAGTTGTGTCATATGCCTCAAGACAACTGAAACCTCATGAGTTGAATTATGCTACGCATTATTTGGAGTTAGCAGCCGTAGTGCATGCATTGAAAACATGGAGAAATTTCCTCATTGGAAACCATTGTGAGGTGTACACGGATCATAAGAGTTTGAAATACATCTTCACACAGAAGGAGTTAAACCTCAGACAAAGGAGATGGTTGGAGCTCATCAAGGATTATGATATGAGATTGCATTACCATCCCAGAAAGGCTAATGTAGTAGCTGACGCATTGAGCCGTAAGAGCCATGTCAATACACTAATGACAGGAGAAATACCAATGGAGTTAACAGAAAATCTTCGTGAACTATGTTTGGAAATAGTTCCTAGAGGCTATGTAGCAGCATTGGAGATTCGGTCAACCTTGATGGATAGAATCAGAGAAGCTCAGAAGACTGACAAGGAGATTGCATATATTAAGGAGAAACTGAGCAAAGGAAAGGCTAAAGGATTTCGTGAGGATGAGCACGACACCCTATGGTTTGAAGACCGTGTTTATGTGCCCAATGACCCGAAGATTAGAAAGCTAATTCTGCAAGAGGCACACGATTCACCATATTCGATTCACCCAGGAAATACCAAGATGTATTTGGATTTGAAAGACATTTTCTGGTGGACCAGAATGAAGAAGGATATTGCGGAGTATGTAGCAGTTTGTGATGTGTGTCAGAGAGTAAAGGCAGAGCATCAGAAGCCAGCAGGATTGTTACAACCATTTTCGATACCCGAATGGAAGTGGGATAAGTTAGGCATGGATTTTATCACGGGATTACCCAGGACTCGTTCAGGCTATGACTCGATTTGGGTTATAGTCGATCGGTTGACGAAAGTAGCTCATTTCATCCCCGTAAAGACCACTTACACCAGTACTAAGTTGGCAAAAATATACATGACCAGGATCGTATGTTTGCATGGAGTTCCGAGGAGTATCGTATCAGATAGAGGAACCCAATTTACCTCAAAGTTCTGGAAGCAGTTGCATGAAACTTTGGGAACCAGGCTAGAATTCAGTACAGCTTTTCATCCACACATAGATGGACAGACCGAGAGAGTCAATCAGATTTTGGAGGATATGCTAAGAGCTTGTGCGCTAGATTATGGATCTAGTTGGGACGACAATTTGCCATATGCAGAGTTCTCTTACAACAACAGTTATCAAACCAGTCTAAAGATGGCCCCTTTCGAAGCTTTGTACGGAAGGAGGTGCAGGACACTGTTTTTGTGGGACGAAGTTGGAGACCGCCAGTTGTTTGGACCTGACTTGATTAAAGAGTCTGAACAGAAGGTGAAGTTGATTCGTGACAGGCTCAAGATAGCTCAGTCCAGACAGAAGAGTTATGCAGATTCTAAACGGAAGGAGACAGTTTACGAAGTTGGAGATAGAGCTTATCTTCAAGTATCTCCACTTCGGGGAACAAAGCGTTTTGGAGTTAAGGGAAAGTTAGCACCACGATTTGTAGGACCATATCGAGTTTTGGAGCGTATGGGAGAAGTGGCCTACAAGTTGGAATTGCCTGAAGGATTGTCAGGAGTTCATGATGTGTTCCACGCTTCCCAGTTGAAGAAGTGTCATGCTGAGATGGCTGACATACCCTTGAGAGACACGGTGCCATTGGAAACAATTCAGTTGGATAACGATTTGACCTACGAGGAGAAACCAATAAAGATTCTCGAGTTTGCCAGCCGAGTCACTCGCAGCAAGGTTATCAAGTTTTGCAAAGTTCAGTGGAGCAACCATACGGAGGATGAAGCCACCTGGGAGCGAGAGGAAGAATTGCTCAAGGACCACCCTCACCTATTTTCTAGCCAACCCGAATCTCAAGGGCGAGATTCATCTTAAGGGGGGTAGGTTTGTAACATCCCAAATTTTCAATTTGGAACGTTATACATTAGATCATCATTGCATATCATATTTTATTTGCGTTTGGTTTTGATCCTAGAATTTCTACGCAACTCGAGGACCCACGGAGAGAGTTGGGGTATTCATTATTTTCATATTTGACTTTTCTCAAATTTTGAGAATAGGATCATTTGATTTTATTTATTTTATCATCAATTATTTCTATTACAAAAATATGAGAGAGGGAACAAAATGACTTTCCCAAAATAAATAAATATTGAGGATTTAATAATAAAATCAAATATGATTTTATTTCAGAGATTTTCATTATTTTATTTGAATTTAGGAAAAATGTGCGGTTTCAAAATTGCTTTTAGGCCCCAAATAAATGTTCACCTTGTGCGGCTTGATTTTAGAAGCCCGTGAAAATTTATTTCAGAATTTTTGGAGTCCGTTTAGTATTTCTTTTTATTTTTTTTGCGCGTAATTATTTTAAAAAAACAGCGAACCGACCTAGGGCCATGTCCGACTAGCACTCCCGGCCCGTTAGGGATATATAAGCCGGGGGGAGGCGCAGCCGAAGCCAGCGCCCCAGCCCTGAAAACCCTGGCCGAGCCGCTCAGCGCCACCCGCCGCCCCCAGCCGCCGCCGCCGCACGCTGCCGCACGCCGCCCGAGGTCCGATGCCGCCTCGATTTCCGCATCGTTTTTATTATTTTTTTGAAAAACCGTTCGGTTTCTCCGTCAGTTTTTTTTATAGTTCGGTTATTTTAATAGATCGGATTTTCCGGTTTATTTAAATAGCGAGCGTTCGTCCGTTCGTTCGTTCTAGCGAACGTTCGTCGTTTTTCTTTTTCTCGGATTTAATCCGCGATTTTTCTGATCGCGATTCCTGATCCGATTTTCTTTTTAGTATATCTTTTCGCTCGTTTATTGGAATCAGGCGATTCAAGCGCCTAGAGTTTCGTCTCGAAACCCTCTATCCGTTTAATGAACTTAAACAAGTTTTTGCTACTGTAAATTTTTCCCTAGATTCAGATTAGTAGAACAAAGTTGTTTTCTTTCGCCATTTGACTTTCGTTGCTTCGTTCGATTTGATTCTTTTTGCAAACCGGAGTTCTTAAGTTGAACCTTCTGGTTAGATCTCTTATTCGAGTTTTACCCATGCATTAGATGAGTACTTATTGTATGCTTGTTTGTTTGCGATAGAGTACCCAGAGTGCGCCGCTTGTTATTTCGAATCGCTAGGTTTTGCGGATCACCAGCAAGGCAAGTAACACTTTGATCATACCTTTCCTACTACCCAGTTTTATTGCATTATATCAATCCCATTGCATGATTAGGATCTAATTAAATTGTGGGATGGGAAGTAGTTGAGGTAGTGCCTATTACCTGTTTATTATCAAACCTTTGGGAGTTACTTCTACGTTTGCTTATTATGCCATGCTATGCTAGTAGACGTGGATTGGGTGAGTGATATCCATGACAGATGTGAGTTTGTTAATTAATGGTTTATCAAAGGTGGCAACTTAAACACACATCTGGGTGGATTGAGGCACCTGGGTATTCCAGGACTTGCCTGTTTTTCTTTTGGACCGCCACCCAGGCTCAAAGGGATCATGAGACTATTCATACTAGAAACTTCCGCGTGCAGCCACAAGCTATTATGGGCTCTAGCATAGTTGACTAAGTCGTGCGAACTCTTACAGTGGTAGACTAGCAGATGTAGGGGATGTAGGTGGTACGGTCTACCCGATCGTAAGGTGCTGGCGCTTCTGAAAGACTATGTCTCGGTCATCCGTCTTCTCAAACACCATGTAGTGCGAGAAACCAAACGGAGGCGATCGAGTCTTGTGGGTAAAACTGCGCAAACCTCTACAGAGTGTAACAAACTAATCATGGTTAGCCGTGTCCCCGGTTATGGACATCTTGAGTATCTAGTACATGGATTATCAAGTGAATCTCAACATGTTACTCTAAAGTAAATTTTGTTGGGTTTAATGATGTTACTTTAATTGGGATTGAGAATGCTGTCAACCATTCTCAATGTTTAACAACCACCATGATAGTAATTAAATTTATTCCTTTGAAGTAGGGAAAAATTGGCTTTACGCAAAACTATAACCATGGAGCTTTCCACCAGCCAAATATGCATATAGTATAGCTGTTTCATTCCATTACTCTCTATGTGTTACCTTGCCAGCATATTCCATGTGCTGACCCGTTTCGGGCTGCAACGTTAATGTTGCAGACTTTTCAGACGACGATTAAGGAGTTTTTAGGTCATGGTTCTATACTCAGTGATGCCGTTGGAGTTGATGGACTCACTTATCTTCCAAGCCTTCCATTGTTATCGTTATTAGATGGCCTTAAGCCATATTTATTGTAATAAGTTCTCTTTTGAGACACTCGATGTAATACGTGTGTGATTGCTACTCTGTTATAAATCCTCCGAGTACTGTGTGGTGTCAGCATTACTGATCCATGGATGACACCGGAGCACAGAGATCAGACTGTTTGAGGTCTGGTCGCTACAGAGATGGTATCAGAGCACACGCTGACTGTAGGACACGACCACTAAGCTAAAGACCTAGAACACTATTCACCCTCTTCTCTTATGACTCCTCATCTTTTCCACTCTTTTAGGATGGCGGATGCAAGGAACAAGTTCACACAACCGGACGAAGATACACCCTTTGGACGACACTTGAAGGAAGTCACTAGATACCTGAACATAGGAGTACCAAGCTTCACTGGAACCTACAACGCCACTTTACCTGAAGAAGAGCGCTGGATGATTCAAGTTCAAGTTCCAGGAAGGACGTCCATGCCAGTCATTGAGCCCATAGAGTTTTCTTTTGATGCACCAACTTGGAATCTAGGAAAAAGCATGGCAGCTCACATCGCCATGGGGCGCATTGGAAAAGTCTACCGCAATGATCTCAAGGATACTATCTACCAGATTTGTGGGCGCCGAGATGAGCACTGGGAGATGATCAGCACCAGGAAGGATAGATCAATTGCAGCTTTTATCCAGGAGTTAAACCAGCACATTTGACGACAGGAGAACCAGATGTGCGCCGACATGATAGATCTGAAGAAGGCTAAGACAAGAATCAAGGAACTGGAGGAAGAACTCAAGGCTACACGTGAAGATTATGAAGAAGAAATTGAAGTATTGGTGGACAAGAATGCTGACCTAACAATGAAGATCGGGATATTTATGGGAGGCCCTACCCCAGTAGACGAAGATGAAGAACCCAAGGAGATTCGCCTGGAAGACTACATCATCATCGACGACACCGATTCGGATCCAGACGATAGCGATGATGACTATGTTGATGAAGCTGGAGCAGATATCATGGAGTCTGCAACCGAAGAATATTTCTAGTAGACCACCTCATCAGTAGTAGTAGTCCACCATGTAAATATAGTAGTCCGAGCACTTCTGTGATAGTTAGATTGATTGTATGCCCTTGTTTGATTGAATGAAGTGAATTGTTTGCTTTTGCCTCATGTGCATATGGGTAGTGTTTTCTCTTTAGACCCCCTCTATTCTTACATCTCATCTTTTCTAAACCATCAGATGCCTCTGAGACATGACCCCGGATTTGCCTTCCCACCGGAGCTCACCCAGTTGATCCAGCAGCAGAACACATTGATGCAGTTGCTAGTCCAGAATCAGAACCAGGGGAACAACAACAACAACCCACCACCACCACCACATGTTGATCACTTAGCGCGTTTTCTTAGGCTGAATCCGCCGGTGTTTTCCAGTAGCACCGAGCCGATAGTAGCAGATGATTGGCTCCGCAAGACAGCTAGAGAGTTGACCACAACAGGATGCACGGATGCGGAGAAGGGGAAATTTGCCACACATCAGCTTGAAGGACCCGCGGCATCATGGTGGGAGAATTTCACAGCCACTTTCCCTGTCGACACTGTCACATGGGACCAGTTTCAGCAGGTCTTTCGTACTGCCCATGTTTCAGCAGGAGCTATGGCCATGAAGAAGCGTGAGTTTCGCAACTTGCGCCAAGGAGGACGGACAGTTGGCCAGTATGTGGAGGACTTTAGTAAGTTAGCACGTTATGCCCCAGATGACGTCGCTATGGATGCAGCGAAGCAGGAGAAGTTTCTAGAAGGACTGAATGATGAGTTGAGCATGCAGTTGATGGTAGAAACCTTCAACAACTATAAAGAGTTGGTAGATCGTGCTCTTATGATTGAAGGCAAGCAGCAGAAAATTGAGAACCGCAAGAGGAAGTATGGACAAAGGAAGTACAATTCAGGAGCTCAGCAGAAGCCACGTTTTACCCCTAGACCGGGAGGACATTTTCAGCATACCCATGGAGGAGGTAGCTCGCATAATCACAATGGCACCAGGAATGGTAATGGGAATGGAGGAAGCAACGGCCAGAATCGCACCAACCCATCAACCCCAGCTAAGAAGGACCTAACCCATCAACCCCAGCTGACCCGTTTCAGGCTGCAATGTTAATGTTGCAGACTTTTCAGACGACAATTAAGGAGTTTTTAGGTCGTGGTTCTATACTCAGTGATGCCGTTGGAGTTGATGGACTCACTTATCTTCCAAGCCTTCCGCTGTTATCGTTATTAGATGGCCTTAAGCCATATTTATTGTAATAAGTTCTCTTTTGAGACACTCGATGTAATAAGTGTGTGATTGCTACTCTATTATAAATCCTGCGAGTACTGTGTGGTGTCAGCATTACTGATCCAGGGATGACACCGGAGCACAGATATCAGACTGTTTGAGGTCTGGTCGCTACAACCCCTTTACCGCCTCCTTCGGCGCACCGAACACTTTGAGTGGACGGACGCTGCCACAGCCGGATTGGAAGAAATAAAGGCCATTTTGGCAACTAACCCAATCCGGGCCGCGCCAAACATCGACAGACCAATGCTGTTGTACATTGCGGCAACTCATCAAGTTGTAAGCGCAGTGCTCGTCGAACAAGAAGCTGACGGACATAAATTCCCTCTTCAAAAGCCGGTATACTATGTATCCACTGTCCTCACCCCATGCAAATTGCGGTACCCACATTATCAAAAGATAGCCTACGCGGTATTCATGGCATCCCGGAAGCTGCGACACTACTTTCAGGAGTGTTCGATTACAGTAGCCTCGGAAGTGCCACTTAATGATATTATAAACAACCGCAACGCTACGGGCCGGATTGCCAAATGGGCTATTGAGCTCCTCCTATTCGACATAACATACAAACCTCGACGAGCCATTAAGTCGCAAGTATTGGCCGACTTTGTCGCCGAATGGACGGAGGCCGAACTCCCTAAAGAGTACGGCGCATACTCCAATTGGATCATGCACTTCGATGGTTATAAAATGCTGGCTGGTCTAGGGGCTGGCGTCGTCCTGACGTCCCCAACCGGAGATACCATTCAGTATGTACTGCAAATATTGTACACAGACTCCAACAACGCAGCCGAATACGAAGCTTTGTTGCATGGTCTTCGGATGGCAGTCTCCATGGGCATTCAATGCCTGGAGGTGCACGGGGATTCAAACCTTGCAATATCCCAAATAAATGGAGACTTTGACGCCAAGGATCCGAAAATGGTGGCCTACCGAAATGCCATCCTAAAAATGTCAGCTCGGTTCGAGGGGCTCGAATTTCACCATGTGGCTCGGGAAAACAATCAGGCGGCGGATATCCTCGCCCGCATCGGCGCAAAACGCGATGCGGTCCCCCCCAACATTTTTCTGGAAAGGCTGTTCAAGCCATCCGGGAAGGGGACACCGGGAACCATAGTCCGGACCCGGCCAAAATGCCCGATACCGAACACTCTGACACAATCGGAGGCTCCGCCACCGAAATCACACCTTCAGCCCATGTAATAATGGCCATTATACACTACAAAAAAAAGACACATCCGTGGCATTTTGGGCCGAACGAAATTTTTTTTCTATCATACATATGACACTTCTATGACAATAATTGTGACAAAACCCGGTATCATCATAGATGTGGTGGGCTCCTACTTCTATGACAAAAAATCATGACAGAAAATGGGCTTTTCGTCCTGGGCAGGCCGGAGACGCGGCTGCATGACATTCTTTGGGCCGCCCATGACGAAAAAACCGTGGTAGAAGCGAGGGGGAGGAAAATTTCGGGGAGTTCCCGGTTACGGTGGGAGGTCGGGGGCCGAGCGATGTGCGTTTCTCTCATACACGTACGCGCATGTGTGCGAGGCGTTGGCTCTAACTGAACCCGAGCTAGGCGTTGGGCTCTAACTGAACCCGAGCGATTGCACTGCAGGCTACGCGTTACTGAACCCGAGCGATCGATCGATGGCTGTTAAGTGAACCCGATCGAGCGATTCCTTCGCTACTGCTGCTAACTGAAGCCGATTGATGCTGCCTCTGGATGAACGGTGAGCGTTGGGGGGTGGATGAATAGTTCTTGGTGGGGGTGGATGAACAGGACCTCGTGGTGTTGCCTCTGGATGAACAGGACCCCAATCGATCGAGATGGTTGGGGCTGGATGAACAGGACCCGTTGGAGGGCTGAATGAACAGGACCACCCCGTGGAGGGCAGGATGAATAGTAGACGGTGGAGGGCAGGATGAATAGTAGCCCGTGGAGGGGTGGTTGAACAAGAGCCCGTGGAGAGGGCTGGTTGAACAGTAGCCGGTGGAGTAGCGCGCGGTGGAGGCTGGATGAACAAGAGCCCGTGGACGAACAGTCGCAGGTGGAGGCTAGAGGAGGTCGACAGTGGATGAACAGTAGCTCGTGGAGGCTGGAGGGGGTCGACGGTGGAGATGAACAGTATCCCATGGAGTCCCGTTTTGCGGTACGCCACACCCCTCCTGATGAACAGGACCCCCGTTTCGACCGTAGAGCTCCAACACAAGTCTGTTTCCTCCGTTTTGTGGTACGCCACACCCCTCCCGATGAACAGGACCCCCGTTTCGATCGTAGGAGGTCCGTTTCCTCCGTTTTGCGGTACGCCAGACACCTCCCGATGAACAGGATCCTGTTTCGAACGTGGCCGGTCGAACACAAGGCTGTTTCCTCCGTTCTGCGGTACGCCAGGCCTCGTTTCCATTGCCTGTTCCGTCCAAGCCCTCCCGATGAACACGACGCATTCCGTTGCCTCCCGATGAACACGACGCATTCCGTTGCCTCCCCATGAACACGACGACGACGTTGTTTCTCCGTTCCGACCCAGCCATGTACACGAGCCCTGGCCGTACGTATGCGCGAGTAGGCATTTGAGACCCCACCCGTATGTACACATACGTGGCCGTATTTTCTTTCTTGCACCCTGGCCGCTGTACGTACGTGTAAATGCTACGTGCGCGCCTCTACTACGACACGTGCACGCCTCTACATCGACCAGTATGTACATACACGTTCGCGACCAGAATGACAACACTACATACGCTTCGACCAGGTGGGTCCCGACAGTCAGGCACTTCCTTGCCTGCGAAGATGTAGCTGGTCGGTCGCAGCAGTCAGGGGGTGAATCATTTTTTTTCCCGGACACACTTCCTTGCGTGCAAAGATGTAGCTGGTGGGTCCCAGCATTCAGGGGAAAGGCTTTTTTCACGAAATACAGTGGCCCGTCTGGTGGGTCCCAGCTGTCAGGTGGAGGTATCATTATTTTCCACGTAATAAGGAGGCACTTCCTTGCTGCGGCCGTGGACCCAGCTGTCAGCCTCTCCACGTACAGTCCACGTCCGATGGAAGTCGTTCCTTGACCACGTTGACCACGCCGCGCCGAGAGCACCAGGGGGTGGACGACGGTGAGGCCTAGGAAGGGGACGACACGGAGGCAGGGAAGACTCAACAGTTGTTTCCCATGCGGAGGGGAGTATGACTGTACGAGGGTTTACTGGTTCGTCTGCCATCGCCGGAGAATAACAGCAGGTGTGCGTGAGTAGAGGGATGGCTAGGCCAGCGATGGGAGTACGGTCGGGCGGTGAGGCCTGCGCGGCAGCACAGCCGGCCGTGAGGAGGAGGGAGCACGCAGTCCCGCCGGTGCTTGTTTGAGCGGCTGGAGCAGGAAGAGCAGAGATTGAAGAACCACGACGGCCGTTGGATGGACATCCAACAGTCAGTGCTTGTGCGTCAACCTTTTTTTTAGGAAAGCCTCAAATCTGTGGAAAACAGCATACAACTCATCTGCCATTATTTCTAATAATTTACAGCCCATTTGCTAATTCTTAAGGTTTTTTTGGAGCCCATATTCTTTTTGTTAGCATTACAACCCATATTGTGGCAACGGTTAAAAAATTATACGAAATTTGCATATTTCGGTGCGGTCCGAACTGTTTTTAATCCCGAAATTTCGACTCACATTCAAACTGATTTTAAAAATAAATGTATATCAATATAAAATCCAACAAATTCTCCATGCATAAAAATTAATGTAATTTAAAATCTTGAAATAAAAAAAGATATTTGAAACTAATTGCCGGTTTGATGTGTTTTAAAAATGTACAACCCATTTCTCATTACTGATGGGCCATTTTCTCGGCCAGCCGAATGAAAGCTCTCCTCGTCTTGAAAGATATGCAGCCCAACAGGCCTGACAAAGCGACTTACTTGGCAAATGACAAAAAAACTGGGCTGTGGCCGTGGACCCAGCTGTCAGTCTCTCCACGTATAGTACTCTTCCGATGGAAGTCGTTCCTTGAGCACGTTGACCACGTCACGCGGAGAGCACCACGGCGGTGGACGACGGCGAGGCCTAGGAAGGGGACGACGCGGCAGTGGAAGCCCGCGCGGAGAGGACTACGAGGGTTCACTGGTTCGGCTGCGGTGTAAGGCTGCTGTCGCCGCAGGGCCTGGCCAACGGTGGGAATAGTAGGGGGCGGTGAGGCCTCTGCGGCAGCACAGCCGGCCACGGGAGGTAGGAGCATGCGGCACGACCGGCGCTGCTTTGGGCGGCTGGAGCAAGAAGACCAGAGGTTGAAGAAGCACTACGGCCGTTGGATGGACATCGTATGGTCACTGGATCTAGAATCGTTCATATTGACTAAGTTGACAAAGCCCTTCGTCTCCGTCAACTTAGTAGGCCCACAAGTCAGCCTCCTAGCAAGGTGGGTCCCAGCTAGCCGGGAGAGTATTCATTTTTTTGTGCGTAATAAGGAGGCACTTCCGGTGGGTCCGAGCTGACAGCGGGGGGACGTTTTTTTCACGAAATACGGTGGCCCGTCCGGTGGGTCCCAGCAGTCAGGGGAAAAAAGATTTTTTTTGCAAAATACTGGTGGCCCGTCCAGTGGGTCCCCGCTGTCAGGTGGAGGAGTAATTATTTTGCACGTAATAAGGAGGCACTTCCTTGCTGCGGCCGTGGACCCAGCTGTCAGCCTCTCCTCGTACAGTCCATGTTTGATGGAAGCCGTTCCTTGACAATGTTGACCACGCCGCACCGAGAGCACCAGGGTGGTGGACGACGGCGAGGCCAGGAAGGGGACGACGCGGAGCCGGGGAAGACGCGGCAGTGGATGCCTACGCGTAAGGAGTACGAGGGTTCACTGGTTCGCTGCGGTGTGAGGTTGCCGTCACCACAGAATAACAGGGGGTGTGGGTGAGTAGAGGGATGGCCTGGCCAGCGGTGGGAGTAGTAGGGGGCGGTGAGGCCTCCGCCGCATCGCAGCCAGCCACGGGAGGCAGGAGCACGAGGCATGACCGGCGCTGGTTTGGGCGGCTGGAGCAAGAAGACCAGAGGTTGAAGAAGCACTACGGCCGTTGGATGGACATCTTACGGTCACTAGAGCTAGAATCGTGCATATTGACTAAGTTGACAAAGCCCTCCGTCCCCATCAACTTAATAGGCCCACAAGTCAGCCTCCCACCAAGGTGGGTCCCAGCTAGCAGGGGGTATTCATTTTTTGAACGTAATAAGGAGGCACTTCCTTGCGTGCGAAGATATAGCTGGTGGGTCCGAGCTGTTAGCGACGGTAATGTTTTTTCGCGAAATACAGAGGCCCTTTCGGTGGGTCCCTGATGTCAGGTGGAGGAATCATTATTTTGCGCGTAATAAGGAGGCATTTCCTTCCGTGCGGCCGTGGACCCAGCTGTCGGCCTCTCCATGTACAGTCCACTTCAGATGCATGTCGGTCGTTGACCACGTTGACCAGGCCGTGCCGAGAGCACCAGGGCGGTGGACGACGGCGAGGCCTAGGAAGGGAACACACGGAGGCAGGGAAGACTCGGCAGTTGTTTCCCACGCGGAGGGGAGTATGACTATACGAGGGTTTACTGGTTCGTCTGCCATTGCCGGAGAATAACAGCAGGTGTGGGTGAGTAGAGGGATGGCTAGGCCAGCGATGGGAGTACGGTGGGGCGGTGAGGCCTGCGCGGTAGCAGAGCCGGCCGCGGGGAGGAGGGAGCACACAGTCCCATCGGCGCCTGTTTGAGCGGCTGGAGCATGAAGAGCAGAGATTGAAAAAGCACGACGGCCGTTGGATGGCCATCCAACAGTCACTACTTGTGCGTCAACCTTTTTTTTAGGAAAGCCTCAAATCTGTGGAAAACAGCATACAACCCATCTGCCATTATTTCTAATAATTTACAGCCCATTTGCTAATTATTAAGGTTTTTTTGGAGCCCATATTCTTTTTGTTAGCATTACAGCCCATATTGTGGCCACGGTTAAAAAATCATACGAAATTTTGCATATTTCGGTGCGGTCCGAACTGTTTTTAATCCCGAAATTTCGACTCACATTCAAACTGATTTTAAAAATAAATGTATATCAATATAAAATCCAACAAATTCTCCACGCATAAAAATTAATGTAATTTCAAATCTCGAAATGAAGAAAAGATATTTGAAACTAATTACCGGTTTGATGTGTTTTAAAAATGTACAGCCCATTTCTCATTACTGATGGGCCATTTTCTCGGCCAGCCGAATGAAAGCTCTCCTCGTCTTGAAAGATTTGCAGCCCAATAGGCCCGACAAAGCGACTTACTTGGCAAATCACAAAAAACTGGGCTGTGGCCATGGACCCAGCTGTCAGCCTCTCCACGTACAGTACTATTCCGATGGAATGTCGTTGACCACGTTGATCACGCCGTGCCGAGAGCACCAAGGCGGTGGACGACGGCGAGGCCTAGGAAGGGGACGACGGCGAGGCCTAGGAAGGGGCGCCGGGGAAGACGCGGCAGTGGATGTCCACGCGAAGAGGAGTACGAGCGTTCACTGGTTCGGCTGCAGTGTGAGGCTGCCTACGCCACAGGGCCTGGCTAGCGGTGGGAGTAGTAGGGGCCGATGAGGCCTCATCGGCAGCACAGCCGGCCACTGGAAGCAGGAGCAGGCGGTCTCCCCGGCGCTGGTTTGGGCGGCTTGGTGCAAGAAGAGCAGCGATTGAAGAAGCAGCAGGACCGTTCGATTCAAATCCAATGGTTACTGCTGCTAGAATCGTTTGTTGACTAAGTTGACAAGCCCTACATACGCGTCAACTTAGTAGGCCCACAGGCCAGCCTCCCAACCGGTGCGCCCCAGATGTCAGTGGGAGGAATCATTTTTTTCGCGTAATAAGGAGGCAGTTGATTGCATGCGGCTAGGCCAGCGGAGGGAGTAGGGTGGGCCGGGGAAGCCTGCGCGGCATCACAGCGGGCCACAAGAGGAGGGAGCAGGCAGTCCCGCCGACGCTAGTTTAGGCGGCTGGAGCAGGAAGATCAGAGATTGAAGAAGCACGTCGGTCGTTGGATGGACATCCAACACTAACTGCTGCTAGAATCGTGTGTTCACTGACAAAGCCTTGCGTAAACAAGTCAGCCTCGAAATCTGTGGCGTGTACAGCCCATTTGGTATTATTTTTATAATTTTTACTCATTTTCTAATTCATATGAAATTTATTGCAGCCCGTTTTCCATTTTTAGAATTACTGGCCATTTTCTGGTTAGTACCAGGGTCAAAAAATTAACTAAATATGTGGGAAATTTTGAAAATTCACAAATTTTTGCTGGGGAACGAAATATTCTTAATCCAAAAATTAATAGCCATACTAAAACAAATTTAAAAATAAATTAGTACTATGTCTTGTTAAATCCAATGAAATACGTATAAGATATCAGTGAAGAACAAAAACAAAAAAAGAAACTTATATCCATTTTGCTATAAATTTTTTGAAATTTTCAACCCCTTTTGATATTACTTTTAACAGACATTGACCATACTCTTAAGCCAGGCCGGAATGCATCCCTCCTCGTCTTGAAAGATTTGCAGCCCAGTAATTCGGAGAAAACAAATAGGCCTAGCTTGGGTATTCTTCAAAAAGAAATAATGGGCTACCTATTTTCCCAAAGAACTGGTGCATGAGCATTTAGCTTTATTTATTTATTTATTTACTTATTTATGTTTAGGGAACCATGAGCATGTACCTGGGCCGGATTCATGTGAGAGCCTCCCTTCCAGTTAATTATGGGCTTCTCTATTGGGCCTTCATCAGTGGGCTGCATGTTATCAACAAGTGGAAAATGTGTTCCGAGTTTCAAAAAAAATGTGTTCCGTACGATAAATAGTATGCGCTACGTATGGTACGGGGCACTAAAGGATCGAACCATGCAACGACTTCCAAAACATTGTGTTTGTCGTTCTAACAACACATTTATTCAACCAACAGACGAAATATACTACTGATTGTACATTGAAAATAGCAGCAGCAACCAGGGCTGGGGGTGCAACAGAAGCAGTAAGCAGGCCAGAAGAGTGAAGACGCAGCTCTCTCTTCCAAACCAAACATCAGCCATCATTACAAAAGGGCTACCAAAAAAGAACAAGTGTATGCATCAAACTAAATAAAGATCCTACTACACCAAGTGTACGCATCTAACTAACTGGCTCAGTTAGACGTTACTAATTTTTTTTCGAAACGGAGGCAAAAGAATTGCCTCGTTGATTAATTAAGAAGAAGAGAATTGCCTGGTTAATCTATGAAAAACCGGGCTAAAACCGAAGATGTTACTATTTATTAAGCTGCAGTGGAGTCGCAGATGGAGAGGAGTGGGAAACTTCACTGGTTCGGGTGCGCGGCAGCACAGCCACGGTGGTTAGAAGGGAAAACATAAATTGGACACGGCATTACTTTTATAAGAGACCTGCGTTTTATACCCCCACAGTAGGTATACTAACAAGTTCACACACAAATATAACAGAAAAGGTAAACATTCATATCAAACTCAGGTTCACAGGACACGTTCATATCCATAGCCAACATTCATAATCAACAACTCAAAAGATTCATATATACACAAGCTCAGCATATCTATGCATCCAAATGATTGATAGATCACACGACAATATTCATACATAATTTGCAAAAAGATTCAGATATACGCATGTTTAGTATGTTTATGCATCCAAATGATTGAGATCACAGCCAATATGATCCATGGATGAACTATAATTACCTAGGGTACAGACTGGTAAATGGTGTTCAATCGGAGGTACTTCTTGCTAAAATTAGTTCTTGTACGAGTAAACTTTCGAGTACATAAGAGGCGGCACAGACAATCTGAACTTTGCTTGTAGGTTTATCCACAAATAGTGGCCTCGTGCCCAGGGAGGTTTGAGCAACTTGGCCACTACTTTCATCCAACCAGTTTACTGCGTCATCTTGGTCCTGTATCTCGCCAAAATTCTACATTGAAGACGAGAAAGGAGGCGGTTGAGAAAACGAACCACCCAAATTTTTTGTGCAGCTCAACTGAAATGGAGCATCCTTGGCATGCAGACTGATTAAGAGCCAGATGAATATACGCGTCAACCAACTTGTCTGGAATCTTTAGACTCCATGCCATATAGTTCGCTACCATATGTGCCGATAACCAAAAGGCACAAGTTGCGACCAAAGACTGGACTGCGTTTTTCTAGGCTATGCACCAAGCAATATTTTTGGCGTTCACTCTCCTAACACTTGGAGTTTGTGTAACATCCCAAAATTCTAAATTTTGGAATGTTATATTAAATAAATAATTCTGATTTGTTTGTTTGATTGTTGAGTGATTGATTGTGTGAAATTGAGTGGAATTTGAAACTTTTTGAAAGTTTAATGAGAGGGAATGAAATGACTTTCCCAGGCTTTCTTTTTGACTTTTGATCTCTGGGGATTCAAATTCATTTCATCATCATAACACTAGTGTGAGGATGACATGACTTCTTCCATTTGAAATGAAAAGGGTTTTTGGAAAAAGAATATTTGAATTCCATCTGAAAGTATTTCAAATTCATAAACTTTATGCAACTCAATGATTTTCATGAGGGAAGATAAAATGACTTCTTCAATGTATATGAAATATGAGTTGGAAGTATGAAGAAAGGTTTGAAGATGGTTTGAATTTTTTTTAATTCAAAACCATTTGGAGTTATTTGGTTTATTTCGAATTATTTTTCTCCAAAATTAAACTATATGGAAAATAGGGTAAAATGATTCCCTACATTATAAAAATGGAGAAAATTTAGTTTGAAATAATTTTGGTATCTTAATGTAATTTTATTTGCATTTTAATTGCATCAGTAGCACTTTTTGATTTATTAGAATTTATGTGAATTTTATTTCACCATGTAAAAATGTTCATGTTGTAGGATTTATTCTTCCGGTCATTTTGATATATAATATGTCCATATAAAAGTATTATTGTTTTTCCTTTATTCAGTATTCTTGTCTGTGCTTTATTAAAAAAAATAGCCGAAGCCAACGGACCAAGGGCCCACATAACTTTTCTCTCTCTCGCTCTCCCTCGGCCCATCTACGCGCCAGGCTGGCCCAGCAGCCACGCGCACGCCCGGAGCCCCTTCGCCTCGGTCGCCCGCTCTCTCCTCGCTCGCCCTGTGCCGCTGACCGCTGGGTCCCACCGCCCGATCGCCCCACCCGCATCTTCCTCTTCTTCCTCCCCACGCCAGAACCACCGCCGCCGCCGCCGTATCCCGGAGATCGCGGGATCCTCCCTCGATTCGCCCCCTCCACCAAGGAACCCCTCCCCTATATATACCTCCCGCCCCTCGACCAATTCCTCCCCAAAGCCCCTTCCGAGAACCCCCGCCTCCTTCTTAATTGCTCACCGGAGCCGAGTGCCCCCGCCGCGCAATTGCCGCCCCACCGAGCTACTCCGACCCCCTCACCGCCCCCGAGACCACCTCCGGACTCCCCTCGCTTGTCCACATCTCCTCGTGCCCTCACCCACGCCCAAAACCCACCGGAGCGCCGCCACCGTCGACGCCCGAACGCCACCGCCGCCTCGACCTCGCCGCCGACCGTCTCCGACCACCTCCACCGGCGCCACGACCACTGTTGGACTCGTCGTCGTCTGCTTCATCTCCCTGGCCACTCCACTGACGTCGAAGATCACCGGAGCGCCGCCACCGTCATCGCCGGACACACTCGTCGTCGACCACCACCACGGTGAGCTCTCTCCCCCTCCTCATCCGTCCGATCTAGATTATACGGTCGTGATTAGATTAGATGAACAGTTAGGTTTTTTTTACTAGATCGGTTTAGCTTCGGTTTATTTACGGTTTAGATATAATCGGTTTAGCCGACCGGTCTTTCTCTTTTGGCCCGTACGCGTTTCGGTTATTTTCCGCCCGAGCGCTGTTTAGTTTCAGCTCGCACACCCCGTAGCGCCCGTTAGTTTTTTTTGTTTTGTTTTTTTTGTTGTTTTCGTTTCTGTTTTAAAATCAGAATAGTTCTGATTTTATATTGCTTATAACTTTTATGTTTTAGATCCAAATTGATTGATTCTTTTTGCATTAGATTCGAAATTTGTTGAAGTTTCTGTTAGTGGCATTGGATTTCAAATTTGAGTTGTTTAAATTTGAATTTGATGAATTATGTTCAAATTGGTATTTTGGCCATAACTTGAGTTTAAAAATATATTTTAACATGATTCTTTTTGCTACTGGTCACTTGTGGTATTGTTTAGCTGTAGGATTTAGTTGGTAATTTTAGAGTATTTTAAATTAGCGTTTTATTAAAAACAGTACTGTTTTGCTTATGTAGTTGTTTTAGTCATATAATTAGTGTTTTTAATTATTTTTAGTTAATTCTTTTTGTAAATTTTTACATGTTGTCATATGTTTATGTTAGACTGCAGTAGATAAATTTTTGTAGTTATTTACTAGTGTTTAGCTACTATTTTAGTATTTGTTTGTTTAGTTCATAGTGATAGTTGATAAAAGTAGTTCCATTAGTTTCAAAAGTAACTCTTTTTGCCACTTCATTATACGTTGTCATTGATTCTGTTATTTAGGAGTAAATTAGTTTGATAATTATTTTAGTATTGTTTACTTTTGTCTTTTGCTAGTTGTTATAGTTGTTCTGGTGTTAACTAGTTAGTTACAATAGTTTTCATACTAGTTCCTTTTGCTAGTAAATGCTTTAGTAAAAAAAAATTTGTTGTTGTTTTATTAGAATTTTATTTTCTTTACTGTAGAAAAGTTATTAGAGTAATTTAGTGATGTTATGTAAGATTTGTGTGCATTTGGTCTCCACTAGTTTTCCTTGAAGTTTTCTTTCAAAGTTTTCCTTTGGTTTTTATTTGGTTTTCTTCTTGCTTTTTGATTGTTATTTTGAGTGCTAGTATTTTTTGCTAGGACGATTGCTTATATGATTACCATGTTTGACTATATAGATTTACATCAGAGTGACGAATAGTTTTATCAAGTTTCCGAGAGCGTTTATATCTTCATCAACATACCAGGCAAGTTCACTTTGACCATATTTTCATACCAATGTTTTTATTGCATTTAGTGGCACCATTATTTCAATCCCTCCAGTAGTGATATTGAATTCTTGTAGTTGAGTAGAATGCATGAGGTAGGAACCCACCTCCCTGTTACCAAGCCCGGGACGTATATAGTTTTAATGCTACGCTGTAGTAGACGGGGTTTGGAATGAGTGCTCGGGAGTGGTGTGAGGATGAAGGACTTTACGTCAAAGACGACAACTTCATGATGGCATCTGCAAGGACTGCATCTTCAGGACTCCGCAGGATTTCGAGACTCGAGACAAGAATACAATACACACTACTGGGTGAAGGACGGTTGACGGGCACCCTGGAGAAACCAGTGGTTGGCCGGGATGCATGGAGAAGCGCCATGACATCTTGCGGAAAGCTTCACCCAGACTCAAAGAGACGGAAGAATACTTCATGCCCGGAAGCTTACCTGTGCAACCGCAAGTCACTATGGGCTCTGGCTTGGTTGACCTTAGTTGTGACTCTGGCTGGGACGGTGCTAGCAGATGTAGAACTACGGTAGGATTGGATGAGCACCGGACAGTGGTCAGAGGAACTCTTCGGAAGACCATGTTTCGGTCATCTTGTTCTCAAACATCCTGAAGTGCGAGAATGTAAAGAGAGGGATCGAATCTTGCGGGTAAAGTGTACAAACCTCTGCAGAGGGTTAAAGACCTAATCGATTAGCCGTGTCCCCGGTTACGGACAATATGAGCCTCTGGACTTGGATCTATCTCGGAACTCTCAACACCGGACTGATAATTTAATTGTGGGCAACTCATGATGATTTGGGTATGGGACATCGGTTGGCGGAACCATGTCATGACAGAAAACTCCGTAGTACAGACTCCTGATATTCCTTTGTTGTAGGGAAAATAAAACCAGCTTTTACGCAAAAAAACATCAGACGCAGAGCCACAAAGCCATATTGCATATAGAATAGTTTTATCATCTGTTTTCCTCATATTGTGATCTTGCCGGTACATTTAATGTACTGACCTACATGGCTGCAACGTCTCATGTTGCAGATATGTTCCTTCCGATGAGTAAGAGTATGGTACAGGGTTACGGTCTACACTCAACCTGCCGATGGCGTTGATGGGACTCCACACCCGATTATTTGTTTCCGCTGAGACTTATGAGGTATATATCAGTTTTACGTTATTTATACATGTGATTGCACTTTGATATATACATTGATGTACTGTGTGTGCCAGCATACCGATCCAAGGATGGCACAGATACACAGAGACTTGACCGTCTGAGGTCGGGTCGCTACAGATATGGTATCAGAGCACATGTTGACTGTAGGACGTGACCCTAGAAATCGGAAAGCCCTAGGACAGGAAATATCTAAAACTTTATTTCCAAAAGAATCCATTACTTCTCATCTTTTCTGATTTTATCAAATATCCTCTCTTACTTCAAATAGTTAGAATATACCTCTTTCCCTTTTGACCACACGGAGGATCAACTAAAGCTGCTCCAAGAAGGACAAGATATCGGACAACCGATGACCATTTCGGAGTAAACAGGATTTGACCATGCATTAGAAGATTTGAAGCTACAACAGTTGAAGACTCCGGAGACTCGAAGAATCTGAAGACTCTAAAGATTTATTTGACTTTTAGAAGACCAAACCCCTGTTATATACTTACGTTAGATGCGGCGATTTGTGAGCTGTCATTTGTTTGATGTTTTTCCGACAGCCACAAAATAAAACTCATTTCTTCAAGACTATTGTGTGTATTGTGTATATCCCTCCCCACCTCTCTCTTATCTCACCCTAAAACCCTTGGACCTAGTAGATGATGAATGAAGTTGGACTGGTATTCTCTATACCGAAAACCCAGTCGGAGGCAGAGCTATGGATTCAGAACATGGAGAATCACTTCGGGAGCAATTTGGTTTCAAGGAAGAATGAAGTATCGTATGCTCTTCAGTACTTTGAAGGAAGTGCTGCAACATGGTGGCATATGCATCAAGCTATACAGGGATGGAATGGAGCAAGGACTTGGGAAGAATTCAAGAAGACTCTGACAAGATCATGTCTTATCCGGAAGCACCATGATACCCCAAGAAATAAACCTTGTGCCTGCAAAATTTGCGGAGAAATAGGACACACCCAGGAGAAACACAAGGAGGGATGCCCTCATTGTAAGGAGAAACACTCAGCTGAGGAATGCCCAACTAGTCAGGTGACTTGTTTCTTCTGTGAAGGAACCACCCACTACCCAGCTCAGTGTCACATTTACATCACGGTGCAACAAATTATTCAGAGGCAAGAAGAAGGAATGACAGAAGCCTTACGAGAAGTTATGAAAGAACCTGTGATTAAGGAAAGTGTTGAAGACCCTGATGGAGAAAGCCTCAATAGATTTTACTCCAATGCCTGTTATTCATGTGGAGAAGAAGGACATTTTTCACAGTATTGCACCAAGGAAAGAAAAGAGTATCTGGGATACTTCCCGACAGAAGCAGTGGAGTTTGATCCACGGGGAATAGAACGTTTGATCAGAACGAACAAAAACCAGGAAGAGAAAACAAAGACACCCTCAGAACAACCCAATTTCTGCAAAGAGGGACAAGAGTCATATGACCTGTTTCGAATGTAAGGACGTCGGGCATTATGCCAATGATTGTCTCGAAAGGAAGCAAGGAACTCAAGGAGCAGGCACCATCACCAAGAAGCCTCAAGACATGCCGGAAGTTATTTGTTTTCGTTGCAAGGAAGCAGGACATTTTGCTAGGGATTGTTGAAATCATGAGAAATCTGCAGCTGAGTAGTGGAGATGTTGATATCAGTAATAAGGGTAGTATGGAAAACACTTTTCATGAGAATGCAGGGTTGAGTTATGTAATAGATTACTCAGAGATTGTAATAATTCATGACTCAATAAAGTTGATATATCATATGCTGAAAGGCTTTAAGGAGTTGTTATATTTTATCTTGGAAATTAATATTCTGGATGAACATGGAAGAAAGTGAGTTGTGATGCATAAACTGGATGTTGGAAATTGAGTTTGAAGTTTTGTTTGGATGATATGAATGTGTACCCCAGGAGATATGTACCTTATTCTGAGCACCATTTTTGTTTTACAACTGCAGATGACGACCCTTTACGAGTCTTTCCTTAAAGGTCCGGAAACGATCATGACCCTGACAAGTGATCATGATTACCGGAAGATCCTAAAGGACATGATGAAGCATATTCACCTTGAAGGAGATGCAGTCTACAAAGGCTACCCCTTCATGCAAAAGGGAGTGGAACTTTGGTATGTGGAGGTACACCTCCACCGTATGAAAGGAGTTTGCCCAAAGATGATGGGGCAGTACTTTTTCATCTCACGTGTACCACAAGCAACTTTCTTCGACGCTGTTCGTGCAGCAGCCATGGAAGCCATACGCCAGATCAGAGAAATACTTGAAGCAAGACTCCGTTATACTCAGGAATACCTAAGAGAAGTGCATGCAGAGATGATGGAGGTGAAGCTCAAGGCCACCACGATGAAACAGAAGATTGAAGATTTCAAGGCGCATGTCGCACAATTCCAATGGGACTAAAGAATCCTCAAGGAGGATAAATAAATAAAGTTGGAAGTAATGCCTGACCATACCAAACCATGTGGGTGGCAGCATTTGTAACAAAGTACTTTTTGGAAGTTGGATTTACGAAAAATGGTTAAGGATGTAATAAAAGATTTGATATGAAAAATAATATGATTTATGGATAAACTAGTGCATTTCATTTTAAGTGTGGTAGTACTCCGTAAAGCCACAAGATCAATGAAGAAAGAAATGTGTTATTCATGACGGTCCATAGAAGGGAGCTGGACCAAATAAGTTGGAGTTTTGTATGATCGTCACCACAAGGTTATGAAGGAAGAAGTACTATTGGATTTAAAGGAGATGTAATGTTGGAATACGGAATGATAATCCTCGAAAGGATGAGTTAAATTTTACAAGAGTTGAAGTGGGTCATAACCCACAGGCCCCGGAGTTAATAAGAAGCAAGCACACTCTTGCTGAAGGAAGATATTTTGGAAGAAAACTCTGAGTTAATCAACCGACATTTTTAGGAGGATACGAAAACCCGAGAGATGTGAAGAATCGTTAGATGTCTTGTTCAGCTTGCAGAAACAATGGATTTATTCGAACTCAGTTCATCAACAAGAGAAATTCTGCAATGCTTGTGAGTATGCCCAAGTGTTAGAATACGTGATTCGATGTCTGCATATGCAGTAATGGTTCAAGTACGGGATGGATTGGCCCCCATACCGGAGACTTCTATCATGAACTATCATACGTTGATGGAAAATCAGAGAGCCTTGAAAACCTTAGAAGAGTGTCGACACGTCAATCCATAAAACCATAGAATGGTAGGATGATTGATCCATGTACCAGGCACCCGTTGCCAATCGTAGGATATACAGTGAGATTCAACCAAACCCATTTTTCTGCAGGAGAAACCATACATGGTTGACCACCATGAGAATTTTGATAATTATTTAGTATTGGCGACAGACCAGTCAGTTAAGAAGACCCAGACTCGGAAGAACGTCACCCGGATGAAAGGACACGTGTTTGAGGAAAAGGTTATGCCCCAACCGGAACAGCACCCGTGAAAGAGCTATTCCGGAGAACACTGACACCAGGAACCCAAAAGGATGGAGTACATGAGTTTGTCTGAACCATACCCATGGTTTTAAGTGTGGTAGCACCCCGACCTTTCTGAACAATGGATTTGCTGGAAGACCCCCAAACCCTAACCTTTTCTTGATAGCCTCTTCGAATCTCGAAGACGAGATTCATTTTAAGTGTGGTAGATTTGTAACATCCCAAAATTCTAAATTTTGGAATGTTATATTAAATAAATAATTCTGATTTGTTTGTTTGATTGTTGAGTGATTGATTGTGTGAAATTGAGTGGAATTTGAAACTTTTTGAAAGTTTAATGAGAGGGAATGAAATGACTTTCCCAGGCTTTCTTTTTGACTTTTGATCTCTGGGGATTCAAATTCATTTCATCATCATAACACTAGTGTGAGGATGACATGACTTCTTCCATTTGAAATGAAAAGGGTTTTTAGAAAAAGAATATTTGAATTCCATCTGAAAGTATTTCAAATTCATAAACTTTATGCAACTCAATGATTTTCATGAGGGAAGATAAAATGACTTCTTCAATGTATATGAAATGAAATATGAGTTGGAAGTATGAAGAAAGGTTTGAAGATGGTTTGATTTTTTTAAAATTCAAAACCATTTGGAGTTATTTGGTTTGTTTCGAATTATTTTTCTCCAAAATTAAACTATATGGAAAATAGGGTAAAATGATTCCCTACATTATAAAAATGGAGAAAATTTAGTTTGAAATAATTTCGGTATCTTAATGTAATTTTATTTGCATTTTAATTGCATCAGTAGCACTTTTTGATTTATTAGAATTTATGTGAATTTTATTTCACCATGTAAAAATGTTCATGTTGTAGGATTTATTCTTCCGGTCATTTTGATATATAATATGTCTATATAAAAGTATTATTGTTTTTCCTTTATTCAGTATTCTTGTCTGTGCTTTATTAAAAAAAACAGCCGAAGCCAACGGACCAAGGGCCCACATAACTTTCTCTCTCTCGCTCTCCCTCGGCCCATCTACGCGCCAGGCTGGCCCAGCAGCCACGCGCACGCCCGGAGCCCCTTCGCCTCGGTAGCCCGCTCTCTCCTCGCTCGCCCTGTGCCGCTGACCGCTGGGTCCCACCGCCCGATCGCCCCACCCGCATCTTCCTCTTCTTCCTTCCCACGCCAGAACCACCGCCGCCGCCGCCGTATCCCGAAGATCGCGGGATCCTCCCCCGATTCGCCCCCTCCACCAAGGAACCCCTCCCCTATATATACCTCCCGCCCCTCGACCAATTCCTCCCCAAAGCCCCTTCCGAGAACCCCCGCCTCCTTCTCAATTGCTCGCTGGAGCCGAGTGCCCCGCCGCGCCATTGCCGCCCCACCGAGCTACTCCGACCCCCTCGCCGCCCCCGAGACCACCTCCGGACTCCCCTCGCTCGTCCGCATCTCCCCGTGCCCTCACCCACGCCCAAAACCCACGGGAGCGCCGCCACCGTCGACGCCCGAATGCCACTGCCGCCTCGACCTCGCTGCCGACCGTCTCCGACCACCTCCACCGGCGCCACGACCACCGTTGGACTCGTCGTCGTCTGCTTCATCTCCCTGGCCACTCCACTGACGCCGAAGATCACCGGAGCGCCGCCACCGTCGTCGCCCGACGCACTCGCCGTCGACCACCACCGCAGTGAGCTCTCTCTCCCTCCTCGTCCGTCCGATCTAGATTATACGGTCGTGATTAGATTAGATCGAACAGTTAGGTTTTTTTTACTAGATCGGTTTAGCTTCGGTTTATTTACGGTTTAGATCTAATCGGTTTAGCCGATCGGTCTTTCTCTTTTGGCCCGTACGCGTTTTGGTTATTTTCCGCCCGAGCGCTGTTTAGTTTCAGCTCGCACACCCCGTAGCGCCTGTTAGTTTTTTTTGTTTTGTTTTTTTTGTTGTTTTCGTTTCTGTTTTAAAATCAGAATAGTTCTGATTTTATATTGCTTATAAATTTTATGTTTTAGATCCAAATTGATTGATTCTTTTTGCATTAGATTCGAAATTTGTTGAAGTTTCTGTTAGTGGCATTGGATTTCAAATTTGAGTTGTTTAAATTTGAATTTGATGAATTATGTTCAAATTGGTATTTTGGCCATAACTTGAGTTTAAAAATAGATTTTAACATGATTCTTTTTGCTACTGGTCACTTGTGGTATTGTTTAGCTATAGGATTTAGTTGGTAATTTTAGAGTATTTTAAATTAGCATTTTATTAAAAACAGTACTGTTTTGCTTATGTAGTTGTTTTAGTCATATAATTAGTGTTTTTAATTATTTTTAGTTAATTCTTTTTGTAAATTTTTACATGTTGTCATATGTTTATGTTAGACTACAGTAGATAAATTTTTGTAGTTATTTACTAGTGTTTAGCTACTATTTTAGTATTTGTTTGTTTAGTTCATAGTGATAGTTGATAAAAGTAGTTCCATTAGTTTCAAAAGTAACTCTTTTTGCCACTTCATTATACGTTGTCATTGATTCTGTTATTTAGGAGTAAATTAGTTTGATAATTATTTTAGTATTGTTTACTTTTGTCTTTTGCTAGTTGTTATAGTTGTTCTGGTGTTAACTAGTCAGTTACAATAGTTTTCATACTAGTTCCTTTTGCTAGTAAATGCTTTAGTAAAAAAAATTTGTTGTTGTTTTATTAGAATTTTATTTTCTTTACTGTAGAAAAGTTATTAGAGTAATTTAGTGATGTTATGTAAGATTTGTGTGCATTTGGTCTCCACTAGTTTTCCTTGAAGTTTCCTTTCAAAGTTTTCCTTTGGTTTTTATTTGGTTTTCTTCTTGCTTTTTGATTGTTATTTTGAGTGCTAGTATTTTTTGCTAGGACGATTGCTTATATGATTACCATGTTTGACTATATAGATTTACATCAGAGTGACGAATAGTTTTATCAAGTTTCCGAGAGCGTTTATATCTTCATCAACATACCAGGCAAGTTCACTTTGACCATATTTTCATACCAATGTTTTTATTGCATTTAGTGGCACCATTATTTCAATCCCTCCAGTAGTGATATTGAATTCTTGTAGTTGAGTAGAATGCATGAGGTAGGAACCCACCTCCCTGTTACCAAGCCCGGGACGTATATAGTTTTAATGCTACGCTGTAGTAGACGGGGTTTGGAATGAGTGCTCGGGAGTGGTGTGAGAATGAAGGACTTTACGTCAAAGACGACAACTTCATGATGGCATCTGCAAGGACTGCATCTTCAGGACTCCGCAGGATTTCGAGACTCGAGACAAGAATACAATACACACTACTGGGTGAAGGACGGTTGACGGGCACCCTGGAGAAACCAGTGGTTGCCGGGATGCATGGAGAAGCGCCATGACATCTTGCGGAAAGCTTCACCCAGACTCAAAGAGACGGAAGAATACTTCATGCCCGGAAGCTTACCTGTGCAACCGCAAGTCACTATGGGCTCTGGCTTGGTTGACCTTAGTTGTGACTCTGGCTGGGACGGTGCTAGCAGATGTAGAACTACGATAGGATTGGATGAGCACCGGACAGTGGTCAGAGGAACTCTTCGGAAGACCATGTTTCGGTCATCTTGTTCTCAAACATCCTGAAGTGCGAGAATGTAAAGAGAGGGATCGAATCTTGCGGGTAAAGTGTACAAACCTCTGCAGAGGGTTAAAAACCTAATCGATTAGCCGTGTCCCCGGTTACGGACAATATGAGCCTCTGGACTTGGATCTATCTCGGAACTCTCAACACCGGACTGATAATTTAATTGTGGGCAACTCATGATGATTTGGGTATGGGACATCGGTTGGCGGAACCATGTCATGACAGAAAACTCCGTAGTACAGACTCCTGATATTCCTTTGTTGTAGGGAAAATAAAACCAGCTTTTATGCAAAAAAAAACATCAGACGCAGAGCCACAAAGCCATATTGCATATAGAATAGTTTTATCATCTGTTTTCCTCATATTGTGATCTTGCCGGTACATTCAATGTACTGACCTACACAGCTGCAATGTCTCATGTTGCAGATATGTTCCTTCCGATGAGTAAGAGTACGGTACAGGGTTACGATCTACACTCAACCTGCCGATGGCGTTGATGGGACTCCACACCCGATTATTTGTTTCCGCTGAGACTTATGAGGTATATATCAGTTTTACGTTATTTATACATGTGATTGCACTTTGATATATACATTGATGTACTGTGTGTGCCAGCATACCGATCCAGGGATGGCACAGATACACAGAGACTTGACTGTCTGAGGTCGGGTCGCTACAGTTTGACAATTGGTTGAGGCCGGTTGATACTCGAATGAATATAGGCATTTCTTGTCAACATCGATGCTTGTCTGAGTGAACTTTGGAGTACATAGCAGCAGCATAAGTACCTGTCCATCTGATCATTTTGTGCAGTTCTACTAAAATCACCTAATGTAATGATTTGCCTGCGAGTTCAGGCTCCAAATTACTCCTTTATGAAATCGGCAAACAGTAGCACAATACCAAATTACCAATACATATGACATGCACAATAATCAGGATAAAGACCAGTACCACCCTGTGTGAGGTAGCATATCAATTACTATTTCCTTTGACTGGAAGCCGAGATAAGCCAAGCGACTGACAGCAAAGGAAGAAAGCATGCGGAGTTTAGCAACTGACAGGAAAGGACGAAAGCTGTCGAGGCAATGAAGCACCCAAATTTTTTGTGGAGTTCCACCAAAATCGAGCATCCCTGTTGGAACATATATTGAGAGAGTGAGATTACTATAATAGTGGGACTAGTTTATGAAACATACACTAACAAATAGAAGCACCCTCATTATCTTAATGGGTAAAGTTAGCAACATAGTAGTCTTGCTTATAGAGAGGTATTAGTTTATTTAATCAGTGCCAATTAGCTCAACTCAACACTCAAAACATTGCCATTTATCATAGGTTGCAAAACTTTAACGTGCAAAGATAAAGGAGTTTCTCATGACAGTAGCACGATACAAATAGAGATGACAGCAAACTAATATGGATGAAGGCCTTAGGCCCGTACCAACCTGAGAAAAAAAGCTTATTCATGTAGTCCCATAAGAGATGATAAAGCACTCACTGGAATCACACAATAGTATATATTTGTGATAGCCTGGCTTATTAGGGATGATAGACTACTCATATCAACAAGGAATTCCTTCTTTTCCGGGAGCCCATTCGGACAGAACTCCAAAGTTAAGCGTGCTCAGCTTGGAGTAGTGCCCGGATGGGTGACCGACCGGGAAGTTGCTCCCGGGTGTGCACGAGTGAGGACAAAGTGCGCAGATAAGACTAGTATTGATCTGTGGGGCCAGTCTAGATCCCACAGGAGTAACGACCACCGGCGAGTGTGTCCGGGGCGTTACAAGTTGGTATCAAAGCCGACCCTCGTGGTTACACGGATGGTTGCAGATAGGTGCGTGGTCATGTTGTTCATGACGTTTGTGACCCGTTGTGGCACCCGGCATGGCACATGTACTAGACTGGAAGCACAGACGTTTGTGCCAAGAGGGAACGTTCCTGTGGCCCGACGAGGACGTCAGTTCCTCTGAGTGGGGGTGTATGTGATAGCCTGGCTTATTAGGGATGATAGACTACTCATATCAACAAGGAATTCCTTCTTTTTCGGGAGCCCATTCGGACAGAACTCCAAAGTTAAGCGTGCTCAGCTTGGAGTAGTGTGAGGATGGGTGACCGACTAGGAAGTTGCTCCCGGGTGCGCACGAGTGAGGACAAAGTGCGCAGATAAGACTAGTATTGGTCTGCGGGGCCAGTCTAGATCCCGTCAGGAGTAACGACCACTGGCGGGTGTGTCCGGGGCGTTACAATATTTTTGTGCACTTCAAATGTATGGTTGAAATCACTCTTGTTTACCAGTGCTGAGATTATATTGAAAGATTATCAAGAACTTCCAGCAGAGTTAAAGCACTGGCTGGGATATAGATCATTGTATTGTCTTGTGTAGTTCCATTTAATGTATGATTGGCACAACATGATCCCTGTTTGCAAAAGTAGGAACAAGGTGAAACCTTCATTAGCTTAGTGAGAAAGGATAGGAAGACATTAGCATATTAATCAACCAGTAGCATCAAATTCATGATGGACAATACGCAAAACATTGCCTCATTGAACCAATGGCAATAAATTGACATGCAAAACAATAGCACTATTATGTCATGACACTAATAATATTCCCTCCCTGCTCCACCACATGATTCACCTCCATAGACAAACATACACACGTACATGATTCAGCATAGGGTCCTACTAAAGATTTGTTTAACTCCAACAGGAAAATTAGGCAGTAATAAATTAGTGGTACTTAAGTACTCCTAATTAATTAAGTGAGACAGCAGAAGTGGAAGGGCTCCTTGGAGGATCGTCTCACATGTAAGGTAGTCGTTGCCGGAGCCCTTGAATGGCCTCGACTGAGGCCTCTGGCTTCAGCAAGATCGCCTTGGCACTATTTATTCTTCTTCTTCCTATTCATGCTCTGTTTCTCTTTCTCCTCACCAGTTGCTGAAACCAAGTACATGATTGGCCTTCTAATTCAGAATTGGTTATGTCAGTGAGGGAGTACAAGTGTACTAGTAAAAAAACAGCATTATTTTCTCATGGCAGTCGGAAAATAGAGATGAACACATGCATTAAATATCATTCTTACCTAAAGGAAGGTTATGGCGCCAATATGGATGATGCGGATTGGAACACAGATCTCCCTTTGTGCAGTTCCACCAAAATGAAGCAACCGTTCCATTCTGACATTCCATTTAAACAGCACAAAAGTCACTTCTTTTAAGAAGAGTTTTGTGAAGTGCACCAAAAGGTCACAACAACAACCAGGTGAATTGGATATCCCTATTTGCACAAAAAGGCATAGAGGAAACAGTCAGAGTCTCAAACAATTACAGGCAAAAACATTTGGCTAAACTTGTCATGGCTTATAACAATGGGTGCACCAGCAGTCCAGCACCATGTACGTAAACAGGGGCATAAAGTGGTGATTCATAGTTTGTTGCCCCGAGAAACAAACATCCAAGAAACATATCTGGGTTGGTCCCATTTTTGTTCACTCTAGCCACCTACTCCTATGTGTGGATAGCAAATCTAGTCCTGGTCATACCACTGTGTATAGTGTTACCCCTATATTTCCCTTTTTGACCAAGAGACCGGTTGGATGACCAGTCTGTACTACTTTCACCCCCTTTCCTTCCTGTTTGTACCAAGTCCGATGTACACACAGGTGGAGCTATGTGTATGGCTGAGGGGGCTGTGGCCCCCCAAACCTGGTAGCTTTTGTGAAGAATTTTTTTAAGATGGCATAGATTGAGAAAAATAGGGACTTTTACCCCTTCATAAAGCCATATTTTGCCATTGCCCCTCCCAATGATCCTGTGCTAGCTCCGCCACTGGATGTACATACTAAATTCCCCCACCCCCACTTTATTTCTTGTTTGAACCAAGTAGTACAAGATTCGACTCCATGAAGTAGCTTTACCTCTAACAATAGAAGAAAAAAACATGTGACGTTGGACCATCCGATCAAGAGGGGCTGAGAGGTAGAAAATGATGCACCTGCAGCAACGTAGCGAGCTGGGGAAGTAGAGCTAAGGCGGTTTTGAACGAAGATATACCTGAAGGTCGTCGGGATGTGGATAGGTGGGCGGCGGGAGGCCGGATCCGCCCACAGGCAACGATGAAGGGATCGGAGGACCTCCCGCTTTGGTGCTCGGCCAGAGATAACGGTGCGGCCGGCAGTGGGTCTCCTCCCTCGCTGTCGACGATGGTCTAAACGCTGCCCCTCCTCCCCTTCACCAGCGGAGGGGGATACGTCCAGATCTGTAACCAGCGGTGAGGATAGAAAGCCAGTGTTTTTTGAAGGGAGAAAGACGGTGTTACTACCCCTATCTTGTTTAAATCTAGAGAGGATTAGAGTGTGTGAATAGAGCAACCCTAGCAAGCAAGCGCGGAGGCTCTGGCCTATATATACGTAGTGAGCAACCCTAGCAAGCAAGCAACCCCTATCTTCGTCAACTCGTACAAGACCGAGAAATTTCGTTACTACAACGCCCTCTCCCTCGCGGACTGAGCTCCGGTGCCTTAACTGCACCTGCCTTTGGCTGCATGACAGGAGAGCCAACCACCTGTTGGGCCCACCTGTCATGGACGCAAAGGCAGGAGCAGTAAGTTGAAGCTTTCGCTATCCCTCCCGCACAAGGTGGACGGACATGCAGCAGTGCATTCGATACTGTAGAAGTAGGAGTAATCATTATTGTTCGTCTTCTTGAAGAGGCGAAGAGCCAAGTGCGACCCGAACGTGGCAGTTGCGAACGCTCGCGTGGTGCGGTTCCTTGGAGTACTAGCCAGGCTCTTGCATGAGACAAAATTGCTATTGTTTAACAATTAAACTCCATTATCCATTGGTTGATACTCATTCTGCATAGGTCCACGCGCTTAGCACCGTTTCCTCCTAGGTCACCAATGTTTATTTGCTAATTAATAGCATTGCATGCAATGAACTAGCCATTGCAAGTCATTAAAAGCATGCACACCTCTCATCTCTTATTGGTTGATATGTCAAGAAACAATAAACAAGGTAGAAGTTAATGCACCGCGCCTAAGTGTTTTGGGACTATTTGGTTTTCGTAAGGCTGGTCATAGTGGGGAGTAACTTAGACTAGTGTCATGCATATGACACTAGCCTAAATTACTACATTCATAATGCAAAGTAACATAATAGTAGTATTTTAGATGGCTTCATTTATTTGCTTGTAGGCTCATCTTATCTTGAAAAGCGCTATGTTACAGTAACATATTATGTTACCACCTCTCATTAATTACTTGCCACATAAGCAAAAAATTCTTGGAGTGCGCTATGTTACTAGCTAAGTTACTCCCACTATGGCTAGCCTAAGATGACTTAAACACCTAGACGGAGGGAGTAGTATAGCCCTGTAAACCGGAAAGGAGTATTTGCCTTTCTAGAGATTTCAACAAGTGACTAGACTACACCGTGTGCAGTACTCCCTCCCTTCCGATTTATAGGGCTCAAATCTCAAATCTCATGAACCAAGGCATTTTGCGATTGTAGGAATGTATCTCGTACTTTACAAAACTATCCTAATTAAACTCATGCACTAATTACGTAGTTCTCTCGTTTTCCTCTCCGCCTTGGTCGCGGTGCACAATATTGAGCACTCCTATATGACTAGCCGCTCTATCTACATGCGGGGCATTTCAAAGCATCCGCGCCCGCGTGCCATCCACCAAATCACAGCGAGGTGCTACAGTCGAGACTCACCTGTAACCCCGGTGTGGCCGTCATGACCTGTCATATCACAAAACCCACACCTTTACCAGCAGTGGTAAGGTGGCCTCCAAGTTGGACTAGACGAAGCAACCATCATTTCACTGGAACGCTAGTTCAAGCCCTTTCTTCCCTTTCTTGAAGAAAACCTCACTCCAGGCTACTCACTTCTGCCATTTTTCTTCTGTATTGATGAAGGAAAGGTGGGCGAATCAGTTATGCTGCTATATTTTCATTCCAAGAATCTTGTTTTTGCGAAGCACCGACCGATTCTCACATCCTATTCTTTTCCCGTTTTCATTGCGATTGTGGTTTCCTTTCGATTGCTTTTTGTTTGTTAGTTCATTGATGGATCCTGGAGCACTAGGCAAAGAGTTGCCGGCGGACAACCCACTGGAGACAGTGATCTCCAGGAATCGAGCACCGACCAATGAGTTGACCATGTTGGCAGGCCAACCCATGGAGACGAAGAACTCCAAGAAACAAGCATTGGCCAAAGAGTTGAGGACGTTGGCGGACGAACTTCTCAAAGGAAGTTGGAAGAACAGCAAGGGCCCCACCGTGCCTACCCCAGGAACTCTGATTGCCACCTATGTGAGGCTCAAGACCGAGTTTGAGGAGATAGTCGCCGTTGAGAAGCAGTATTCCCCTGGCAAGGTGATGGCCCCCATCAAGGACGAGGAGATGGCCCCCGGAGGGATGAGATCCCCCTGTGAGCTGCACAAGGTAAAAAATAATGGCTTATTACCATAGTTGTGGTTTTTGATTATTTGCAATGTGCTTGCTAATATGTTAGGGTTGTGCAGGTGTCGGTGGACGTCCTTGATGATTCTGATGTCGTGGCCCGTCCTGTTGGCATCGCCCCGGAGATCAATTCTGATGCCGCTGTCCATCCTGTGGACATCGCCCCAGAGATCGATTCCGATGTCGTGGTCAGTCCTGCAGACATCGCCCCAGAAATCGATTCCCATGCCGATGTCCGTGTTGTGGTCATTGCCCGAGAGATCGATGACAAGAAATAGTTGGTCGGGCTAATCCTTCAGGGTAGTTTGCATTGCCCTGTGTTTAATTACCAGAATGATGCGTGTTATCAAACCATCTTAGGGCTAGTGCACTGTCTTGTGTGGGCGGATCTTGCTACTTTTGTTTGATAGTGAATCATGCGATGAATCATGCGAACCCTCTCCGAGTTATGGAAACAGATGTATCCTCACCAGCTTTTGATGTAATATATGGCATGATTAGATGTAAGTTTGAACTGTTTATCATATCAGCAGGGCTTGTTTGATGATTCTTGGTGTTAGTAGGCTAGCTATTGTGCGAGCTATAGTACTTGCAAAACACTCACCGAAGAGAAACGTTGGGGCTGATGAGCTCGTGGTACGCTTATACTTATCCCTCCTCAATCGACCAATAGCCCTAGCTCCTAAAATTGTAGGCTTAGCGATCGATGACATAGGCGGGCTAGTTTGGCCTAGTGGGTTTCAGTGATATGACGTGCAACACAAAATCATAGCAGTGAAGAGACGTACTCCCTTCGTTCCAAAATAGATGACCTAGGCGGGCTAGTTTGCCCTAGTGGGTTTCAGTGATATGACGTGGTATAGTGCCGTCCAGTCTTCGCGTGTGGTAGCAGTATTGTGGGTACAGAAAGTTTTCTTGAAGAAGTGGAATTCAACAAAGTCATGATGGTTCCTTCGTCCGAACAACTTACAGTGGGAAAGGTTGGGCCTGCGATACGACCGGGGTAGACCAGGATAATTTTGTGCATGGCAGGTGGACCAGGATGGTCGACGTCCCACATGTCGGCGAATGAAAGTATTCTTTCTGATATAGAGGACGAATAACGAGTATTCATTGTTTATTTTTGATGAAAGCTATTGTCTCCACTGTTACGACGGAGGAGTGTGAAACACGGCAGCCCAGTGAACTTGGCATGTGCACCACTCCCTCCTTCCTCATGTAATGCCCAGGTTACAGCTTTTTCTCACTTTATCTCTATCTATTTCCTCTCAAATGTTTTTTACCTTTCTTTTTTAAGACACAATTGTTTTTTATGCCTTTTTTAAAATTATTTTTTTATACCTAGGAGCACATGTAGAGACGGGCTCTTGCAGAGCCCACTCCTTGACTTTGTCAATGCCTCTCTCTCCTCAACATAAGGAGTACTGCTTGCTATGCATGCATGCGGCGGGCAGCTGGCGTCTTGAGGGGCCAGGGCGGTGAGAGCGGGCTCTGGAAGCGGTCCGGACTCTAGCATAATTTTGGTTTTTACAGTATTTCTTTCTCCATTGACAGGTAGGCCCGCGTAGATAGATAAAGAACACGAGCTGATGAGGCGCATGCGGACTGTTTGACTGGTCAACCAGACAAATACGGAGCTATACGCTGAGCCAGTGACCGTATAATCACCATATCTCGTATACAATAATCAAAGTGAGCCATCAAGACAAGTTCGATGACCGCCAATGCATTTTACTCAGTAATAAATGACCAGGATTGGAGGGGAATCCAAATTTGCTTCGTCTTCTATCCTTGAGCTCTTGACAAACCAATGCAATATACGGTTGTCCGACCACTCCACCCCAGAGCTCTCACCAAGTGTCGTTCATGCCACCGCGCCGCACACTAACCGGTAAGGCAGCGATGGCATCTCGCCGCGCCGAGTTCCTCGCCGCCCACGACCGCACACAAAATGGTAGGGAAGCGATGGCATCCCACTGTGCCGAGTTCATCTCCGCTCGCGACCTCACAACTATGTGGGAGGAATTTGAAGATGCCAAGGCCGAATGGGCGGTAGAGCAAGAGGCGGACAAAGCCGCACAGAGGGAGCGGAAAAGTCAGAAAGCACTCAAGAAAAGAGAGGCCCATCGCCACAAGAAAGAAAAGGACGCACGCGCTGCTGCGGAGAGGTCGGCGGAGATCCAAGCATGGTGGGGTGTCGCCGACAAAGCCGGGAAGGAGAACGATGGCGTCTGGCCAGCATGTGAGAAGTAGTAGTACTAGTAGTGTGTGTGTGTGTGTGTGTCTGAGTACGAGCATGTACCAGTACTGCTAGTTACTACTGTAGTTTTTAGAGCAAATTACCAGTACATTGGCCTAGACTAAATGGAAAAATTCCTATCCTAAGCATCAAATGGCATCTCTTTCTCTATAGGAATTGAGATGCATGTCATCTCACTTCCTATGATTTTCATATTCCTATCCTATGAATGAAAGGAGGCCTCTGTTGGAGTAACTACAGTAGCTAGCAGTACTTCTAGTATAGTAGTTTTCTTCAAGAAGCGGAATTCAACAAAGTCATAATGGTTCCTTCGCCCAAGCAACTTCAAAGTGGGAAGTGGGCCTGTGATTTGACGGCTCATTAGTCATTGTTACTGCGGCGCGACAACCTGGGTGACTCCCTTGGAGTTCTACGTGCATGGCAAGTGGACCAGGATGGTCGACGTCCCACATGTTGGCGAACGGAAGTATTCTTTCCGATATCGAGGAGCAAGGAAACCGCGTGGTATAGTATCACTGCTGATTGGTTCGCAAAAAATAGTATCACTGCCGATTTATAATTATTTTTTATTTCGGATGAATGCTAACGTTTCAACTCTTACGGCGAAGGGTGCCAAACACGACACGTGATGGATGTCCCACACGTCAGCGAAAGGAGTGGGACATGAACAGCATGGTAGAGCCCAGCATAAAAAACAGCATGGTAGAGCGTCTCCACTTCTTCCACTTCTCGGTCGGAGACCACACGTAGTAGTAATTAGTGGTATGAACGATACAAAGTGCGACCTGGAGATAAAGACACATCTAGTTGGAAGGTCTCGGGGCATACACGTAAACAAATACAAAAGTTAATATGTGCCTCCAACTAATATAGTAGTAGTAGAGTACTTAGGCACGTACTCCATAACATCACCGTGCATTGCACGTACAACATTTAGTGGTAGTACGTAGTAAGAGACAAATGCCGCCCAAGAGTTCCCTTCTCGACCTACTTTTGGGTGTTTGGTAGAGTGTAT
The DNA here is from genome assembly GCF_056163025.1 of Triticum urartu. Lineage (NCBI taxonomy): Eukaryota > Viridiplantae > Streptophyta > Magnoliopsida > Poales > Poaceae > Triticum > Triticum urartu. The sequence continues at coordinate 459,975,900 of NC_141873.1, read as the reverse complement.
GGAGGGTGCATGAGTCCACACTAGTTTAGCACAAATACACTAGAAGCATGCATGAAGAGGGGTGTTGAGTTGAGCAAGCATGAAGAGGGAACAACTATGCTGAGACGAGAACACAACCAAACACACCCTATATGCCACGCATGTTCATACCATTTGTGCCTCTCTACTTCACTTACTGCGCTACATTACTCAGGTTCGTACGTCCACTCCTGGGTACATGTTCGTCTTGTAGTTCCAGTCCCACGTGTTCTTCATATAGATGGAACTATCCTTGCATAACACGTGCACCTTGATGCTAGATGTCTCGCATGTTGGCAAAAGGATGAACAAAGCTCACATAAAAAAATAGAGTGGAAGAACATAGATTCTGGACGACTGAGAAGGAGCAAGGAACCTCGTGGTGGAGCGTCTGCACTCCTAATATTTAATATTATTCAGCGATATGAAATTAACCAATCATCTCCACAGTGGACTGGAAGAGTACGAAACACGGCAGCCCAGTGTAGTATCATACTAGTACATGGCTAACCCACGCTATCACCATATTTCTTGGCTTCCGTGCGACACCTATCTCTAGTAATCCAGCAGCCTGTATCGCTTCTCCCTCCTCGTCTCTATCAAAGTGCTGTGGGCTGGCGTTTCTGCCGTCTATTGAGGTCGGTTAACTATCACATGTTAGCGACATGCCAAGAGCATTCTAAAAAAATTCCTTTCACGTTCCGTTTTCAAAAATTAAAAAATCATTTCACGTACGAATTTGCCTGTATGCTTTGAGCAACTTGCATGTCCTATACTGCTCCTGTTTGATACTCTAACTTAGCTAGAGGTTAGACTAACTCGTGACTAACCCTGAACTAACTGTAGCCAAAGAGGTGTTTGGGTGACAGGGTTAGATTGACAATAAATGCACTTCATGGAGAGAGAAAAGTGATTTTTCAGTGGTCCCGATGAGAACTATCTCCAGTTAGCACCTCTTGGGTGGGATAGTTTTTTTTGGTGGGTTCGGTGCAACTTGCTCCAATTTAAACCCTCATGCTTGGATAGTTTAGGGCTATTTGAGCCCCAACTAACTCAAACTAACTCTAACCCATGGATCCAAACAGGACCTATGGCCAGTCTCGACGCGGAGCAGTCGCGTGCACTGGGAAGCGGCGCTCTCTCGGCCGTCACGCCACTTCAAAGCCAGCGCCAGTGAGAGGTCGCCTCCGCTCTGGCCGGGCATTAATGCGGCACTGACGCTCCAGGGGGGACGCTGACCGTTTCACGCGAGAAGCGCGCGCTGGCAAGGGAGTATAGGTTTTCAACTGTTTCAAGTGTAGTGCTGGTAGTTTGCAAAACTACTCAATTATTGCACTCAGTTTCCTAAGAAACTGTGGTAAAAAAACATTACTCCACAGCCCGCTTCCCTTCTCCTTCCTCTTCCACCGCCCGCGCACGTCCGCGGGAAGCAACCGGTCAACCCTTATATAGGAGTGCTAGCACAAAAAGATGCATGCATGACCACTAAAATTTCCATATTAAAGTGTCGCTCCAGCGGGAGTATGGCGTATGTTGTTACCTTCGGCCGGCCCATGGCTACCGGGCGACTCTACTCTTCGGACATGTACTCAACCTTTTGCATCGGGATATAAGTATAATGATATTTACTTTAGCTAGTGATTTACGTGGCCATGTTAACGTGGTTGTGTCAAAAAAATGTCACTTCCTACTCATGATTTGTGTTATATAATTACAAGCAAGATTCTCGTGCATTGCACGGAACATCAATATGCATTTTTTTTACAGAACACCTGTTGTGATTGACCCATGCAGGAGTAATCCCATGTGTAAAAACTAGTGATATCTCAAGAATTTTATCGGAAAACTGGTATATCGAGAATGTCATCGAAAAAATGAAAGATGAGAGATAAGGCGGGGAGGAGTGGAGCGTGGTGGTGACTGGTGGTCGGAATGGGTGGAGGCATGGGGATGGACGGCGCCGGCAGGCGGCAGCGGCCACCATGCATGCTAGATTGTTCCAGAGACTTATTCCTTTTTTAGTTGCTGAACAGTGAGGTTGCGAGAGATAATGATGTGGAGAGAGGTGCCGGTATCTTTTGTAAAATTATCATAGTTTGCTTTCTATCCTCAAATATAGATCATACGGTCTGTATTACAAGATGGCAGGCACACCATCACCACCAACTCGTTTTTTATAAGGGTGCAGATGATAAGTTTGCTGACTACTAAAGTAAAGTGGAATTTGTCCATGTTATGCAAGTAAATAAAGGTGATTGTTTATCATACGGGTAAGGTTGGATGAAGGGTGGTAGGAACAAATGCTCCGCCTAGAGCATGTGTGTGTGAGATGGAGTCTTAGTGTGTGTGTGTGTGTCTGAGAGAGAGAGAGAAAGAGAGATGGAGTCTTAGTTTGTGGGTGTGTGAGAGAGAGGGAGAGATATGGAGTCTTAGTGTGTGTGGGGGGGCGTGTGTGCTTGCGTGTGTGTGAGAGAGAGAGAGAGAGATGGAGTCTTAGTGTGTGTGTGTGTGTTGGGGGGTGCGTGCGTGTGTGTGTGTGTGTGTCGCGGGGTCCTCTATGGCGGATATAATTTAAGTGTGCATGGCTTTCGTCATAGAGAGGTGATGTGTATGGCAGAGGCCACCAACGATGGGGTGCGAGAGAGAAAATGCCCGTAGAGAGGGGAGAGAAGGTGTGTGCGCGTGAGAGGAGTCGACTTCGAGAGAACGTGTTTGTTTGAGAGACACCGAGGAAGACTACTATATATCGATGGTGCATGTAGGCGGGAATTAAACTAAGGGTTGGTCTTATTGGTTTCAGGGATATAGGGGAAGAGTGAGAGGCGGGGGGTAGCTAGAAGGAGATTGTTAAGTGTGAGTGTGTTTTTACCCATCCAGGCAGAAGTTATGTGCACAAAAGAGGAGAACGATTCGATGTGGCGTTAGGATTGAGGGTAATTAACTACGTATGGAGACAGAGAGACCTTGAACGTGCATGTGTGAGAGGTATACATGTATATGTGGGATGTGTGTGTGTGCGCGCGCATGATCGAGATAAAAGAAAGAAGACATAAGTCATAAGATCAACGACATGGGAGAGACGGATCGGTATGACAATATGCATGCATGTGAGAATGCATGGAAGAAGTCCCGACAATTGAGCATGTGTTTTTGTCTTTAAGAGATAGTGGCGTGGGCTGGAGCATGCATCTATGGCGAGCAGAGGGAGTGAGGCGCAATGATTGTGCAAAAGAGACCAACCTATAAATGCATATGTATGGAGAGACATATATAGTGTGGGTGATAGGAAGCAAGACTCCGTGCGAGAAAGAAATGTAGACGGAGAAACTACAGATAGATACAGAGATGGAGATGCTAGCTAGAGGGACATCCGCTAGTTTGGGTGTTGGAGATGACCGTCGGGTGGTTCAAAGGGTGAAGTTATATATGTGTGTGAGAGGGCACTTGACTGCATGTAGAGAGAAACATATGTAGTGTGCGTGATAGGAATCAAGAGTGAGGGCGAGAAAGAAGGTTGATGGAGAAACAGATAAATAGAAAGATAAAGATGCTAGCTAGTGTGCGTTAGAGATAGGAGTCGAGTGGATCAGAAGGCTGGGTTATGTGTGTGGGTGTGAGAGAGATAGAGAGAGGGTGCGTGTGAGTCACATACAAACAGATATCAGAGAGAAATGAGATCCAGAGAGACGGAGTTTTGTGTCTGCGAGAGAGAAAGATATTTCACAACGAGAGTGATAGCTAGAGAGACATACGAGGGAACGCAAGATATCTCTAGGGAGAGAGGGTGTGTGTGAGCGACATACAAGAGAACAATGGAGAAATATGAGACCCTGGGAGACAGAGTTTGTGTTTGTGTGTGAGAAAGAGATATTGATGAGGAAGAGTCGTAGGTTCTCATATCTAAGGAGCGAAAGACATCTCTGTATGAAGGGTGTGCGAGTGGTACACATGGGAATAGTAGAGAGAAATGAGACCCCGGGAGACAAAGTTTTGTGTTTGTGTGAGAGAAGGAGATTCCACATGGAGAATCATAGTTAGAGACACATAGTAGGGAGCGAGATATACTTAGAGAGAGATAGAGTGATGAAGGTCGAGGGAGAGAGTACCGTCCGTGTGTTACAAAGATAAAAGATCATTGTCGACATACAGGTAGCCCGAGAGATACCTGAGAGACGATGAACGCGTATAGGTCCAGAGAGATAGTCCTATATAAGCATGAGTGATAGCTATATGAGATGAATATCTGGATTAAAGGGGATTCAAATATTTAAACTGGAGATCACGACATCGATAATATCATAACGCAAATTGGTGTATCAAACATGCATATTCATTTGAATTTGGGCACATGTGTAATGTTATATAGTTTATCAATATTGGTGATCCATAGATTCTTCAATTACAAACAATGCATGGTTTATATGCAATTAATATCTAAATGGGATTACACTATATGTTGCGTGTGTGAAACACATTATACATGTTTGAGAAGTAAAAAAACCCGCATGAAACACACATTAATTGGAGACAGTTAGCGAGGAATGCATACATTGGATTTCAACATAAAGTGGTTTCAAATATTTGAAAATCCAAATTGATGGATACAACCTTATGAATCTGAGATCATGCCATTTGTAAACCATATTTATGTATAAATGGTGTTGTGCTTTTGAAAGTATATATATAAAAAATGATGTATATAGAATGTAATTCCAATTGAAAATGGATCCCGCCCGAAAAAAAATAGAATACAAACGGGATTCGAATTGAGTTGGCACGGTAAACGTGCACTCTGCAAAATTTGAACGAAGCGGGGAAAGTCGCAGTAACCGCCCGGAACCAAAATCTACGAGATGGAAATCACTGCTGCCTATCCCTGCCACGCAAAGCCTATATGCTGGATTTCTATAGGTTTCGATAGGGGTAGGTTTGTAATTTCACCCAAACGTGACGTAACCGCCTCTCACCCGGATTCATACACGGTGGGCGCCAAAACACAGTGTGTCCTCGGCCGAAATCGACTCCCTCCCCGATTCATATTCATACACGGTGGGCGCCAAAAACAAACTCTCGTCGGCAAATATTCGGTGTATGCGAGATTACCGTCCTATCCCCGACCGACTAGTGTTGATGTGATGTAGTAGAAATTTGAAACGGGGGCTAAGTTTGTAAATTTCCTCACATTTGAAACAAGCGCGCCCTGAATACATGGTTCCCCCCTTCCTCTCTACCTCCCTTTTCCCCATTCGTACTCCGTGGGCACCAAAACACCCTCTCCACCCCACCCTCCTCCGTCCGCCGTCGTCCGCCACCACATCCACCGCCGTCCTCCTCCACCATGCCGGAGCTGATACCCCGACGCCGCCGTCCATTACAAGAGATCGACCTCTCTCATCCATGGCTTCGGACCAGGATCCTTGCATCCCGTCCTCTCGCTTCATCCCCACCGTCGTCCACCTTGTCGGCGCCGCTCCTACGACCGTCTCGTCCACCGTGCCCCGCCGCCACCATCTACCCTCCTAGATCTGCTTCCACACCATCGACAGCCATCGCTACCGCAACACCATCAAATTCTCAGCAGATGCCTACACGGTGCCGCACTAGAGGCGGTACTCTTTCGTATCTGCTCAACTTATTTATCGCAGCAAGAAAATAGATCGCCACTGCTTTACTCTGATTTCTTGTCTTGGTTGCGAAGTTGCCTTTGTCCGGTTTGCACCTTCAGATCTGCCATGGCATGCTCAACACCATACTCGCAATGCTTATGGTTTTCCCCTTTTATATTCCACACTAGTTAAATCACAGTAGACTAAATTTCAAAATTGGGTCAGTCGATTTTTCAGAGCTCGTCGGAGTTCGCCGGTGCGATCGAAGGGGCTCGGGTGGTTGTGGGGCCTCGCCGAACGAAGAAAACTCGACGTGGGTGGGGGTTGGGTGGGGGTGGTGGAGGAACACAGGCGGTGGGGGCCGGTGGTCCGGCCGGCAGCCCGTGCGGTGTTCTGTATCGAAAGAATCAGAGATGAGGAAGAAGAAGGGTTAGGAGACATAGGATCTTCATCCAACCTCCTGAAATGGTCGAGAGACAGCTAGGAGTTGCATTCTTAATGCGCTCTGGTTCATCATGTGTGGGCACTGCGCAACCAACATTTTATTATCCAAAATCTGCTTGCTCTTCTTTACCATGTTCCTCTTCCGTTCTTCTTTAATATGTACTCTCTCCGTTCCTAAATACAAGTCTTTGTATAGATTCCACCATGGACTACATATGGAGCAAAATGAGTGAATCTACACTCTAAAATGTACCTGGATACATCTGTATGTGATCCATAGTGGAAATCTCTACCAAGACTTATATTTTGGAACAGAGGGAGTATGATAGTAGTACAGTATGTTCCTTGTACTGAAGATGAGTAGGGACATTTGCAGTGTAGAGGTCTATACGGTCGGTTGTGATGGACACTTTGAGCCTCTTTGATTCGTAGGATCTTGTAAACATAGGAATAGGATTTGTAGTGGCCTGCCCACTTGAATCCTATAAGAATAGCAAGGAAATGCGGGGAGTTGTGTCGCCTTTGAGAGTTACATTGATATTAACAGTACCGCACCTTCACTTGAAGAGAGCTGGTATCCGAAGCCTTTCTAGCCGTACCGGCAATACTAGCACATATATTCCAGCAAGTTCCACTTTGCTGATTTTACTCTGATGCTTAAGGTTTTCCCGTTATATCTACACTATGATCTGTGTAGCTGCTTTGTGTCGCACTAGCAGCAGTCCACTCTTGAAGCTAAACACTGCAATGACTTACAAAATTGGCACCAAGGCATTGAGTGCCATTCTGGATGCAATGAAACTCATACGCTCCCCACCTGTTGATTCTTGTTCAGAATATCATCCTAATGACTATTCTAACCTCGAGGAGTCAAAGGCAGATGGCCTGTCCTGTTCACCCATCAAGGTGCCTGTTCTAATTTGGCAATATTTTATTGATTGCGGGTATCTTGCATATGTTGTCTTGCATTTCTTCTACTTTGTTGCACCGCCATCTGCTTAGTTTACTCATCATATATGTCGAGATGCCATGCCCATCCATTATCAATACATATTCCATCTGTCATCATACCATGTTTTTCCACTCAAATGTTGTTCTTGTGCATCAGACATCAAAAAGGAAGAGAGTGATTGCTGAACCTGAAGGAGCACCAGCAAAGTCCTTGAAAAACATGGTGGTGCCGGAGAAATCAAACAGCACCCCACTTATATCGGTTGTACAACTAGTGACACAAAACGTAGGACCGACTCCAGCAGACTGTACCCATACTTCACTGGCCACACCACTAGCCCCACCACACAGGACCTGCACTCCAGCAAAAGGTATACCGATTTCATTTGCCATAGCACCAGCTGTACCACAGAAAAATCCCACTCCAGCAAAAAGTACAGCAAGTCCACCGGCCGAAGACCTATCACAACTGCAGAGACGGCCAATTCCTGCAGATTGGAACCCCATTCCATTTATTCCCAGTTTAAAAGACAATGCTTTCAATGTTGTTAGGGACTACGTGCATATATTCCCATCATGGGAATATTATTGTGAAGACAAACACCATTTTCACATCTTCCTGTCCAACTTACGTGTAAGTGCTATTATTCATGGCTATTATTTTCCTGTTTTCTGCTGATTGAACACATCAATGATTTACATTACATTGTTGTAACTAGGCAAGGGTCAATCTGGATAGTCATGACGAGCAAAGCTTGCTTGTGCTTTTCAAGGAAGCATTGCAGCAGTATCGGTGTTACCTGAGGAAATCACACTTTGATGGCAAGTCTATAAACGAATTTCCGGTGAAGTCTCCTGTGCTAAATTTAGACGACATTGAATGGAAAAACCTTGCTTTGCACTGGTCTCGTTCCCAGGATGAGGTACTGTCTATGAAATCACATGACAATTTGAACTTCTACTTTTCCGCATGTGCCTTACGGATCTTTTTTGCAGGAAATCTGCTCGAAGAAGAATTCCGGTTTGACAAGAACGACAGGATATCGCAAATATGTTACCCGCTGCTTTGCTCTTGTTAGTACCTGTTCTCCTGTATCACTGTACTTGCATACATACCTAGTTCATTATGTGACAGCAGTATGCATGATAGCTTGCTTATCAATTGTTCGCTCCAAATTATCTAATCTGTATGAATGGTTACATTAGTGTAGAATATATCCAATGCCAATGTTTTTTTAGCTCTGCATTGTTCTTGTAAGTACATGTTGTCCTTTATCAGTGTACTTATAATGACATGTAGTTGTTCATGTACCATCACTCTGTAGCTTATTTTCCTTTGCCCTCCATTTTCTACACATCAGATCTATATTTACTCTTACCATAAGGTTGGTACTGAAGAAGTTTAGTTGTGCATTGCTCTTGGTTGTACCTTTTGCCTGTATCGATGCACTTACATTTATAGCTACTTGGTTATGTAGCATCACTCTTCATCTTATCTTAAATATTCTCCATTTTTTTGTATATTATCACATCTATATTTACTCTTAACAAAATGTAGAATAAAGGCAATGCTTTTGAAGAAGATTATGTGGTAAACTTCTTGAATTGCCCCCCCCCCATCAGCATGGACAAGGCCTTTATAGAGCCTGTCTTCACCAATAATGTAAGTTTGTCCATCTCAAGCCTTCAAACTTTGTTGTATATATTTGGTTAGGCGTGATTGAAACAGCTTTTTATTTTTGGTGTTTGCATCAAATTGCTTGTTTAAAGTTTATTATATGTAGTTCATAAACAAAAGTTCATCCTTTCTCAATTTAAGTTTTTAGTTGTACAACCAAGTTCCTTCTTCATACCATGTAAATTAAACTATACAGAGCAAGTGATCTTCTTTTGCACTGCATGTATGCTTCTGTTCTTCATCTGTAATCCAGTGGTGTGGTGAACCTACCCACTACAGCACAATGTCATATTCTACAATGTCTTAACTATGAAAAATGTCATGTCATTCTACTATTATTTAAACCATCTCTTTATTTGCCAATCTAAAATGGTATAAATTGACAGCACACTAACCATTGATACTTATGAGTTCTTGATCTGTAATCCAGTGGTGTCGTGAAGCTGCCAACTCCTTCACAATGTCATTTCCTGCCATGTCTTGACCTGAACAATACCATATTGTGTTAATGCAAATTTAAACTGTGTCACTTTATTTGTCAGTAAGAAATGTGATGAATTGTCAGCACTGATACTTTTATGTGCAAAACTTGTCATCTGTCTGCTTGTTTATCTTTCAGAGTGAGGAAGATATAAGTATTGAACAAGCGCAGTCTCATCATCTTGCTCAGCTGCTTATGCTGCAGCTCCCCAGTAGGGCTAACCTTTGTTGAACTCTATTGAAGTGCTGTCGGTTTTGTATATTATTTTGTCGGCGTGTTTATTTGCACTGGTGGTGATCTTTGATGCCTAGTGTATGTAATCTGTTGTCTGCTTGTGCTTTATTATCATAGTGGCGAACTTTGATGCCCAGTGGATGTAATATGCCATAATTTCTTTATTGTATAGTATAAGTTTTTTCTTATTCACGATGCTGCAGTTATTTTACTGTATATATATCCTGTCTTCGCAGTAAATCAGCCAAGCCGTAAAATTATGGTACATAATCGGGCCGTCATGCAATCACGATGTAGGTTGGGCCTGAAATGTGCCGATCAGCTCACGGGCCGGCAGCAGCCCGAAATGAACCCCGGCCCATGATTGTGCGAATCAAATCACAGGCTTTTAACAGGCCGAAAAATTGTCTCGGTCCTTGTTTGGCCCAATCAGATATCGGCTGTGAGCAGGCCGGATGCAAACCGGGCCGTAGTTAGGCCCAACTATATGACGGGCTTTTAACAGGCTGAAATTAATATAGGGCCGAAATGTTAAACGGGCCCTTAACAGGCCCAAACTAATATCAGACCAAATTACTAAGTGGGCCTTTAGCAAGTGGGCCCAAAAGCATAGTGTCAAGTTGACGGGCCGAATCTGATATGGGCCATAATTAGGCCCAAAACCTCTTAAAGGGCCAGACCTGATCTGGGCCGTAATTTGGCCCAGTACGTGGTAGGCTTTTAATGGGTCGGATCTCATATGGGCCACTATTAGGCCCGGAGCGTGGCAGGCCATTAATAGACCGTATCAAATATGGGCCGGCATTTGGCCCAAAACATGGCAACCAGTTAACGGGCCGGCCTACTAAGGTCCTCAAAATCTTGTGGGCCTACAGCTGGGCCGGCCCATTAATGTCGGTGAAATCTCATGGGCCTTTATCTGGGCTGGCCCATTATGATCCGCAAGAATTTTGTGGGCCTTTACCTGGGCCAGCCTATTATGGCACACAAAAATCTTGTGGGCCTTTACCTGGGCCGGCCCATTATGGCCCGTGAAATCTTGTGGGCCTTTAGCTGGGCCAGCCCATTATGGTCTGCAAAATCTTGTGGGCCTTTAGCTGGGTCGGCCCATTATGGTCCGCAAAATCTTGTGGGCCTTTAGTTGGGCCGGCCCATTTAAACTTGTTGGGCCGTGCCATGTGCCGACGTATCATAGGCGCCTTCTGTCCAGTGAGTGGATGGCATCTGTCCCGATGATGAGCCGACACGTGTTTCCTCTAGCCAATGATGATTTTACATGTGGAAAATCCCCATTGGTCGGGGCTGTTAACGGGTTATCGGATCCAAAACCTGACCCGATAGCTTAACGGTGTTCCGTTACGGTGGATGCCACGTGTCGTCACCCTTGACGAAAGCACTTCTGTGACGCGCGATTTATCATCATGGAAGTGGACACTTCCGTGATGATAATTTTGGTAATGTCATGGAACACTTCTACGACAGCGCAAGTATGACTATCTTGATTTTGTCATAAATTTGTCATGGATGTACATGCATGACAAAAAAAGCGACCTACTGTGACAAACACGTATCATCACGGAAGTTTATTTTTTTTGTAGTGATAGCCCCATGGACAGAACCATTCCTGGTCTACCTAACTAGGCAGGAACTTCCGGAGGACCAAAATGAGGCACGCTGCATAGTGCGGCGATCTAAGGCCTACAGGGTCCACGATGGAGAATTGTATAAAAAAAGCACTACCGAAGTCCTTCAAAGGTGCATCTCCGAAGAGGAAGGGCGGAACCTTTTGGCAGAAATCCACGCCGGACTCGACGGCCATCACGCGCAGCCCGGGCTCTTGTAAGCAAGGCCTTCCGTACAAGATTCTATTGGCCAACGGCCCGGGCAGATGCACAGGACTTGGTCCAACGTTGCGCCGGTTGCCAGCTCTTTGCAAATCGAAGCCACATGCCACCCACCGCCCTCCAAACAATCCCCATTACGTGGCCCTTCGCGGTTTGGGGGCTTGACATGGTTGGACCCCTTAAAGGGGGAACCCCCAAGAAAAAATACTTACTGGTCATGGTGGATAAATTCACCAAATGGATAGAGGCCAAACCTGTTAAAATAGCCGAATTCGGACCAGTGATAGACTTCATATCTGGGGTCGTACACTGTTATGGCGTCCCCCACAGCATCATCACTGACAATGGTACAAACTTCACAGCCGATGAGGTAAAACTCTGGCGCAGCAAAATGGGCATCAAGCTCGATTATGCTTCAGTCTATCACCCATAAACCAACGGACAAGTCGAGCGAGCAAATGGTCTTATAATGAGCGGCATTAAACCCAGATTAGTGTGTTCCTTAACGGAGTCTAACACGCACTGGGTAGAGGAGCTCGACTCCGTACTCTGGGGGCTGCGGACCACGCCGAATCGTAGTACCGGATACACACCCTTCTTTATGGTGTACAGCGCAGAGGCAGTCTTGCCCTGTGACATAATTCATGACTCACCTCGAGTGCGCATGTACGAAGAAAGAGAAGCCGAGCTCGATCGGCAGGACAGTCTGGACACCCTGGAGGAGGAGCGCGACGTAGCCAAAGCCCGTTCCGCATTTTATCAGCAACAGGCTCACAGATATCAAAGCAGAGAAGTACGGGCCAAAACTTATAACGTTGGCGAACTAGTTCTATGCCTGCCGGATAAGAAAAAGAACAAGCTCGAGCCCAAATGGGAAGGTCTCTTCATTATTGACCAAGTTCTGACCGGCAGAGCGTACCGACTGCGGGATGCATCGACTAGTCGACTCGAGCCGAACCCATGGAACGCGGCCAGGCTCCGAAGATTCTACGCCTAGCGCCGGACCCTATGTTCGTCCCCTCCCTTTGTCCATTTTTTGCATATACATTATCTGTCTTGTTTTTCTTTCTTCCTTTCTTTTATTATTTCTCTAGGCCTTTAAGGGCCAACTTGTGCCTCGCTTGCACATTATAGATTCTCTAGCCGCGCACATAATACCTGGGGGCTTCTTTCACAGAAGCTTAATTATTCATCTGGGCCTCAGGCCCCGAACATGTTTCATGCTTCCGCATGTACCTTTTTTCGCCATTATATGCATCGATATGACTTAAGTTTTGGCCAAGCTGGGTTGCCTGGCTCTTGTATTTATGCCCTACGTTCCTATTAATTCGGCTAGGGCATAAGGGGAGCACCTCTGCGATTGTTACTGCCGGGTCAGCCGAACGTGTACCTCAGACTGGGTGAAGCCGAAAGCTAGCGTTCTTAAGGGAATATTCGGTCGGTGAACAAAAGATGATTTTTATTTATTGTCCATATCTACCTCCAGATGTTTTTCCTGCATTTCCTATCGCAGTCCGGACATGCACTTTAGGGCATGCTTACCCAGGGAAAGGAACCCTTAACGGAACTATTCTCCATGGAAGATGTTTCTTACTACCCATGTAATATAGCATAACTAGTTGGGTACTTGTTTGTTCAAGCACTAATGACCCCTACGCCTGGTCTCCACGCATACCCCAGTTCTTATATAACTGAGCGGGTATTTAAATACACTCCGGACTATCGGGTCCCGAGGTTGAAGCGAAAAGGTCCGCCAAGAAAAATGATCTACGATCCGGCTAGAAGGCATTATACATGTCACTTTCATTACATAGTCATGCAGACTGACTAAATTCCTCTTCTATACCATCCCACAGGCGGTCTAGCTTACAATCCTGTTGGGAATACTTTGCGGCTAATTCTACTTGCTCATAAACTAAGCTAACGGGGATCTCTTTTCCGTCGGGCCCCACAGGTCTGACCTCGGCCATGTTATTTGGGTCTGCCTTGGTATACCGCGTCTTCACCATGGCCCAGTCTTCTCTGGCACCCTGTCAGCAGGCCGATATCTTCCATAACCGGAAGCGCCACTGTGCTCCTTTGAGCTTCTCCGCAAGCTCTACAACGCCCTCTGGTAGGGAGACGGACGGCCACAAGGCCTGGGCAACACCCTGCATCACCTGCCGAACTTGTTCGTGCAGATGTGACAGCTCAGATAGAAGATCACCCGCAGGCCCAGGCATTTCCTCCGCGGGACGACCCGTCAGCATACCTACAGACATAACGCTGTTAGTCGGCTTCTTCGCCGAACTCCTTTAAAAGGATTCATTCAAGTACTGAAAATGCCGCGCCGAAGCCGCTTATTCTCCTTCTCGGAGTCTGCAAGCTGGCCATGAACGTCTTTTAGTTCCACGCTCAGCTTAATATTAGCATCTTGGAGATTGTTTTTCTCCCGCCTAACCTCAGTCAGCACGCGTTTGCCAGCCTCTAGCTGTCGCATAACATGCTGGTCCTCCGGATTTTCTCCGGATTCATCTGCGACATCTATTGTTAGATCTGCAGCCATGCCGCACATTATATGGTAACCATCATTCTTTAAAGTAAATGTTACCAGCAGGTGACTTTTTCAGTTCCTGCAATGCGGCAACAGCAGCCCGCAGTTGGGTCTTGCATTGCTCTAGCTCCTGTGACAGTCTAGTATTCTTCTCTGTAAGAACCTGCACAATAAAGATGATCCTTAAATCAGTTCTGCTAACTGTTTCAAGTCTCAGGGGCTACTGATACATATAAATCATCAGATTTACTTACCCGCACATCCTTTACATACTGATCCGTGGCTCTGGCTAGACCATCTTGAGAAACTTGGAGATACGCCTCTCCAGAATTGAAGGCATCAAATGCCTCTGGCGAGAAACAAGCGTCACGGAGTACGGCTCGGCAGCGCCTATGATTCAGGGCACTTTCCACTTCTGAGTTTGTAGCGGACAATCTATCCGCATCCTCTGTAGGGGGATTATCCGGCGCCCGCCCTATATCGGCTTCCGCCTCTATGTCCAGTCCTGGCGCCCGACTGGTGGAAGCGTCATTAGTAACATCGTCGGACATATTCCGGCGAGCATTTTTTCTGTTAAAGAAACACGGGCATCATTATATTTCGAGAAAGACGACAACCACGGAGCGGGGTTTTTCATACCTTTGCGCCGGCGTCTCCGTCCTGACCGCCTTCCTTTTTGGCCTACCCGGCCTCGGTGCCTCTTGTGGGCGAGTTGTTGCGGGTTCGGCAGGGCGTCCCGAATGCCTTCCCTGTAAAAATGCCATGTGTATGGTGGGTGAGGTGTCTAAAAGGGGGATCCTAGTTTTTGGAGTTGGGATTTTTGGTTTTTCTTACGTGCGATGCAGGGAGCAGTCCGGGATAGTCGGCCGTAATGGCCACCATGGCATCATCGCAGCCTAACTGATAGAACTGCCGGTCTATCAGCTCCACAGATATAACCGGATCTTCTTCAAGTCCGGAGTCGAGGGCCCGGTCAGGGTCCTCTGGTTGTGGAGAAGGGCTGCTGACCTCCTTTATGGCTTTTCGCAGTTCCTGCCACAAAGTGGCAAGGTGAATACTTACGACAAAGAATGCGGGAAAAACGGGAGTAGGGAGATGTAACTTACCCAGCTTGGAGGATTGTACATGGAGAATCCATCCCGTGGCTTGATGCGAGTGAACTCCTCTTCCTCACCCTTGAACAATTCGGACAGAATTTTCGCTAAAGTGGCAGCATTGTCCGGACCCTTACACCTGCAGCGGGTGGCGTCGTCCGCCCCATTATAACACCACAAGGGGTGCCCACGATATTGAAGTGGTTGCACTCCCCGCATTATGCAAATCAACATAACTTCGATTACTGTCAATCCTGACCGAGCCAGTGCTTTAATTCGGTTCATCAGATAGAGGACTTCTCCATTGTCTTCCACCTGGGGGCTCCGTGGGCGCCATCTTCGGTGTTTCTTCAGAGGAGCATTGTTGAACTCAAGAAGACCCTGCCGAACAGGGTCCGAAAGGGGAACGTCCTCCATATAAAACCATTCTGAAGGACAGTCTTCGAATGACTTCTTCAGAGTACTGGACAGGTATCCAGTATCGGCGATGCGCCATATTTCGGCTCCGCCCACTTGATAAAGTGACCCCCTCTGTGTGCGAGGGACGAGGCAAAATAGCCTTTTCCACAGCTCGAAGTGAGCCTCGCAGCCCAGGAACAACTCATAGAGAGCAACATAGCTGGCGATATGTAGGATGGAGGCGGGGTGAAATTGTGTAATTGGAGGCCGTAGAACTCCAGGAGCCCGCGGAGGAACGGATGAATTGGAAATCCGAGTCCCCTTAATAGATAGGGAACAAGGCAGACCTGTTCCCCCATAGAGGGACAGGGAAAGCTCTCCGCTTGCTCCCCACCATTGTAGGTGGCAAGCCTGGCTCAAACGGGCACCATGTACTCTGGAGGGAGAAATCCCTTAGTCTGCAGTTCGACTAAACGACTGTGTGGTACTGAACACCTCTCCCAATCACCGGGCTTAGGGCTTCGGGGGCGGGAGGAGGAGCTACGGAGGTCGGCCATGCTGGAATGGATCTTTCCGGAACGCGCTCTGATGGACTCTCGCTGAGGGAGGATGGTATGGATCGGATCTAAGGATCCCCATCCCTTTAATAGACAATTTATTTATCTGGTTAGGGAGGCGAATGTAAAAACACCCTGGCACCTCGTATTCATTCGACACGTGGGAGAAAGCCATTATTGGGCACAGAAGCCAAGAGGTCCAAACATTTATGGGACCGGACACTGCTTTACAAACATTCGAAAGATGGAGAAGAACCCGCCTTGCAATGCCGAAGACAATACTGCGCGCCGGACTCATCGTCATTGAAGCCTGGTTCGGGGGCTACTGAGGGAGTCCTGGATTAGGGGGTATCCGGACAACCAGATTATATCCTTTGGCCGGACTGTTGGACTATGAAGATACAAGATTGAAGACTTCGTCTCGTGTCCGGATGGAACTCTACTTGGCGTGAAAGGCAAGCTAGGCAATACGGATATGTATATCTCCTCCTTTGTAACCGACCTTGTGTAACCCAAGCCCCCTCTGGTGTCTATATAAACCGGAGGGTTTTAGTCTGTAGGACAACATATAATCATACCATAGGCTAGCTTCTAGGGTTTAGCCTCTCCGATCTCGTGGTAGATCAACTCTTGTAATACTCATATCATCAAGAATAAATCAAGCAGGACGTAGGGTTTTACCTCCATCAAGAGGGCCCGAACCTGGGTAAAACATCGTGTTCCCTGCCTCCTGTTACCATCCAACTTAGACGCACAGTTCGGGACCCCCTACCCGAGATCCACCGGTTTTGACACCGACACCTGGGCTCTCCATTCATCAAGTGAGCTAATGTCAAAAAGCCTCTTCTCACCAGCAAGTTTGAAATCATAAGTAAGCTCTTTAATGGCCCAATATGCCTTATGTTCTAGTTCAAGAGGTAAGTGACATGCCTTACCATAAACCATTTTATATTGAGACATACCCATAGGATTTTTGTATGCAGTTCTATAGGCCCATAATGCATCATCAAGTTTCTTGGACCAATTCTTCCTAGATCTATTAACAGTCTTTTGCAAAATTAATTTAAGCTCTCTATTGCTCAGTTCTACTTGACCACTAGACTGTGGATGATATGGAGATGCAATTCTATGATTAACATCATACTTAGCAAGCATTTTACAAAAAACACCATGAATAAAATGTGAGCCACCATCAGTCATTAAATATCTAGGGACTCCAAACCTCAGAAAAATAACTTCTTTAAGCATCTTAATAGAGGTGTTATGATCAGCACTACTAGTTGGAATAGCTTCTACCCACTTAGTAACGTAATCAACAGCAACTAAAATATGAGTATACCCATTAGAGGAAACAAACGGTCCCATATAATCAAAACCCCAAACATCAAATGGTTCAATAACAAGTGAATATTTCATAGGAATTTCTTGACGTCTACTAATATTACCAATTCTTTGACATTCATCACAAGACAAGATAAACTTACGGGCATCTTTCAAAAGAGTAGCCCAATAAAAACCGGATTGCAATACCTTATGTGCAGTTCTGTCTCCAGCATGGTGCCCTCCATAAGCCTCGGAGTGACACTTGCGTAGGATCTATTCCTGTTCATGCTCAGGTACACAACGTCTAATAACACCATCTACTCCTTCTTTATAAAGATGTGGGTCATCTCAAAAGTAATGTCTTAAATCATAGAAGAACTTTTTCTTTTGTTAGTATGTGAAACTAGGCGGTATAACTTTAGCAACAATATAATTAGCATAATCAACATACCGTGGAGCAGTACGAGAAGCATTTATGATAGCTAATTGTTCATCAGGAAAGCTATCATTAATAGGTAGTGGGTCATCAAGAACATTCTCTAACCTAGACAAGTTGTCTGCAACGGGGTTCTCGGCTACCTTTTTATCAATAATATGCAAATCAAATTCTTGAAGCAAGAGAATCCATCTAATAAGTCTAGGTTTAGCATCTTTCTTTTCCATAAGATATTTAATAGCAGCATGATCAATGTGAATAGTTAGTTTAGAATCAACTATATAAGGTCTGAACTTATCACAAGCAAATACAACTGCTAAAAACTCTTTTTCAGTAGTAGCATAATTTCTTTGAGCACTGTCTAGAGTTTTACTAGCATATTGGATAACATTTAATTTATTATCAACCCTTTGTCCTAAAACAGCCCCTACAACATAATCACTAGCATCACACATAATTTCAAATGGTAAATTCCAATCAGGAGGCTGAACAATAGGTACAAAAACCAAAGCTTTCTTAAGTATTTCCTTCCTCTACAATAACCTTTATTATGCAATTTGTCGCTTTTATTACTTCCATATCACACGATCGTATAAATCTTATTTCCTCCACACCAATCAATCATACATATTTAGAGAGCAATTTTTATTGCTTACACCGATGACAACTTACTTGATGGATCTTACTCAATCCATAGGTAGATATGGTGGACTCTTATGGCAAGACTGGTTTAAGGGTATTTGGAAGCACAAGTAGTATCTCTACTTGGTGCAATGAATTTGGCTAGCATGAGGGGGAAAGGCAAGCTCATCATGTTGGAAGATCCAAGACAATATAATTCATCTCAGATGTAAGAAAACATAACCCATTACGTTGTCTTCCTTGTCCAATATCAACTCTTTAGCATGTCATATTTTAATGAGTGCTCACAATCATAAAAGATGTCCAAGATAGTATATTTATATGTGAAGACCTATCTTTCTTTATTACTTCCTATTAATTGCAACGATGACCAAAACTGTGTTTGTCAACCCTCAACAACTTTTATTCATCATACTCTTTCTATGTGAGCTCATTACTCTCCATAAGACTCACATGATCTCTTTGTTTCTTTATATTTCTTTCTCTTTTCTTTTATTCCCATAGGATCATGGCAAAATAATCAAGCCCTTGACTCAACACTAATCTTTATTATATAGCTCACGGACTCGATTACATAGAAGGATAATAAAGCAAAACTCATAGCTAGATCACACTAGGAACTTTTATTCTACTAGATCAAGATATTATCAAAAGGATCGAACTAAGAAAAACGGTAAAGATAAAGTGATGGTGATACGATACCGGGGCACTCCCCCAAGCTTGGCAGTTGCCAAGTGGAGTGCCCATACCAGATACTCAATTCTTCTTTGTGGGTGGATACGGTGGTGATTTTGTTGATGGCGTAGGCTTCTTCCTTAATTTGCGCTTGAGCACAGAATTTTGGTCCCTTAGGTCCTCGATCTCCTGCTCCAAGCTTAGTATCTTTTTGCATAGTTCCTGCTTATTCTCCTGCAAGAGGTGAAAAGGGATAAACTCGATCTTAGGTTTCTTTACCCTATCCGGGAGGCTTGACTTTTTGAACTCCACATGCATGTCCCCAGGTTGAGGTAGTGGGACTTCATCTTCATCTAAGCTCGTCTCCTCCTTTCCCTTAGGTTCATAGTCCTCTTCTTCTTCCGTAGTCCAACCGCAATGCTCCACATCCCCATAGACCTTAGGATCTGCAGGTTAATCAGCCACGTAGCTTTCTCCTTCCGAATCCTGGGACGACATGTTGCTTATCTGCAGCAGGACAGCTCAAAACAAAGACCAGAGATATTTGTGTGATATGGGTGTCAAAACCCCCGGGAGATTATATAATGAATTTTTACCGACCAAAATACGTGTCATGTACGAAAACGGAGTCCGGAGAGCACACGAGGTGCCCACGAGGTAGGGGGCGCGCCCAGTAGGGTAGGGCGCGCCCTCCCCCCTCGTGGAGCCCTCGTGTCCTTCCCGGACTACTGCTTATTTTTCTATTTTTCTAAATATTCCAAAACAGAGAAATATTGCCTTAAAAACTGTTTTGGAGTTGGTTTACTTACCGTACCACATACCTATTCCTTTTCGGAGTCTGAAACGTTCCAGAAAGTGTCCCTTATGTATTCCTCCGGGGTTACGGTTTCGATAACATTGGTTTCAACATTTATGGGATTACCTGAGATATAGTGTTTGATTCTTTGACCGTTCACCACCTTCGGATTGGTGCCTTCGAAGTTGTTGATTTTTATGGCACCGGAACGATAGACCAACTCGATAATGTAAGGACCTTCCCATTTAGAGAGAAGCTTTCCTGCAAAAAATCTTAAACGAGAGTTGTATAGCAATACATAATCACCTACATTAAACTCACGCTTTTGTATCCTTTTGCCTTGTTCAAGAATTCATCCGATTAAACAGTTAACTTGCCGATTAATCCCTACTCATATGGTCACCGAGTACCCAATAAACCGATTAATCGTCCGATTAATTGATTAAATGGTTGATTAACTTGCCGATTAGCCGATTAATCCCCTACTCACCAGCCAACCGAGCAGCTACCAGTTAACGATTTCCTCAACAATGTCCTTTTGTCGTGCCATCTTTTAACTTTTTCTTTAAACAACTTGGCATTTTCGTAGGCTTGGGTTCTCCATTCATCAAGTGAGCTAATATCAAATAACTTCTTCTCACCGGTAAGTTTAAAATCATAATTAAGTTCTTTAATAGCCCAATAAGCCTTGTGTTCTAGTTCGAGAGGTATGTGACATGCTTTTACATAGACCATTTTATACGGAGACATACCCATAGGATTTTTATATGCAATTCTATAGGCCCATAATGCATCATCAAGTTTCTTGGACCAATTCTTTCTAGACCTATTAACAGTCTTTTGCAAAATTAATTTGAGTTCTCTATTACTCAATTCTACTTGACCACTAGACTGGGGGTGATAAGGAGATGCAATTCTATGATTAACATCATATTTAGCAAGCATTTTACGGAATGAATAAAATGTGAACCACCATCAGTCATTAAATATCTAGGGACTCCAAATCTTGGAAAAATAACTTCTTTAAGCATTTTAATAGAAGTGTTATGATCAGCACTACTAGTTGGAATAGCTTCTACCCACTTAGTAACATAATCAACAGCAACTAAAATATGTGTATAACCATTAGAGGAAGGAAAAGTTCCCATATAGTCAAAGCCCCAAACATCAAATGGTTCAATGACAAGTGAATAATTCATAGGCATTTCTTGACGTCTACTAATATTACCAATTCTTTGACATTCATCACAAGATAAGACAAACTTATGGGCATCCTTGAAGAGAGTAGGCCAATTAAAACCAGATTGCAGTACCTTATGTGCAGTTCTATCTCCAGCCTCATGGAGCTTTAGTATCTCCTTTCTTACCACTTCTTTCATTTTAGGATTCAGCCGGCGTTGATGATCACGAACTGGTTTAGCATCTTCTTCCAAATTAATTTTATGTTGACATAGAGTGGGACTAATGCCCTTAAGATCATCAAGAGTATACCCAATAGCAGCGTAGTGCTTCTTCAGAGTTTTCAATAATCTCTCTTCCTCATGCTATGAAAGGTTAGCACTAATAATAACAGGATATATCTTTTTCTCATCAAGATAAGCATATTTAAGAGTATCAGGTAACTGTTTAAGCTCAAACACGGGATCACCCTTGGGTGGAGGAGGATCCCCTAGGATTTCAACAGGTAAATTGTTTTTCAGAATAGGTTCATGTTTAAAGAATACTTCATCCAATTCCCTTCTTTCATTCATAAACATATCATTTTCATGGTCTAGCAAATATTGTTCTAAAGGATCACTAGGAGGTATGGCAATAGAAGCAAGACCAATAATTTCATCCTTACTAGGTAATTCTTCTTCCCGGTGTTGTCTACTAAATTTAGAAAAATTAAATTCATGAGTCATATCATCTAAACCGATAGTAACATCTCTTTTGCAATCTATGGTATCATTAACAATATTTAAGAAGGGTCTACCAAATATAATGGGACAAAAGCTATCTTTTGGGGAACCAAGAACAAGAAAATCAGCAGGATATTTAGTTTTCCCACACAAGACTTCAACATCTCTAACAATTCCCATTGGTGAAATAGTATCTCTATTGGCAAGTTTAATTGTGACATCAATATCTTCCATCTCAGCAGGTGCAATATCATGCATAACTTCTTTGTATAAGGAATAAGGTATTGCACTGGCACTAGTGAAAGAACATGCGGTGCCCCCATGTTTGGTTTTGGTAATTGAGGACAATCTCTATGGACTAATGGTTGCTTTGAGTTATATTTGAAGGTTTTGTCCATAGGCTTTTCTTGGAGTACATGTGTTGGTTTCAAGGATAGTTTGTGTCGACCAAGGTGCTATTCAAGGAATTACCTAAATATTGGTCTTGTGAGAGGTTGCTCAAGACTAAGTCAAAGAGTGAATCAAGTTGATCAACCCACAAAGCGTAGAAGATGTACCGAGAGGGATCAAGTGATCCCATGGTATGGTAAGCATTGTCAATTACGCTTTGTGTACTAACCCATGGTCTTCGTGAGGGTTCTTTGTGGGGTTAGGTTGCGGTGTGCAAGTTCAAGTGGAGCATCACGAAGAGATCAAATGCTTGAAGCTTGCCGTCCTTTGTGGTGACAATGGACTTGTGAAGATGGGCGGAAGAGTGGCTCACCCATAGTGGAGTATGGGGGAGCAATCAACTAGTCTTCATCAAGTCAACACAATCAAGAAAGGTTGTGGTGTGCAAGTTCAAGTGGAGCATCACGAAGAGATCAAATGCTTGAAGCTTGCCGTCCTTTGTGGTGACAATGGACTTGTGAAGATGTGCGGAAGAGTGGCTCACCCATAGTGGAGTATGGGGGAGCAATCAACTAGTCTTCATCGAGTCAACACAATCAAGAAAGGTGGTCCAACTTGAGGGAGTCAAGATCGTCATCATCTAGCTCAAGTGGACCATGTGCAAGGCAAAGGTTTGCCCTTGATAGGTTTTCTATTTTACCGGTCTCATGATGGTAGTTGGGAGACCGGGTTATAGGATCGATTGTCGTACTATCAAGGGGGGGCTCTCGATGAGTAGCTTGATCGTATCGTTCGCTGAGAGCTCAAACCATTGCATCCTTGCATCATCTTTTTTGGTTCTTGTTTGGTTCTCTTTGTGAGTCTTAGAGCTTTTGGTCATCTTGATGACAAGCTCGAGTTCATCGAAAACGGAGTTCACATGCATCTTCTATGATGTTTTCGATGTTGGAGGTTATGCTCGTTCTTCTCTGTTGGAGGTCTCACTCCTCCATTTGTTAGGCATACCTCCCCTGCCTCTTCTTACTATAACCAGTCATTGTTTTGATGCTACTCGTCGTCTTGTTTTCAACAAGCTTGAGTTTGCTCAATTCGGAGCTCATATGCAGAAGTTATGGCAGTTCTTGTTTTCTTGAGTGTGGTTTTTGTCTGATCCCAGCGGTAGTACTGCGAGCCCAAGCGGTAGTACCGCTTGGAGCTCTCAGCCATAGTACCGCTGCAGTGCCGCTCTTCTACCGCCTCGATTTTGGGTCCTGCTCTTTTCGTGTCGGGTTTAGCAGTAGTTGCATGGCAGTAAGGCACGGTAGTACCGCCTAAGCGGTAGCACCACTCCGGTCGGGCGGTAGTACCATTTTTGCTTCACTGCCGCCATACTCTGCTCTGCCTGCCTCTTTTGGTCACGTGTCCTGCTCCTCCAGCGGTAGTACCGCTGGGGTGAGCGGTAGTACCGCTTATATGCGGTACTACCGCCCCAAGGTTCATGTTTTGTTGCTCCTTTTCCCTGTTTCTTCCGCCTGAGCGGTAGTACCGCTCGTGGAGCGGTAGTACTGCTCGTGTGCGGGCTGAGCAGATAACGGTTGGATTTTCCCCCTCCTATAAAAGGGGGTCTTCTTCCCCAATGAACCTTATCCTTTAAGCTCGTGTTCTTCCCCCATTGTTGACCTTCTTCGAGCTTGCTAACTCTCAATCCTTCCATGGATTCTTGCTAGTTTTTGAGGGAAAAGAGAGAGAAGATCTAGATCCACATTTCCACCAATTACTTTCTCCTCTATGTGAGGGGAACCCCTTGGATCTAGATCTTGGAGTTCTTGGTGTTCTCCTTCTTGTTCTTCCTCTCATTTCCCTCCCTAGCATTAGTTGCTTCGGTGGGATTTGAGGGAGAAGGACTTGGGCACTCCGTGTGCCCTTGCCATTGCATTTGGTGCATCGGTTTGAGTTCTCCATGGTGATACGTGGAAGTTACAAGTTGAGAAGCTTATTACTCTTGGGTGCTTCGTACCCTTGAGCTTGTTCCTCTTGGGTACTTGGGCGCCCTAGACGGTTGAGGTCACCTCGGAGCCATATTCCATTGTGGTGAAGCTTCGTGGTGTCGTTGGGGAGTTAACCCCAACCTTGGTGGTGTTCGGAGCTCAATCATTGTGGTGTAAAGCTCTGGGCAAGCGTCGGGGTCTCCAATTAGGTTGTGGAGATCGCCCCGAGCAATTTGACGGGTACCGATGACCGCCCCCAAGGGTTGCCAAAGTGTACGGGTTCGGTGACCGCCCCCAAGGGTTGCCATTTGTACGGGTTCGGTGACCGCCCTCAAGGGTCCCTTAGTGGATGTCGGCATTCTGGGAACGGGGGTCCCCAGACTTGTCTGCCTGCGGCCTGCGGCGTGGCTCAAAGGGGGGCCCAGCACGGCCCGTCTTCACCAACACAAACCCAAGACCCTCGCGAGGGGCCAAGCCTCGCGGGGCGGACAACGCGGAGCTACCTCGGTCGCGGCCTCGTCAGGCTGGCTCATGAGGAGGCAGAGAGATCAAGGCAGGGTACCTCACGAGGTGCCCGTGACGCAAGCCATGACGACTCAGGGCGCCAGGCGGGTGCCAGCCCGCGCAGCGTCCTCCTTTCCTCTTTGGTGCAAAGGGGGCAAGCGCAGCCGCGGAGTACCGAGGCATCAGGAAAAGGTTGCCATTTCGGTGCAACGAGACCAAGACCAGGAGGACTACGAGATGGAGGTCACCATGGAGCCCAAGACGGCGTCATCACCAGAGCTTTGCGCAGGATAGCTGATACTTGTTGTCCCCCTTCAAATTAGCCCGCCATTGTTGGCTCCCTTCCCGCTCGATATTTGAGAAGAGGACCAGGGCCTCTATAAATAGGACCAGCCACCCACAAAGCAGGGGTCTCTCGAAAAGGGGTTCGGTCGGTTGGAGGAAGCAGAGAGAGAAAGAGAGAGAGAAAGGTGACTGAACTCCTCCGAGCAGTTCATCGCCCCAGCCAAGAACAGACCCTCGCGAGGCTGTTCTTCCTTGTATTGTTCATCATCATCAGCCCAAGAGGCAATCCACCACACCACACACTGGAGTAGGGTATTACACCACAACGGTGGCCCGAACCAGTATAAACCCTGTGTCTCTTGCGTTGTTCTTTCCTTAGTTTTAGATCCTAGCATGGCGGAGGGGTGCAGGTAGGTAGGAGGCGAAATCTCCGTGCGCACCCCAGTGTTCGAACCTCAAGGGTCTGCCGGAACCCGAAATCCGACATTTGGCGTGCCAGGTAGGGGTGCGCCGGAATTCGTCTTCCACCGCCCCGTTCTCCTCCGACCATCACGCCCCAAGTCGGACGCTTGTCGGGCCCGCGCCGAGCACCGGGCCGCACTTGCTTCCCGCGTCACCCAGACGGCCCCTGTCGGCGGGCATCCACGCCGTTCCCCATCACCTGTCGTCAACGCCGCCACCGGCCTGGCGGGGGACGAGCGGCAAGCATCGTCCCAGCATCCATCCGTGCGGCAAGACGGCCGCACCGCCACTCCCTCCCTCGCCCCGGCTGGATCTTCATCCCGCGCGCTTCGCGCGTCCATGGAGGCTCGGGCCGCGCTCATCGCGGCAAACGAGCACCTGCGCTACTTTCCCGTCGACGACGTCTACGAAGAATGGCTCGACCGCATCGCCGAGCTCGTCCGCGCCGCGGGGGGGCTCTCCTGCGCCATTCGTTCCACTGCACCGCACCCCGCCCCGCGCGGGCGACGAGGCTCCGGCGGCGCCCCGGCCGCCTCCTCCTCAAGAAGATGCCATGGATCCAAGGCGCGTGGCCCCTGGGCGGAACCCGCTCCGTCAGGCGCCAGCGCGGCAAGAGCAGAGCTGCCAGGAAGTCCCTCGCCCGCAAGAAGCTGCCCGGGCGCTCCCTGCTCCAGCACGCCGCGACCATGCTCCTACTCCCGCGCGTCAAGACCCCGCGCTGCTCTTAGCTGCAGCACGTGGGGACATGCAAGACCAAGCTCCCCGTCACCCAAGGCCACCCGTGGCCACAGCAGGCTGCCGCGCCTACACCACCGAACTACACAGCGTCGCGTGGCCCTGCAAGTTCAAGCCAGACTTTCCTCCTCGCTATGACGGCACAGCTGACCCTGCATAGTTCCTCCAGCTCTACGAGCTGGGCATCGAAGCTGCCAACGGAGACGAGAAGGTCATGGCGAACTGGTTCCCCATGGCACTCAAGGACGGGGCCCGCACCTGGCTCCTGAACCTGGCTCCAGGCACAATCTCCTCCTGGGATGAGATGCGCACCCGCTTCATCGCCAACTTCCAAGGCACTCGCGACCGGCCACCCGCCGTGAGCGACATGCGCCGCATCAAGCAACAGCCCGGGGAAACCCTGCAGAAGTACATCCAGCGCTTCAACAACGCACGCCTCAAGATTCCCAAGGTGACTGAAGAGGCCATCATCTCAGCCTTCTCCGACGGCGTGTGCGACGTCAAGATGAAGGAGGAGCTGGCGATGCATGAAGACCTGTGCACTTCCTTGGAGCTATTCAACCTGGCAAACAAGTGCGCCAGGGCTGAGGAAGGGCGTCTCTCCCTCCTCGAGCTGCCTGCCGCAGACCCAGAGGAGAAGAAGCTCAAGGCCAAGGATGTGAAGCGCAAGGGGGCTGCCGTGCTCGCGGCAGAACCAGACACCAAGTGGGGCAGAGATTAGCCTGAACCTTCCAAGGGCGGCCGGTACTGTGTGTACCACGACCTCCACACCCACAACACCAACGAATGTCAAGAACTCCGAGTTGTGCGAGAAGGAAGGATCGGCCGTCGCCCTGACCGCGGTGGCCGGGGCTACGGTCGAGGAGGAGGAAGGAACGCAGGACGCTGGGAAGACCGTGGCCCGCGCCAAGGGTGGCGCGACCTACCTCACGAGGATCGCTGGCAAGACCCGCCTCGTGAGAGAGGATGGAGGGATCAGCCTTGCGAGGGAGACTGGAGGGATCAGCCTCGCGAGGATCGCTCGCAAGGCAACGCAGGCCTCCCACCGCTGCCGCCGCAACCAAGGAGAAACGATGACCGCCACCAGGACAAGGAGGCTGGGGACTTCCAGGAGCCGCGCGTGATCGCCTGCATCCTGGGCGGGGCTCAAGCCCCAGCCTCTCAACACATCTTCAAGCAGTTCGCCCGTGAAGTGAACACAGTCCTCCCCAGGCTCGAAGCCACGCGCCCTCTCAGGTGGTCGGCGTGCGCCATCACATTCAGCTCAGCAGATCAGCTCAAGTGTGCGGCTACAGCCGGAGTTCTCCCGATGCTTTGCTCCCCAATCATCAGCAATGTGGTGGTCACCAAGACCCTCATCAATGGCGGGGCAGGGCTCAACGTCCTGTCCGTGGAAACATTCAACAACCTCCAAGTGCCCTACAGCCAGCTTCAGCCAACCAAGCCCTTCTCCGGTATCACCGACGGCTCCACGGTCCCGATTGGGCAGGTCCGCCTCCCTGTCACCTTCGAGGCACGCGACAACTACCGCACCGAGCTCATCGACTTCAACGTCACCCACATTCGCCTACCGTACAACGCCATCCTTGGATACCCAGCGCTGGCCAAGTTCATGGTCGTAACTCACCACGGCTACAACGTCCTCAAGATGCCAGGAAGCGGCGGAGTCATCACGGTGCCATGTGAAGAGAAGGACGCGGTGTGTTCCCTGGAACAAGCCTTTCAGGCCGCATCACTGGAAGACCCGGATCGCGGAAGCAGGAGGCTTCCCGAGGCCGCCCCCAAGAAGAAGAAGACATCGTCCGGCCCGGCCCCTCAGGAGGCAGGCCCCTCTGGGCCCGCGCCTGCCCAGGGGGAACCTCCCTCCATCGCATAGAAAAGCGCGTCTGGCGCCCTCCTCGGGCAGGGCTCCGGGGCTCTCCCCTGGAGGGCCACCGACCTAGCTAGGGTCACGAGGGAGGCGCTTGGGCACCACCTGGAGGCGTGTTTTGAAGCACGTTTCCCTTGAGAAGGAGCAAGGCAAGGAGATCCAGACCCTCAGGAGTTCGTCAGCAAGGCCATTCAGGAGCTATAGGAGTCAAGAGTCATGAGAGGCGGCCGTCGCCTACCAGCAGTGGCCCCCCATCCAGGCGAGGATGGCGGGCTGCACGTCTGCATCGATGTACCAGGGCTCAACCAAGTCGCCTCCCTGGAGCGCCTCTGGCCCTCGCAAGTGGGGCGCTGCGGAGGTCCACCCCACAGCTACGTTCGCATGCCTTATGGCTTGCCGAGCGCGGCTGACATGTACCAGCGCCTCATGAGGGGCATCGCGGAGGCACGAGAGGCCAGGCGTTCCACCGCCCTGGCGGAGATGGAGATGGTCCGCGAGGAGCCGCCAGCACCTCCGGAGCCTCCCGAGGCCCCTGGGCCTGGGGGCTCATGAGGATCAGCTTCCGCAGCCCACCGAGTCTACTACACCAACACTCCTTCGTCCTCAAACATCATCAGGTGAAATCTCTCTAGTTTCACTTCCAACTGGGAGCGCCCCCCCCCCCAGGGCTGCATTATTCCCAGGCCGCGTGGGTCCGTCCCTGCGGCGTGTATCCCTTTTTATTACATGTCATTAGCTTACCTTGTTGGGGGCGCCCCTCGGGCTGCATCACCCCCAAGTCGCTCGGGCCTGACCCAGTGATCTCCGCATTCCCAGCATCTATTTGAACGAGTCCACTCCTTCGCGGCTAATGTGTTTTACCCAGTTGCCTGCTCAGCTGACGCCAACTAACGAAGCTGCTCCCAAACGGCACGACGCTTGCGCATGGGTCCGTCCCTGCAACGCCGACAAACCTGGATGGCTGAGCTCTGGCCGCGGCAGCCCCGCATAGCGTCACCTCGTCAAGCCTTCAGTGCCTCACTACCCCTCGGAAGCAACCCACGGCTGACCGTCAATTGTCATGGCAACCCTTTGCTTTTTCTATGATGGACCTGCAGGACCTCCCGAAGGAGCTGCGTCAGGCGAGGCCCTTGCGGTGTCTCCTTCGCTCTCGTCCGCGCGAACCGCTTGCACGTTGAAGGGGGGGTGCCTGAGCATCGCGACTCAGGGCTCCTACTGGCTCTCCAGCCCTCACCCTCTGGCCTTGACCACGGCATCGCGACCTGGCATACCAGCGACGGCTGAGACTCGCTCGAGGGCCGGGACCCGAGGACGTAGAGCAGAAAGGGGAGCAAAAGCGAGAGGGGAGAGACACACGAGGACCTCGCCAAGCAGCCTCGCGCCTGCCGATGCATGGACCCAGCGACACACCAGAGAGCGGCCCCTGATCCTCGAGATAAGTCATCGCCCAGAAGCGCCGGCTACCATGGCACCATCCCCGCACCTAATGTTATCCCATGTTAGCGACGCCGCTCTCCTTTCTCACCAAACGACGGCTGCTTGGGTGCCAAAGGGGACCTCCTGAGCATCGCGACTCAGGGGCTCTTACCGGACTCCGGGTCGCTCACCTCCTGGCCTTGACCACGGCATCGCGACCTGGCATACCAGCGACGGCTGAAGCCGCCTTGAGACTGGGACCTGTCGGTGAAGAGCACCAAGCCCTCGTGAGGTTCGAAAGGGAGGACCGAGCTAAGACGGAATGAGCAACTCGCGCAAATTTACGACAAGGGTTATATTAACAAAACAGGATCACAGGCACCTTACAAGCCCCCACGGGGCGCGTTTTTGGTTCCTCGCAGGGAACAGATCCTGAAGAGACGCAAACTACGCGCATTCTTACAACAGACGCCATCATCAATGGTGGGCCGTCAATCATCGATGCCAACCCCATCCAGATTAGAGTCGACGGCGGCCTGACGAGCCCGCCCTGCTCCAGGAGCGGCGCCGGCTCGGGGGGCTCGTAGCTGTCGTCGCTCGTCTCCGGAGTCGCGAAGAACTCGCCGGAGTCGCTGGAACCTCCGACGTCTCCACTGCCTAAGGAGCCTCCAAGGGAGCGGGTGGCGAGCCCAGTCCTCATCGTAGCAGGGCCCAGGCCACCTTCCCCGGGGCAGCACTCCAGCCGGCGCCTGCTCGCATCGAAGACCTTGAAGAGCATCACCGAAGCACCGTCATAGTCCAAGTGGATCGCGAAGACGCCCCTTGTCCTGCAAACCCGGGCGATCTCTCTCCAGCCCCGAGTCATGTAGACCTCGCCCGGGGCGACGACCGCGACCTCTGCCTCGGTCACGAGGGTGCTGCAGCCGGCGTGCTGCAGCCAGAGCTCCAGGGGCTCCCCCGCGGGATGATGGAGGCAAAGAAGGGAGGCAGGCGGATCCAAGACTGAAGAGGAATGGTGACGTGGAGCACGAACTCATGGGAGGAGCCCTCGGTGTGGACCCCAGGGGGGACGACCCACACCTTCATGACCCATCAGCGCCGACGGCGGCGGCGCCCGTGGCGGTCAGCATCAGCTCCTCCGGGGCCCTCGACGTGGGCGTACAATGGAAGCGGGAACCCCGGCGGCGCCCGCTCGCACAAAGGCCTCGACACCACCTGAAGGGCCCCCTCGTCCGGGCCACGGGGGATGAGCCGTTTCTTCGGCGGGAGTGGGTCTGGCCCCTCTCGGGGAGCCTTTCCCTTCTCTGCCGTCGAGAACCGGCGGATCGGAGTCATCGCGGCAAGACGGAGCAAGGATTGGGAAGAAGGAGAAGCAAGGAGGGATGGAGTGGAAGGGCGCGCGCCGTTCCGTACTTATGGCCGGCGAAGGCCAACCGACGACCTCCACGATCGCAGGTAATCATGACCCGTTTTTGCATGCAGGGACTTGTCCAATCCATGCAGTTGCCGAGGCGTCGTGGGGCAGGGGAGACGCCCACGTCCAATCAACCGCCACGTGGCGCCCAAGGCCACAGGCTGTTAGGGCCCGCGGCGCTTCGCTCTTGCCCTTCCACCTCCCTGCACGGCCAAGTCCGGGCGCGCCTTGGGCCTGGGGGCTACTGTTGGTGTTCTGGGAACGGGGGTCCCCAGACTTGCCTGCCTGCGGCCTGCGGCGTGGCTCAAAGGGGGGCCCAGCACGGCCCGTCTTCACCAACACAAACCCAAGACCCTCGCGAGGGGCCAAGCCTCGCGGGGCGGACGACGCGGAGCTTCCTCAGGCGCGGCCTCGTCAGGCTGGCTCACGAGGAGGCGGAGAGATCAAGGTGGGGTACCTCACGAGGTGCCCGTGACGCAAGCCATGACGACTCAAGGCGCCAGGCGGGTGCCAGCCCACGCAGCATCCTCCTTTCCTCTTTGGTGCAAAGGGGGCAAGCGCAGCCGCGGAGTACCGAGGCATCAGGCAAAGGTTGCCATTTCGGTGCAACGAGACCAAGACCAGGAGGACTACGAGATGGAGGTCACCGTGGAGCCCAAGACGGCGTCAACACCAGAGCTTTGCGCAGGTGAAGACTACTTTTGTCAGGATAGCTAATACTTGTTGTCCTCCTTCAAATTAGCCCGCCATTGTTGGCTCCCTTCCCGCTCGATATTTGGGAAGAGGACCAGGGCCTCTATAAATAGGACCAGCCACCCACAAAGCAGGGGTCTCTCGAAAAGGGGTTCGGTTGGTTGGAGGAAGCAGAGAGAGAGAGAGAGAAAGGTGACTGAACTCCTACGAGCAGTTCATCGCCCCAGCCAAGAACAGACCCTCGCGAGGCTGTTCTTCCTTGTATTGTTCATCATCATCAGCCCAAGAGGCAATCCACCACACCACACACTAGAGTAGGGTATTACACCACAACGGTGGCCCGAACCAGTATAAACCCTGTGTCTCTTGCGTTGTTCTTTCCTTAGTTTTAGATCCTAGCATGGCGGAGGGGTGCAGGTAGGTAGGAGGCGAAATCTCCGCGCGCACCCCAGTGTTCGAACCTCAAGGGTGTGCCGGAACCCGAAATCCGACAGTGGAATCACGGCATCTTGCATTGTGCGAGGGAGTGAGGAGATTACGGTGGCCCTAGTGGCTTCTTGGGGAGCATTGTGCCTCCACACAGCTCCAAACGGAGATTAGCATCCGCAAGGGTGTGAACTTTGGGATACATCGTCGTCTTCGCGTGCCTCGGTTATCTCTTACCCGAGCCCCTTTACTTATGCACTTTACTTTGTGATAGCCATATTGTTTCTTGTCATATATCTCGCTATCACTTAGTTGTTTATCTTGCTTAGCATAAGTTGTTGGTGCACATAGGTGAGCCTAGTTGTTGTAGGTTTTGTGCTTGTCAAATTAACCGCTAGGTTTATTCCGCATTTGTTCAAGCCTAAACCGTAATTATTTTAAAGCGCCTATTCACCCCCCCCCCTCTAGGCGACATCCACGATCTTTCAACTAGCTCCCATATCACATAAGCCATGATAACAATGATCTCCTATTTTAACAGCAATAATAGGCATGCCTACCACAGGTCTAGGTTTATCTTTATCACGGGGTTAAGCAATTCTAGCAGTTTCATTACAGAAATAAATAACATGCCCATCTATATTATCAGACAAGAGATCTTTAACAATGGCAATATTAGGTTCAACTTTAACTTGCTCAGGAGGTGTATATGTTTTAATATTGCTTTTATGAACCACAGTTGAAGCTTTAGCATGATCCTTTATCCTAACAGGGAAAGGTGGTTTCTCAACATAAGAAGTAGGAACAATAGGATCATTATAAGTGATAGTCTTTTCTTCAACTTTAATAGGTGCAGCTACTTTTACTTCTATGGGAGGATGATATTTAAACCACTTCTCCTTGGGGAGATCAACATAAGCAGCAAAAGATTCACAGAAAGAAGCTACTATCTCAGAGTCAAGTCCATATTTAGTGCTAAATTTACGAAAAATATCGATATCCATAAAAGATTTAACACAATCAAAACTAGGTGTCATAACTGACTCCTTACCTTCGTCGAGATCCCAATCTTCAGAGTTGTGTTTAATTCTTTCCAATAAATCCCATTTGAATTCAATAGTCTTCATCATAAAAGATCCAGTACAAGAAGTATCGAGCATGGAGCGATTACTGAGAGAAAGTCGAGCATAAATTTTTTGAATAATCATTTCTTTTGAGAGCTCATGATTGGGGCATGAATATAACATTGACTTAAGCCTCCCCCAAGATTGAGTGATGTTTTCTCCTTCACGAGGCCAAAAATTATATATATAATTACGATCACGATGAACAAGATGCATAGGATAAAACTTCTGATGAAATTCCAATTTGAATCGTTGGTAGTTCCATGATCCAATATCATCACATAGCCTAAACCATGTCAATGAATCTCCCTTCAAAGATAAAGGGAAGACCTTCTTGATAACATCCTCGGGCATACCTGCAAGCTTAAATAATCCACAAACTTCATCCACATAGGTGCAAATCGAGATGTAATGTTTCGTCACCTGTGAAAGGATTAGCTAGCAGTTTCTCTATCATACCTGAAGGAATTTCAAAGTAAACATTTTTAGTAGGTTCAGTAGGTTGAGGAGCAACTCTTTGCTCTACTGGTCGGGGTGAAGATACCCCGAAAAATCCCCTCAAAGGATTATGTTCCATAGTAACAAGTGATAGTAAATTTCAGCACACTATATAAATTTTTCCTTACCAAATTCCACCTACCAAAGGCGCTTCACTCCCCGATAACGGCGCCAGAAAAAAGTATCTTGATGACCCACAAGTGTAGGGGATCTATCATAGCCTTTTCGATAAGTAAGAGTGTCGAACCCAACGAGGAGCAAAAGGAAATGATAAGTGGTTTTCAGCAAGGTATTTTCTGCAAGAACTGAAATTATCGGTAACAGATGGTTTTGTGATAAGGTAATTGGTAACGGGTAACAAATAGTAAAAGTAAATAAGGTGCAGCAATATGTCCCAATCCTTTTTGTAGCAAAGGACAAGACTGGGAAAACTCTTATATAAAGTAAAGCGCTCCCGAGGACACATGGGAATTATCGTCAAGCTAAGTTTCATCACGTTCATATGATTCGCGTTCGGTACTTCGATAATTTGATATGTGGGTGGACCGGTGCTTGGGTACTGCCCTTACTTGGACAAGCATCTCACTTATGATTAACCCCTATTGCAAGCATCCGCAACTACAACATAAATATTAAGGTAAACCTAACCATAGCATGAAACATATGGATCCAAATCAGCCCCTTACGAAGCAACGCATAAACTAGGGTTTAAGCTTCTGTCACTCTAGCAACCCATCATCGAGTTATTACTTCCCAGTGCCTCCCTCTAGGCCCAAACAATGGTGAAGTGTCATGTAGCCGACGTTCACATGACACCACTAGAGGAAAGACAACATACATCTCATCAAAATATCGAACGAATACCAAATTCACATGACTACTTATAGCAAGACTTCTCCCATGTCCTCAGGAACAAACGTAAATACTCACAAATCATATTCATGTTCATAATTAGAGGGGTATTAATATGCATAAAGGATCTAAACATATGATCTTCCACCAAGTAAACCAACTAGCATCAACTACAAGGAGTAATCAACACTACTAGCAACCCACACGTACCAATCTGAGGTTTGGATACAAAGATTGGATACAAGAGATGAACTAGGTTTTGAGATGAGATGGTGCTGGTGAAGATGTTGATGGAGATTGACCCCCTCCCGATGAGAGGATCGATGGTGATGACGTCGGTGACGATTTCCCCCTCCCGAAGGGAAGTTTCCCCGGCATAACAGCTCCGCCGGAGCCCTAGATTGGTTCCGCCAAGGTTCCGCCTCGTGGCGGCGGAGTTTCGTCCCGAAAGCGTGCTTATCATTTTTTTCCTGGACGAAAGACTCCATATAGCCAAAGATGGGCATCAGAGGGCTGCCGGGGGGCCCACGAGGCAGGGGGGCACGCCCAGGGGGGTAGGGCGCCCCCCCCCACCCTCGTGGACAGTGGGTGGCCCCCTTCTGGTACTTCTTTCACCCAATATTTTTATATATTCTAAAACTTGCTCCCGTGAAGTTTCAGAACTTTTGGATATGTGCAGAATAGGTCTCTAATATTTGCTCCTTTTCCAGCCCAGAATTCCAGCTGCCGGCATTCCCCCTCTTCATGTAAACCTTGTAAAATGAGAGAGAATATGCATAAGTATTGTGACATAATGTGTAATAACAGCCCATAATGCAATAAATATCAATATAAAAGCATGATGCAAAATGGACGTATCAGATGATTTTCCACTTCACTCTGAAATTCTTTGAACTTTTCAAATGTTTCAGACTTATGTTTCATCAAGTAGATATACCCATATCTGCTCAAATCATCTATGAAGGTAAGAAAATAACGATACCCGCCGTGAGCACCAACACTCATTGGACCGCATTCATCAGTATGTATTATTTCCAACAAGTCTGTTGCTCGCTCCATTGTTCCGGAGAACGGAGTCTTAGTCATCTTGTCCATGAGGCATGGTTCGCAAGCATCAAGTGATTCATAATCAAGTGATTCCAAAAGTCCATCAGCATGGAGTTTCTTCATGTGGTTTACACCAATATGACCTAAACGGCAGTTCCACAAATAATTTGCACTATCATTATTAAACTTATATCTTTTGGCTTCAATACTATGAACATGTGTATCACTACTATCAGGATTTAGTAAAAATAGACCACTCATCAAGGGTGCATGACCATAAAAGATATTACTCATATAAATAAAACAACCATTATTCTTTGATTTAAATGAATAACAATCTCGCATCAAACAAGATCCAGATATAATGTCCATGCTCAACGCTGGCACCAAATAACAATTATTTAGGTCTAAAACTAATCCCGAAGGTAGATGTAGAGGTAGCGTGCCGACGGCGATCACATCGACTTTGGAACCATTTCCCACGCACATCGTCACCTAGTCCTTAGCCAATCTTCGCTTAATCCGTAGCCCCTATTTCGAGTTGCAAATATTAGCAACAGAACCAGTATCAAATACCCAGGCGCTACTGCGAGCATTAGTAAGGTACACATGAATAACATGTATATCAAATATACCTTTCACTTTGCCATCCTTCTTCTCCGCCAAATACTTGGGGCAGTTCCGCTTCCAGTGACCAGTCCCTTTGCAGTAGAAGCACTCAGTCTCAGGCTTAGGTCCAGAGTTGGGCTTCTTCACTTGAGCAGTAACTTGCTTGCCGTTCTTCTTGATGTTACCCTTCTTCTCTTTACCCTTTTTCTTGAAACTGGTGTTCTTGTTGACCATCAACACTTGATGCTCTTTCTTGATTTCTACCTCCGCAGCCTTTAGCATTGCAAAGAGCTCGGGAATCGTCTTATCCATCCCTTGCATATTATAGTTCATCACGAAGCTCTTGTAGCTTGGTGGCAGTGATTGAAGAACTCTGTCAATGACACTATCATTAGGAAAATTAACTTTCGGCTGAGTCAAGTGGTTGTGGTACCCAAACATTCTGAGTATATGTTCACTGACAGAACTATTCTCCTCCATTTTGCAGCCGTAGAACTTATTGGAGACTTCATACCTCTCAATCCGGGCATTTGCTTGAAATATTAACTTTAACTCCTGGAACATCTCATATGCTCCATGACGTTCAAAACGTCGTTGAAGTCCCGGTTCTAAGCCGTAAAGCATGGCACACTAAACTATCGAGTAGTCATCAGCTTTGCTCTGCCAGACGTTCATACCATCTGGTGTTGCTCCTGCAGCAGGTTTGTCACCTGGCGGTGCTTCCATGACGTAATTCTTCTGTGCAGCAATGAGCATAATCCTCAAGTTACGGACCCAGTCCGTGTAGTTGCTACCATCATCTTTCAACTTAGCTTTCTCTAGGAACGCATTAAAATTCAACGGAACAACAGCACAGGCCATCTATCTACAACAACATAGACATGCAAAATACTATCAGGTACTAAGTTCATGATAAATTAAAGTTCAATTAATCAAATTACTTAAGAACTCCCACTTAGATAGACATCCCTCTAATCATCTAAGTGATCATGTGATCCATATCAACTAAACCATGTCTGATCATCACGTGAGATGGAGTAGTTTTCAATGGTGAACATCACTTTGTTGATCATATCTACTATATGATTCACGCTCGACCTTTCGGTCTCGGTGTTCCGAGGCCATATCTGCATATTCTAGGCTCGTCAAGTTTAACCTGAGTATTCCGCGTGTGCAAAACTGCCTTGCGCCCGTCGTATGTGAACATAGAGCTTATCACACCCGATCATCACGTGGTGTCTCGGCATGACGAACTGTAGCAACGGTGCATACTCAGGGAGAACACTTATACCTTGAAATTTAGTGAGAGATCATCTTATAATGCTACTGTCGAACTAAGCAAAATAAGATGCATAAAGGATAAACATCACATGCAATCAATATAAGTGATATGATATGGCCATCATCATCTTGTGCCTTTGATCTCCATCTTCAGAGCACCGTTATGATCACCATCGTCACCGGCTTGACACCTTGATCTCCATCGAAGCATCGTTGTCCTCTTGGCAACTATTGCTTCTACGACTATCGCTACCACTTAGTGATAAAGTAAAGCAATTACATGGCGATTGCATTTCATACAATAAAGCGACAACCATATGGCTCCTGCCAGTTGCCGATAACTCTGTACTAAACATGATCATCTCATACAATAAAATTTAGCATCATGTCTTGACCATATCACATCACAACATGCCCTGCAAAAACAAGTTAGATGTCCTCTACTTGGTTGTTGCAAGTTTTACGTGGCTGCTACGGGCTGAGCAAGAACCGTTCTTACCTACGCATCAAAAACCATAACGCGGTATAGTGATTGCTTTTTTATCTTCAGAAAGAACCATGTTCATTGAATCCGATTCAACTAAAGTTGGAAAAACTGACACCCACCAGCCACCTGTGTGCGAAGCACGTCGGTAGAACTAGTCTCGCGTAAGCGTACGCGGAATGTCGGTCTGAGCCGCTTCATCCAACAATACCGCTGAAACAAGAATCAACTAGTGACGGCAAGCAATATTTATATACCCACGCCCACAACTCCTTTGGGTTCTACTCGTGCATATAACGTCTACGCATAGACCTGGCTCGGATGCCACTGTTGGGGAACGCAGTAATTTCAAAAAAAAAATCCTACGCACAGGCAAGACCCATCTAGGTGATGCATAGCAACGAGAGGCGAAGAGTGTTGTCTACGTACCCTCATAGACCGTAAGCGGAAGCGTTATGACAACGCGGTTGATGTAGCCGTACGTCTTCACGATCCGACCGATCCTAACACCGAAGGTATGGCACCTCCGCGATTTGCACACGTTCAGCTCGGTGACGTCCCGCAAACTCTAGATCCAGCTAAGTGTTGAGGGAGAGTTTCGTCAGCACAACGGCGTGATGACCGTGATGATGAAGCTACCGGCGCAGGGCTTCGCCTAAGCACTGCAATGATATGACCGAGGTGGAAAACTGTGGAGGGGGAACCGCACACGGCTAAACAATCAATTTGTGTGTCTATGGGGTGCCCCCTGCCCCGTATATAAAGGAGTGGAGGAGGGGGAGGGCCGGCCCCTCTATGGCGTGCCCAAGGGGAGTCCTACTCCTATCGGGAGTAGGATCCCCCCCCCCTCCCTAGTTGGATTAGGAGAGGAAGGAAGGGGGGGAGGGGGGAAAGGGGGGCACCCAATTCGGATTGGGCTTGGGGGGCGCCCCCTCCTAGGCTCCCTTCTCCTCTCTCCCACTATGGCCCAATAAGGCCCATATACTTCCCGGGGGGTTCCGGTAACCTCCCGGTACTTCGGTATATGCCCGAACTCACCCGGAACCATTCCGATGTCCAAACATAGGCTTCCAATATATCGATCTTTATGTATAGACCATTCTGAGACTCCTCGGCATGTCCGTGATCATATCCGGGACTCCGAACTACCTTCGGTACATCAAAACACATAAACTCATAATACCGATCGTCACCGAACGTTAAGCGTGCGGACCCTACGGGTTCGAGAACTATGTAGACATGACCGAGACTCATCTCAGGTCAATAACCAATAGCAGAACCTGGATGCTCATATTGTTTCCTACATACTCTACGAAGATCTTTATCGATCAAACCGCATAACAACATACGTTGTTCCCTTTGTCATCGGTATGTTACTTGCCTGAGATTCGATCGTCAGTATCTCAATACCTAGTTCAATCTCGTTACCTGCAAGTCTCTTTACTCGTTCCCTAATGCAACATCCCGTAACTAACTCATTAGTCACATTGCTTGCAAGGCTTATAGTGATGTGCATTACCGAGAGGGCCCAGAGATACCTCTCCGATACACGAAGTGACAAATCATAATCTCGATCTATGCCAACTCAACAAACACCATCGGAGACACCTGTAGAGCATCTTTATAGTCACCCAGTTACGTTGTGACGTTTGATAGCACACTAAGTGTTCCTCCGGTATTTGGGAGTTGCATAATCTCATAGTCATAGGAACATGTATAAGTTATGGAGAAAGCAATAGCACTAAACTAAACGATCAAAGTGCTAAGCTAACGGATGGGTCAAGTCAATCACATCATTCTCTAATGATGTGATCCCGTTTATCAAATGACAACTCTTTGTCCATGGCTAGGAAACTTAACCATCTTTGATCAATGAGCTAGTCAGGTAGAGGCATACTAGTGACACTGTTTGTCTATGTATTCACACATGTACTAAGTTTCTGGTTAATACAATTCTAGCATGAATAATAAACATTTATCATGATATAAGGAAATATTAATAACAACTTTATTATTGCCTCTAGGGCATATTTCCTTCATAATCCAGGACTCTCTCACCACCAGAGTGGAAGTTGGAGTCGGTGCCATCGGACGGTCTCAACAACAAGGCTTAGGGCGGTGTCATCGACCAGACAACTCTTCCTAGGCGCAAAGGGCGGAGGGTGCCTTAATCCAGGGTCACCTAAAGTCATGGTTGTGCTTCTGAGGTGTTTTTGGCATCGGTTGTAACACAACCTTGGTTCTGTGTGTCACGCCAGGACCTTGGTTCTTTGTGTCATGCCTCCTCGCCGTTTGTGCCTTGTAATTGACACAATTTTGTGGTTGGTGTGATTGATAACCCATGGATTAGCATGGTATCAACTGTTTGACTCTTCTTCCATGAAATTGATACACCTCTCTATAATGTGTTCTGCTTCTTGACGATGTTCGTTCAGTGAGAGACCTTTGAAGGTGCTTGTAGAGGTAGGATATGTTTGCATACCTTTATAGGGGCGAGCGTACGTGCATATATGTGTGAGCGTTTGCAGTTGTAAAAAAAGACAGAAATAATTTCTGTCTAAATTTCATAGCCCAGTGGACAACTTAATTTTTCTAAAAGTTGGATGAAACTAGATTTTAATTGTGATTATTAATTTAAGCTTAGATAAGATTAGCACACACTACATCAAAGAAATCACGCCCTCCCTCCCCAACACAAATGCTTTGTTGTAAAAGCTAAGCTATGTAGTCTCCTTCACCATCTTGCAAAATTGAGTAAAATTCTGGTTCCTAGACCTAACCAACAGCCTCGCAAGTTTACAAATCTACGTGCAACAGTGAAACAAAAATATTGACATTTGCACATACTGTCTTATAGTGCGCATTAGTTTCCGCAAAAGTCAAACTTCATAAACTTTAATCATATCCATGGAGAAAAAAAATCACATCCACAATACATAGTACATCATATGAAAACACTCCATTTCATGATAAATCTAATGATATTGGTTTGGTATTCTAGATGTTGATGTTTTTTTTTGATAAATTTGGTTAAAATTTGTGGAATCTGACTTATAAAAAATAAATAAACGAAGGGAGTACTGTAGAGTAAAGCGGAGCCCCAAGATTTTTGCATTTCCTTTGGATTTGTGACTTGCTATCGTGGTCCATTAAGCAGTGCAGAGAAGAGCACAAATCTCAGCGCAACAATCGATCGACGACGCCAAAAACCCACGAGACAACTAGACAACCGGTGGCCACCGGGGGGGAGACGGAGCGCGCGGCGGATATGGCCGCACTCGCCCACCACCACCGTGTCCTTTCCTTCACCTCCTTCGCAACTCCAAGAACTCACCTACCCTGCGCGTCCTCCTCGTCGCCTCCCACGCATGCCCGCCTCAGAGGCGCCCGTGTTCTCCGGCACGCCTCCGGCGACAGCAGTAGCGCGGCCCTCGCCACCAGCTCGTCGCTGGAGGAGCTGTCCCGGAGCTGCACCACCTGGTCATGGCGAGGGATGCGCGTGAACTACCTGGTCAGGGGGGAGGGCCCGCCCGTGCTGCTCGTCCACGGCTTCGGCGCCTCCGTCGCGCACTGGCGCAGGTGAGCAAGAGCCGATCGATCCCGGCCAGGTTCTACGGATATTTTACTTCACGAATATTTCACTGGACATTTCTTTTCAGGAACATTGGCGTGTTATCTGAATCCAACACCGTCTATGCCATCGATTTGCTCGGGTTCGGGGCGTCAGACAAGCCTGCTGGATTCTCTTACACCATGGAAACATGGGCCGAGGTAAGTCCTCGGTTTGGCTAATACTCCCTCTGTAAACAAACCTAAGACGTTTTAGGTCACTTATTACAGAGGAAGAAGTAGCTAATAATCACCAGATCATGGCGTGTAATTAAATTGCTTAATTGCGTGTCTGGTTTTGTGCCAAGCAGTTGATCCTGGAGTTCTTGGACGAGGTCGTCAAGAGGCCCACCGTGCTTGTTGGCAACTCTGTGGGCAGCCTTGCTTGTGTCATTGCCGCCTCAGGTTAGACAAGTACACATGTCGAATATGGAATGGTAACTCTGTAGCTCCGTGTTCATGTCGAATATGGAATGGTAACTCTGTAGCTGGTTCTGAAGAATGATTTTGCAGCTGACAATTATACATGTGCCCATCCCATGTGACAGAGTAGCTGCAAGAATGCCTAACTTCTGAATTCTTTAGATGGCAACCTTTTATTTTTTTTTACTAGGCAGGTGTTAACTTCTCTTTTAAACAATTGAATCTGCTCCC
This sequence comes from Triticum urartu, assembly GCF_056163025.1. Classification (NCBI taxonomy): domain Eukaryota; kingdom Viridiplantae; phylum Streptophyta; class Magnoliopsida; order Poales; family Poaceae; genus Triticum; species Triticum urartu. Next base: position 459,933,968 of record NC_141873.1, on the reverse strand, counting down.
CTGCTCCAGCCTCTGTAGTCATTTCACTCACTTTGAAACTTGTTTGTTAATGCTGGGCAACAGATTCTACCAGGGACCTTGTCCGGGGACTCGTGCTACTGAACTGCTCAGGTGGGATGAACAACAAGGCGATCGTCGATGACTGGAGGATCAAGCTGCTCTTACCTCTGCTCTGGCTAATCGACTTTCTGCTCAAACAAAAGAGTATCGCATCGGCGCTCTTCGGCCGCGTTAAAGAAAGGCATGTCTTCACTGCATGGTTTCCGACTGACATGGTGATGTAGTATATACTGATTCCTGAGCTGAAACAGGGAGAATCTGAAGAATATCTTGATGTCTGTCTACGGAAACAAAGAGGCCGTGGATGATGAACTGGTCGAGGTAAATACGCTCTGCATCTCCTGAACCATCAGCAAATTCTCTCATGCAGTTCAGAAGATATCTGAGTGGCAACCAAACGATGGCTGATGCCTTCCCGTCGTAGTGCTGTGCAGATCATAAGGGGGCCGGCTGACACCGAAGGTGCTCTCGACGCGTTCGTGTCGACGGTGACGGGCCCGCCGGGGCCTAGCCCGATAGCCCTGATGCCGACGATCAAGATTCCGGTCTTGGTTCTGTGGGGAGACGAGGACCCCTTCACCCCGATCGACGGGCCCGTGGGGAAGTACTTCTCCGGCCTCCCGTCCGAGCTTTCCAACGTGAGACTCTACATGCTGGCGGGGGTTGGCCACTGTCCGCACGACGATCGGCCGGACCTCGTGCACGAGAAGCTGCTGCCATGGCTGGCCAGCCTCCCGTCTGCGGCAGAGCCTGAGGTGGCGGTAGCTTAACTGGTGACCAGTGAGCTAACGATGAGCTAAAGAGATGAGCGTATATATCTGTCTTTTTTATGAACCCTCAAGAATCTGTCTTTACACGATCAGAGCATCTAGAACAACAAATACCAAATGTCGGCGCGTCCGCGGGCACTGAACAAACAACACATAAAATTGCTCCTCCACAACCGGATGCATCTAAACCGAATACTCAAATTCATATTAGCTCATGCAACGTAGTACGTAGCTAAACACATTGTCATCGGACAACCAAAAAATCAACAAGCTCTCCTAACTACGAAGAGAAAGACGACCGGAGAAGTTCATCCACGGCTGGTCTTGCCCTTGCCTTTGCCTTTCCCGTCGTCCTTGCGGCAGTAGGGGTCGAAGACGCGGAACGGATCGGGGCGGATCTGCTCATTGTCGGAGCTGTCCGATCCGCCGCCGTCCTTGTCTTTCCCCTCCTTGGGAGGCAGTCCGGCCATGACGCGGACCACTCGGCTTTGGTATTTTGCCATTGTCTTGACTGCCCTCCTCCGCCGCTTCTGAGCTACGCGGGCACAAAGGGATTCCTCCTCCTCTGCATCGCGGGCTGCCGAAGCCTCCTTTGCATCGCAAGACTCTCTAATAAGCAAACATCTTTTATATATAAGTTTACTTCAAAGCCAAACGAGAAGAATGATGGCTAATTTTCTGTGGATCACAGTATCCATCTAACTTGGTATGCTTGTTCCATTACCGTTCTGACAGAATGATGGTTGAATTCTGTAGCATCCTGCTCGGGACAGATTTAGTATTCATTTATCGGAGCTGCTTTGGATATCTGAATATACTGTAATTCGTAACAGATCCAATACATCATTGCGCCTCTTGATCAATTCAACTGAAGGATGAAGTTCCTGTCACTGCCAAGAGGGTATCGTTTATCTATATTCGCAATTCCACAGTTGGAAGCACAGTTCAGCCAATTAAAAGGTTATTGTAGTAACTACATACAAATCAACAGAAATAAAAGCACAAATGATGATCCTAATTAACTTATAGCACTAGCAGTTAGCACGAACCACATGATGAATTGGTCACTGAGATAGTTTCACAGTACAAGTCAGGCAACAAATTTGTACACCGAGAAGTCCGGTCAAGGATAGAAACTCAATCTACAACTCGATGTAGTATGAAATGCAGACAAATCACCATCTCCATTTTCACGCATTGCACCACAGAAGTAACATCAAATTAGACTGCAAACAAGTACGGCTAATCCGGGGCTCCTGGTAAATTATGGCAAATCAACTTATCGCCACCTCAATATCGACCCAACAGAGACCAAACGGCGAAACAAATTCAGAAACGCGGCATCTGCAGAGAGAAGTTTGATTTCCAACAAACACATGCGAGCTACACAGGAAACAGCGAACTAGACAGGTCGGGGTTCCATCAAGCTTTTCGAATCTGCAGGCGGCGAGAGAGACATGCGACCGTCGGCCGGGCCTAGCCGCCGAAGCCGTAGAGGGTGCGCCCCTGGCGCTTGAGCGCGTAGACGACGTCCATGGCGGTGACGGTCTTGCGGCGGGCGTGCTCGGTGTAGGTGACGGCGTCGCGGATGACGTTCTCGAGGAAGATCTTGAGCACGCCGCGGGTCTCCTCGTAGATGAGCCCCGAGATGCGCTTCACGCCGCCCCTCCGCGCCAGCCGCCGGATCGCCGGCTTGGTGATGCCCTGGATGTTGTCGCGCAAAACCTTCCTGTGGCGCTTGGCGCCGCCCTTGCCGAGCCCCTTGCCTCCCTTGCCACGCCCGGACATGGCTGCCGATCTCGAGCTGCGAGCGGATGTGGAACCGGAGGAACGGCGGTGGCTACTGGCTACTGGTGATGTGATTTGGGGGCAGGGGCCAAGGGCGTTTTAAAGGGGGCGAGAGGTTGGAGGAGGCCTCTGCCTGCCGTTGGATGCGGATGGAGTGGACGGTGGAGATGGCGATCCGGGGGCGGGATGCCGCGGATCGGTGACGTGGCCGGAAGCTTGGACCGGTGGATTGGCGGGCTGGGTCAGAGCTATGGCGGCGGCTCGAAAATTTTGGCCATTTCAGAAAAAATGCAGAGGAATTTGAGGAATTTTGGCCATTTTAAAATGCAGAGGAATTTTGTGTTCAGAAAAAATGCAGAGTAATTCGCTATTCAGGCACTCAAATGTTTAAACGTATTACAGGAGTGCATTTAGGCCAAAATTACTCAAATGTTTAAATATATTCAGGCACTCGAAATTTTTGGGCTGTGGGCCGGCGGGGCCAGGTGTTTGTTCAGAACTGCTGTGCTGTGTCGTGTTCTTGAATGCATGGAATTTTCTCTGTCGAAATGAGAATGATTGTCTTCAGTTATTCTGCAAGGAACAGACTTTTTTTATGGTTGTATTCCAAGATAAGTTGCTAATTCACCGTGAATATCAATTCAATTTGATATACTTGTTGCGTTGCTGTAGCATGTCCTCCAATGAACGACTCTTATTCCTTCATCCGAACTGTTTTTGAGTTCCGAAGATAATCTACAAGAAACTTGCTCGAACGCAATGCATCAATGCTATTCTCATTTTTCGTCGCTAACTGGAGTTCACTTTTTTAGGATTCAAGCATTCGGATAACCCTTTACAAAATTACATACAATAACTTAGCGATCAGGTAATTGGTGCTAGAAGCTTAATGGCCTCCAAAAATTCTGCATCCCTTTTGAGTCACATGAGAATGCCATTAGAAACCTTCTCCCGTCAAAGAACTCGTATCATGCATCAGTAATAAATTTCATAAATTTAAATTAATTGTACGGTTCATAAACATAATACTGCCTCTCTTCCTTCAAAATTAAGTTTCGAGATGCTTGACTGTTCTAACATCAGCTTACCACCATAAACATTCGGATCCCACAGCAGCACTGCTGTAAACTGCCCAGAACGAACAGCTTTTTGCGTCAAGTGTGTGCGCGCGCTAGTCGATTGGAGAATAGGTACCAAGAAATTGGCGTTGGTATTACTGTGGCAGCAGTTACCCATGGGCGACCACTAAAATTCTCTTAAGTATAGAGCAGTGTGCCTCACGATAAACATCTAATCAAGAAAAACTGTAGTCGGAGGCATCCTTGTAACTGTGTTTGTAGTTTTGAGATTATACAGGATTGAGGCACTTTCAGCGCTGATGCGATCATCAGGAAGCACTACTGTTTATGTAAGGTACACAAAACTGAACTGAATGGGCATAGTTATTTGGAATTTTGACATCTGTTCAGGAGTATTACATCTGTTCATCCAGGTTCGGAGGCAACCAACCGGAATAGTTATTTGGAATTTTGACACACTACTACAGTAACATTTGTAAGCTACAAAATCGAAGCAATTAAGAACAAAGTAGCTGAAACTGGCAGGTCACTTCACATGCTTGGGATAGGGCACATGTTCTCTTTACACTCCTGAATGTAACAAATGTTCAGGATACTCTATCCAAGCAATGGCCAGTCCACCGGAACAGAACATAAAGCAAACAACTGCTGCTTCGACAGGCAGAACCGCAGGATGTACTTAGTTTAGAGCATGGTTCATAGACTTACAGGGTTGCAATGTAATCAGGCAAAATATGGATGCTTTTCAACAGAATATGTGCACTGAACATCAGACACACAGGTGCTGTCATGCAACTTGTTGATAGACGGAACTGAAGACGAGCACACTAGCGGACAAGCAATTTTCAGGTACCAACTCAACTGCCAGTTCGTTCAGGTTCAGAGGCAGCTAGCTAGGTTCAAGCTCTGAATGATAAAAGCTGAAATTCAGGGCAAAATAGAAAGAGCTAGCTAAATCTGGCAAGAACTCTGACAAGTTGGGAACAGGAATTCAAACACAGATGAATGAGAACGGGAAGCCAACATTTTTCATTTCCACCGCTGATGGCAACAAGAGGGTACCATCAGATTAGGCACAACGCATCGACCATGGCAAGAACACTACAAGCACACACATTTCCACCGACGAACTCAGCCTAACAGGGATCTAACAGACGGCGCATGGGTTGCAGCCTAGGCCCTCTCGCCACGGATGCGGCGGGCGAGCTGGATGTCCTTGGGCATGATGGTGACGCGCTTGGCGTGGATGGCGCAGAGGTTGGTGTCCTCGAAGAGGCCGACGAGGTAGGCCTCGGCGGCCTCCTGCAGGGCGGAGACGGCGGAGGACTGGAAGCGGAGGTCGGTCTTGAAGTCCTGGGCGATCTCGCGGACGAGGCGCTGGAAGGGGAGCTTGCGGATGAGCAGCTCCGTGCTCTTCTGGTACTTGCGGATCTCGCGGAGCGCGACGGTGCCGGGGCGGAAGCGGTGGGGCTTCTTGACGCCGCCGGTGGCCGGGGCGGACTTGCGGGCGGCCTTGGTCGCCAGCTGCTTCCGCGGCGCCTTGCCGCCGGTGGACTTCCTCGCCGTCTGCTTGGTGCGGGCCATGGAGTCGGAGACGCGCCGGGGGGTTGAGGCGGGGCTGGTTGTCGCTCGCGCTTGGAGATTTGGGGACGGGCTGGGGTGAAGAGGAAGAAAGGGAGGGATGGTGTTAAATAGAGAGAGGAGGCGCGCGCCGGCGCCGAGCGGGCGGGGGATTTTGGAGGGGAGGGCGCGTGAGTTTTGCTTTTCGGGAAGGAAGATGAGCGTGGAGCGTTGGATGTGTGATGCGTGGACGGTCAGATTTTGTATGGAGGGAGTGATCCGTGGGGTGGTGGTTCGCGTGCTGTGATTGGTTGGGTGCGAGTGAGGCGGATCGTGGAGGTCGCGTTGGATGTATGCCCGGCTCCCTTTCACTTCTCGTCGGTACAGAACAGGGCCGGCCGGTTCGTTCGCTCGCAGCTGCGATCGCTGCGTTCGATCCGTTCCTTACACCGTCTCCACTCGGCCGTAAGGACGACCCCCAGACACCTTTTTTAGCACCGGTGATAAAAAAATAATCTAAATCATGTTCTTAAGACATCATTTTGCGTCGGATTTAAACAATAATAGCCCCGGCGACCTCATGCCAAACCCAGCCCCCCGGGGGGCACCTGGGGCGTCCGACGCTTTTTTGTGCATGGTCAAACCCACCAGTCAGCCTCTCTCCTCCCTTTTTCTGCTAGGCCCACCCCACCCACTAGCATGAAAAAAGAATATATCCACTCTATCTCTCCGCAAGCACAGCTCCTCGCTCCGATTGCGCTCGCCGCCGTCTCCTTGCTGCCCGCCGAGCCTTCGCCCTGGCCGCCGCGCGCCGTCACCACGCCTCCTCGCCGCCCGCTTGGCTGGACGAACGGGCCGTGAACTGGGCGCCCTCGCCCTAGGAGCTGCCGGAGGCTGACGACGAGGAGACGCTCACGCAGGACCACCCGGCAGTACAACGTGCTCACGGAGGCGCTCGCGGAGGCCAGGAGGTTCGACCAGCTCCGGTGGCTGGTCTGCGAGATGGCGGCCGTTGACGACGTCATGCCCGGGCAGTAGATGCAGGCTGCCATCGCCATCAAGAGGGAGGACGGCCACACAGAGGGCATCGAGGACTTTGTCCAAGAGCTTTCGCTGGATGCTAGGATTCCGTATGTCGTTGGAACAAGTCTGACAGTAAGAGTAGGGGGTAGGTAGGAGGAGGCAGGATCCTAGCTATGGCGAGAATGTCCACGCAAGTTTACGAGTTCAGGCCCCTCTCGAAGGAGGTAACAGCCCTACGTCTCGGTGTCGCGGAGGCTGATCGACTAGATATGTGTGAAGGTTAAAGGGGGTGTGAACTCTTGTGCCATAGGAGCGGGTGACTTATATAGAGTGCGTCAGGCCCCTCTAGCCCTCGGTTACACAGGGTTCAATGTGAGTTAAGATAGGGGCATTACTGGTAACGCCAGCTATTAATGATCTTTATGACTACGGAGTGAATGCCCGGTGGTTGCCATCCTGGGGTGATTGTAGGCCTTCTATGCTCCGAGTGATTGTTTTGTATGGCCGAGTGTAATGATTATGTCGAGTGGTATTGGGATATCCGAGTGGAATCTGCCGTCGAGTGGATTACACTTCAGGGTGATTTCAGTTGATATCTTCTGTAGAACTTTGTATGTCTTTGACTCTAGGGTAGTGTCCTTGGGTAGGGTGTCTAGGTTAGGTCTACGACCCTACGCTAGGTACATGTCATCGTCATTAGCCCTCAAATGGATTGAGGTCCGAGTGAGGAACGGTTGGAGTTGATTCCGACTCGATTCAATGCTTCAGAGGCATTTCTTCAAGGTATTGAAAGTACTCGGATACTTTAACCCTGCATCAGTCGCCTCGGTCGATTCTAGCTTCTGAAATCGCCGAGTGGATTATGCCGCAAATCTTCGAGTGAATTAGGATTTGATATCTTCGGTGCGATTGACTGCTCCGCGATTCCCGGATCTCATGTGATTCAAAAATTCGGAGAAGCGCGTGGGACAGGGCGTGGCGCAGTAAGCGGGGCGAGTAGATAGGGACTCCTCGATCTTTGCGCCGCCTTTTTCGCCACGCATCGAGCCCACGCCTGTTACGGGATGTGATAAGATTGCTCGGGCCCACAAGTCAGCCACTCGGCAGCGGGTCCATAAAACGCGTCGTTGCCGATGCGGGGTACTGTGCATCCCATTCATTCCCCTTTCTCTCTTCTTCTCCGTCTCGCATCTCTCTGCTCTCCGCACCTCTGTCAAACCCTCTCGAGCTCCGTTGCCATGGTGAAGGACAAACCATAGCCCTGGAGCACGCGAAGAAGGCGACGACGGTGGCGAAGGGCAAGAAGACTGCGAGGGGGTCGTCGTCGCGGTTTGGTCTGCCGCCTGGTTGGATCCAGGGGGACTGGATCCGCTCGACCGTCGCACAGGAAGACCTTGAGAATTTTGCCTCCAATGGCCTGATTGCTCACGGGGCCTGGAGGTTGCTGGAGGGGGAATCTGAGCCTCAGTCGCGCGAGGGTGAGGGCGTCCTCCTCACCACCCATGTTGAGTGAGGTTTCTCCCTGCCTCCGCATCCGTTCTTTCGGGGTTTTTTGAACTTCTTCGGTGCTCATATTCACCACTTTCCTCCCAACACAATCTCATATCTTGCTGCATTTGTTTCCATGTGCGAGAACTTCCTGGGGTGCTAGCCGCACTAGGGTTTGTTCAAGCACATTTTCACTTGTCGATCTCAATCGGTAAAGAAAGCCAACCCGGATGAAGAAAAGACACACGTGATCCAAATGCGTGGGGGGTTAGGGATCCAAATGAGGGGTAGTAGTAATTTTCCGCCCCTGACCTTTCCCGAGTCAGTTAGAGGATGGCAGTCGACTTGGTTTTACTGCAAAGACATCCCGACTCCTAGTCAGTCGACCGACCTCCCCCCTCTCACCTTTGATAGACTCCTTTAGCCTTCTTCACTGAAAGTAACCGTGGCTGAGAAGGGTGAGGTGTCCATGTTAGTCGACGCGGTTGTCGCATTGGTTAAAGGCGGAGTGACGGGCATGGATCTGTTGGAGGCATTCCTCAGTCGACGGATCCAGCCTTTGCAAGCCCGTGACCATCCCATGTGGATGTATTCGGGTCCAGAAGACACCGCTCGAACCCACCCGGAGGAGGTTCGCGAGGAGACGGTGGCACAGTGGCTCCGTAGCATTACTGGCAACAAGGATAACCCTCGGGGGTCAAGGAGGATTTTGCCATTCGACGCCCAGAACGCACCCGGAGAGGTCAGGCCTTTTCAGTCGAGTGTTTATAACTTCTTTGATATGCAACTGTCTCGAAATCCGACTGATACTTGCAACTTGTGTCTCGTAGGTTTTCACCAAGATGTACTTAATGCCGAACGGGGAGCAGCACCCATAGGGGGTAGAGAGTGATGGAGAGAGCGCTGATGACCCACAAGTATAGGGGATCACAACAGTTTTCGAGGGTAGAGTATTCAACCCAAGTTTATTGATTTGACACAAGGGGAGCCAAAGAATATTCTCATGTATTAGCAGCTCAGTTGTCAATTCAACCACACGTGAAAGACTTAATATCTGCAACAAAGTATTTAGTAGCAAAGTAGTATGGAAGTAACGGTAACGGTGGCAAAAGTGATAGTAGCAGCATTGTAGCAATTGTAACAGTGGCAACAGAAAAGTAACGAAGCAAAGATCAATGCGTGAAAAGCTCGTAGGCAATGGATCAGTGATGGATAATTATGTCATATGGCATTCATAATGCAACAGTTATAACATAGGGTGACACAGAACTAGCTCCAATTCATCAATATAATGTAGGCATGTATTCCGAATATAGTCATACATGCTTATGGAAAAGAACTTGCATGGCATCTTTTGTCCTACCCTCCCGTGGCAGCGGAGTCCTATTGGAAACTAAGGGATATTAAGGCCTCCTTTTAATAGAGCATCAAACCAAAGCATTAACACCTAGTGAATACATGAACTCCTTAATATACGGTCGTCATCGGGAGTGGTCCCGACTATTATCATTCCGGGGTTGCCGGATCATAACACGTAGCAGGTGACAATAACTTGCAAGATAGGATCAAGAACACACATATATTCATGAAAACATAATAGGTCCAGATCTAAAATCATGGCACTCGGGCCCTAGTGACAAGCATTAGGCATAGCAAAGTCATAGCAACATCAATCTTAGAACATGGTGGATACTAAGGATCAAACCCTAACAAAACTAACTCGATTACATGGTAAATCTCATCCAACCCATCACGGTCCAGCAAGCCTATGATGGGATTACTCACGCATGGCGGTGAGCATCATGAAATTGGTCATGGAGGATGGTTGATGATGACGATGGTGATGGATTCCCCTCTCCGGAGCCCCGGACGGACTCAAGATCTGCCCTCACGAGGAAGATCAGGGCTTGGCGGCGGCTCCGTATCGTAAAACGTGATGAATCCTTCTCTCTAATTTTTTTCTTCCCGAAAGTGAATATATGGAGTTGAAGTTGAGGTCGGTGGAGGTCCAGGGGGGGCACAAGGTCGAAGGGCGCGCTCCCCACCCTTGTGGCTAGGGTGTGGGCCCCCTGCTGCTGATTCTTTCACCAATATTTTTTATTAATTCCAAAACTTGGCTCCGTGAAGTTTCAGGTCATTCCGAGAATTTTTTATTCTGCACAAAAATAACACCATGGCAATTCTGCTGAAAACAACGTCAGTCCGGGTTAGTTCCATTCAAATTATGCAAGTTAGAGTCCAAAGCAAGGGCAAAAGAGTTTGAAAAAGTAGATACGACGGAGACGTATCAACTCCCCCAAACTTAAACCTTTGCTTGTCCTCAAGCAATTCAGTTGATAAACTGAAAGTGATAAAGAAAAACTTTTACAAACTCTGTTTGATCTTGTTGTTGTAAATATGTAAAGTCAGCATTCAAGTTTTTAGCATAGATCATGAACTAACCATATCCACAATAACATTTGGGTCTCACATTTACTCATATCAATGGCATAATCAACTAACGAGCAATAATAATGAACCTCGGATGACAACACTTTTCTCAAAACAATCATGATATGATATAACAAGAGGTATCTCGCTAGCCCTTTTTGAGACCGCAAAACATAAATGCAGAGCACCACTAAAGATCAAGGACTGACTAGACATTGTAATTCATGGTAAAAGAGATCCAGTCACAGTCATACTCAATATAAATTAATAACAATGCATAAAAATGACAGTGGTGCTCTCTAACTGGTGCTTTTTATAAGAGGATGATGACTCGACAATAAAAGTAAATAGATAGGTCCTTCGCAGAGGGAAGCGGGGATTTGCAGGGGTGCCAGAGCTCGAGTTTTGAAATGGAGATTGAATAATATTTTGAGCGGTGTGCTTCCATTCTCAACATAAAAACTAAGAGATATTGGTATCTTCCATGCTACATACATTATAGGCGGTTTCCAAATATAATGTTAAAGTTTATACTCCCCCACCACCAACAAGCACACTCTATGGCTGGTCTGAAACAACGGGACCGTCCAACTAACAACAATCCTAGGGGAGTTTTGTTTGCAATTATTTTGATTTGATTTGCTTTGAGCATGGGACTGGGCTTCCCGGTTACCAGCCATTTTCTCGTGAATGATGAGCGGAGTACACTCATCGTGAGAATAACCCACCTAGCATGGAATATATTGATAACCCTAGTTGGTACATGAGCTATTTGAGCATACAAAATAGATTATCATTCGAAGGTTTAGAGTTTGGCACATGCAAATTTACTTGGAACGGTAGGTAAATACCACATATAGGAAAGTATGATGGAATCATATGGAACAACTTTGGGGTTTTTATGGAAGTGGATGCACAAGCAGCATTCCCGCTTAGTACAAGTGAAGGTTAGAAAGAGACTGGGAAGCGACCAACTAGAGAGCGACAATAGTCATAAACATGCATTGAGATTAACCAACATTGAGTGCAAGCATGAGTAGGATATAAATCACCATGAACATAAATATCATAAAGGCTATGTTGATTTTGTTTCAACTACATGCGTGAACATGTGCCAAGTCAAGCCACTCGAATCATTCAAAGGAGGATACCATCCTATCATACTACATCACAACCATTTTAATTTCCATGTTGGCATGCAAGGTAAACCATTACAAACTCCTAGCTAATTAAGCATGGCATGAGTAACTATAATCTCTAATTGTCATTGCAAACATGTTTCATTCATAATAGGCTGAATAAGGAACGATGTGTTGGAGAACGTAGTAATTTCAAAAAAATTCCTACGCACACGCAAGATCATGGTGATGCATAGCAACGAGAGGGGAGAGTGTTGTCCACGTACCCTCGTAGACCGAAAGCGGAAGCGTTAGCACAACGCGGTTGATGTAGTCGTACGTCTTCACGGCCCGACCGATCAAGCACCGAAACTACGTCACCTCCGAGTTCTAGCACACGTTCAGCTTGATGACGATCCCCGGACTCCGATCCAGCAGAATGTCGGGGAAGAGTTCTGTCAGCACGACAGCGTGGTGACGATCTTGATGTTCTACTGTCACAGGGCTTCGCCTAAGCACCACTACAATATTATCGAGGATTATGGTGGAGGGGGGCACCGCACACGGCTAAGAGATCAATGATCAATTGTTTTTTCCATGGGGTGACCCCTGCCCCTGTATATAAAGGAGCAAGGGGGGAGGCGGCCGGCCTAGGAGGAGGGCGCACCAAGGGGGGAGTCCTACTCCCACCGGGAGTAGGACTCCTCCTTTCCTTGTTGGAGTAGGAGAGAAGGAAAGAGGAGGAGAGGAAGAAGGAAAAGGGGGCTGCACCCCTTGTCCAATTCGGACCAGAGGGGGGCCGCGCGCCTCCTTCCTTTTGGCCTCTCTCCTCTATTCTCGTATGGCCCAATAAGGCCCATATACTCCCCGGCGAATTCTCGTAACTCTCCGGTACTCCGATAAATACCCGAATCACTCGGAACCTTTCCGATGTCCGAATATAGTCGTCCAATATATCGATCTTTATGTCTCGACCATTTCGAGACTCCTAGTCATGTCCCCGATCTCATCCGGGACTCCGAACTCCTTCGGTACATCAAAACTCATAAACTCATAATATAACTATCATCGAAACTTTAAGCGTGCGGACCCTACAGGTTCGAGAACAATGTAGACATGACCGAGACATGTCTCCGGTCAATAACCAATAGCGGAACCTGGATGCTCATATTGGCTCCCACATATTCTACGAAGATCTTTATCGGTCAAACCGCATAACAACATACGTTGTTCCCTTTGTCATCGGTATGTTACTTGCCCGAGATTCGATCGTCGGTATCTTAATACCTAGTTCAATCTCGTTGCCGGCAAGTCTCTTTACTCGTTCCGTAATACATCATCTCGCAAATAACTCATTAGTTGCATTGCTTGCAAGGCTTAAGTGATGTGCATTACCGAGAGGGCCCAGAGATACCTCTCCGACAATCGAAGTGACAAATACTAATCTCGAAATACGCCAACCCAACATGTACCTTTGGAGACACCTATAGAGCACCTTTATAATCACCCAGTTACGTTGTGACGTTTGGTAGCACACAAAGTGTTCCTCTGGTAAACGGGAGTTGCATAATCTCATAGTCATAGGAACATGTATAAGTCATGAAGAAAGCAATAGCAACATACTAAACGATCGAGTGCTAAGCTAACAGAATGGGTCAAGTCAATCACATCATTCTCCTAATGATGTGATCCCGTTAATCAAATGACAACTCATGTCTATGGCTAGGAAACATAACCATCTTTGATCAACGAGCTAGTCAAGTAGAGGCATACTAGTGACACTCTGTTTGTCTATGTATTCACACATGTATCATGTTTCCGGTTAATACAATTCTAGCATGAATAATAAACATTTATCATGAAATAAGGAAATAAATAATAACTTTATTATTGCCTCTAGGGCATATTTCCTTCAGTCTCCCACTTGCACTAGAGTCAATAATCTAGTTCACATCGCCATGTGATTTAACATCAATAGTTCACATCTTTATGTGGTTAACACCCAGAGTTCACATCGACATGTAACCAACACCCAAAGGGTTTACTAGAGTAGTTCACATCGCTATGTGATTAACACCCAAAGAGTACTAAGGTGTGATTATGTTTTTCTTGTGAGATAATTTTAGTCAACGGGTCTGTCACATTCAGATCCGTAAGTATTTTGCAAATTTCTATGTCTATAATGCTCTGCACGGAGCTACTCTAGCTAATTGCTCCCACTTTCAATATGTATCCAGATTGAGACTTAGAGTCATCTGGATCAGTGTCAAAAATTGCATCGACATAACCCTTTACGACAAACCTTTTTGTCACCTCCATAATCGAGAAAAATATCCTTATTCCACTAAGGATAATTTTGACCGCTGTCCAGTGATCTACTCCTAGATCACTATTGTACTCCCTTGCCAAAATTAGTGTAGGGTATACAATAGATCTGGTACACAGCATGGCATACTTTATAGAACCTATGGCTGAGGCATAGGGATTGACTTTCACTCTCTTTCTATCTTCTGCCGTGGTCGGGCTTTGAGTGTTACTCGATTTCACACCTTGTTACACAGCCAAGAACTCTTTCTTTGACTGTTCCATTTTGAACTACTTCAAAATCTTGTCAAGGTATGTACTCATTGAAAAAACTTATCAAGCGTCTTGATCTATCTCTATAGATCTTGATGCTCAATATGTAAGCAGCTTCACTGAGGTATTTCTTTGAAAAAATCCTTTCAAACACTCCTTTATGCTTTGCAGAATAATTTTACATTATTTCCGATCAACAATATGTCATTCACATATACTTATCAAAAATGTTGTAGTGCTCCCACTCACTTTCTTGTAAATACAGGCTTCACCGCAAGTCTGTATAAAACTATATGCTTTGATCAACTCATCAAAGCGTATATTCCAACTCCGAGATGCTTGCACCAGTCCACAGATGGATCGCTGGAGCTTGCACATTTTGTTAGCACCTTTAGGATTGACAAAACCTTCTGGTTGCATCATATACAACTTTTCTTTAATAAATCCATGAAGGATTGCAGTTTTATTATCCATTTTCCAGATTTCTTAAAATGCGGCAATTGCTAACATGATTCGGACAGACTTAAGCATAGATACGAGTGAGAAACTCTCATCGTAGTCAACACCTTGAACTTGTCGAAAACCTTTTGCGACAATTCTAGCTTTGTAGATAGTGACACTACTATCAGCGTCCGTCTTCCTCTTGAAGATCCATTTAATCTCAATGGCTCGCCGATCATTGGGCAAGTCAATCAAAGTCCATACTTTGTTCTCATACATGGATCTCATCTCAGATTTCATGGCCTCAAGCTATTTTGCGGAATCTGGGCTCACCATTGCTTCCTCATAGTTCGTAGGTTCGTCATGGTCAAGTAACATGACCTCCAGAACAGGATTATCGTACCACTCTGGTGCGGATCTCACTCTGGTTTACCTACGAGGTTCGGTAGTAACTTGATCTGAAGTTACATGATCATCATCATTAGCTTCCTCACTAATTGGTGTATGTGTCACAGAAACTGGTTTCTGTGATGTACTACTTTCCAATAAGGGAGCAGGTACAGTTACCTCATCAAGTTCTACTTTCCTCCCACTCACTTCTTTCGAGAGAAACTCCTTCTCTAGAAAGGATCCATTCTTAGCAACGAATGTCTTGCCTTCGGATCTGTGATAGAAGGTGTACCCAATTGTCTCCTTTGGGTATCCTATGAAGACGCACTTCTCCGATTTGGGTTTGAGCTTATCAGGTTGAAACTTTTTCACATAAGCATTGCAACCTCAAACTTTAAGAAACGACAACTTAGGTTTCTTGCCAAACCATAGTTCATACGGTGTCGTCTCAACGGATTTAGATGGTGCCCTATTTAACGTGAATGCAGCTGTCTCTAATGCATAACCCCAAAACGATAGTGGTAGATCGGTAAGACACATCATAGATTGCACCATATCTAATAAAGTACGGTTATAACGTTCGAACACACCATTATGCTGTGGTGTTCCAGGTGGCACGAATTTGTGAAACTATTCCACATTGTTTTAATTGAAGACCAAACTCGTAACTCAAATATTCGTCTCCGTGATCAGATCATAGAAACCTTTTTTCTTGTCACGATGATTTTCCACTTCACTCTGAAATTCTTTGAACTGTTCAAATGTTTCAGAGTTATGTTTCATCAAGTAGATATACCCATATCTGCTCAAATCATCTGTGAAGGTCAGAAAATAACGATACCCGCCGCGAGCCTTAACACTCATCGGAATGCATACATCAGTATGTATTATTTCCAATAAGCCAGTTGCTTGCTCCATTGTTCCAGAGAATGGAGTTTTAGTCATCTTGCCCATAAGGCATGGTTCGCAAGCATCAAGTGATTCATAATCAAGTGATTCCAAAATCCCATCAGCATGGAGTTTCTTCATGCGATTTACACCAATATGACCTAAACGGCAGTGCCACAAACAAGTTGCACTATCATTATTAACTTTGCATCTTTTGGCTTCAATATTATGAATATGTGTATCACTACGGTCGAGATCCAACAAACCATTTTCGTTGGTGTGTATGACCATAGAAGGTTTTATTCATGTAAATAGAACAACAATTGTTCTCTAACTTAAATGAATAATCGTATTGCAATAAACATGATCAAATCATATTCATGCTCAACGCAAACACCAAATAACACTTATTTAGGTTCAACACTAACCCCGAAAGTATAGGGAGTCTGCGATGATGATCATATCAATCTTGGAACCACTTCCAACACACATCGTCACCTCACCCTTAACTAGTCTCTGTTTATTTTGCAGCTCCCGTTTTGAGTTACTAATCATAGCAATGGAACTAGTATCAAATAATTAGGGGTTGCTATAAACACTAGTAAAGTATACATCAATAACATGTATATCAAATATACATTTGTTCACTTTGCCATCCTTCTTATCCGCCAAATACTTGGGGCAGTTCCGCTTCCAGTGACCAGTTCCTTTGCAGTAGAAGCACCCAGTCTCAGGCTTAGGTCCAGACTCAGGCTTCTTCACTTGAGCAGCAACTCGCTTGACGTTCTTCTTGAAGTTCCCCTTCTTCCCTTTTCCCTTTTTTCTTGAAACTAGTGGACTTGTTAACTATCAACACTTGATGGTTTTCTTGATTTCTACCTTCGTTGATTTCAGCATCACGAAGATCTTGGGAATCGTTTCCGTTATCCCTTGCATATTATAGTTCATCACGAAGTTCAACTAACTTGGTGATGGTGACTAGAGAATTCTGTCAATCACTATCTTATCTGGAAGATTAACTCCCACTTGATTCAAGCGATTGTAGTACCCAGACAATTTGAGCACATGCTCACTGCTTGAGCTATTATCCTCCATCTTTTAGCTATAGAACTTGTTGGAGATTTCATATCTCTCAACTCGGGTATTTGCTTGAAATATTAACTTCAACTCCTGGAACATCTCATATGGTCCATGACGTTCAAAACGTCTTTGAAGTCCCGATTCTAAGCCGTTAAGTATGGTGCACTAAACTATCAAGTAGTCATCATACTGAGCTAGCTAAACATTCATAACGTGTGCATCTGCTCCTGTAATAGGTCTGTCACCTAGCGGTGCATCAAGGACATAATTCTTCTGTGCAGCAATGAGGATAAACCTCAGATCACGGATCCAATCCGCATCATTACTACTAACATCTTTCAACTTAGTTTTTCTCTAGGAACATATCAAAATAAAACTAGGGAAGCAACAACGCGAGCTATTGATCTACAACATAGATATGCTAATACTACCAGGACTAAGTTCATGATAAATTAAAGTTTAATTAATCATATTACTTAAGAACTCCCACTTAGAAAGACATCCCTCTAATCTTCTAAGTGATCACGTGATCCAAATCAACTAAACCATAACCGATCATCACGTGAAATGGAGTAGTTTTCAATGGTGAACATCACTATGTTGATCATATCTACTATATGATTCATGCTCGACCTTTCGGTCTCAGTGTTCCGAGGCCATATCTGCATATGCTAGGCTCGTCAAGTTTAACCTGAGTATTCTGCGTGTGCAAAACGGGCTTGCACCCGTTGTAGATGGACGTAGAGCTTATCACACCCGATCATCACGTGGTGTCTGGGCACGACGAACTTTGGCAACGGTGCATACTCAGGGAGAACACTTTTATCTTGAAATTTAGTGAAAGATCATCTTATAATGCTACCGTCAATCAAAGCAAGATAAGATGCATAAATGATAAACATCACATGCAATCAATATAAGTGATATGATATGGCCATCATCATCTTGTGCTTGCGATCTCCATCTCCGAATCACCGTCATGATCACCATCGTCACCGGCGCGACACCTTGATCTCCATCGTAGCATCGTTGTCGTCTCGCTAATCTTATGCTTCCACGACTATCGCTACCGCTTAGTGATAAAGTAAAGCATTACAGCGCAATTGCATTGCATACAATAAAGTGACAACCATATGGCTCCTGCCAGTTGCCAATAACTCGGTTACAAAACATGATCATCTCATACAATAAAATTTAGCATCATGTCTTGACCATATCACATCACAACATGCCCTGCAAAAACAAGTTAGACGTCCTCTACTTTGTTGTTGCAAGTTTTACGTGGCTGCTACAGGCTTTAGCAAGAACCGTTCTTACCTACGCATTAAAACCACAACGATAGTTTGTCAAGTTGGTGCTGTTTTAACCTTTGCAAGGACCGGGCATAGCCACACTTGGTTCAACTAAAGTTGGAGAAACTGACACCCGCCAGCCACCTGTGTGCAAAGCACGTTGGTAGAACCAGTCTCGCATAAGCGTACGCGTAATGTCGGTCCGGACCGCTTCATCCAACAATACCGTCGAACCAAAGTATGACATGCTGGTAAGCAGTATGACTTATATCGCCCACAACTCACTTGTGTTCTACTCGTGCACAACATCAACGCATAAAACCTAGGCTCTGATACCACTGTTGGAGAACGTAGTAATTTCAAAAAAATTCCTACGCACACGCAAGATCATAGTGATGCATAGCAACGAGAGGGGAGAGTGTTGTCCACGTACCCTCGTAGACCGAAAGCGGAAGCGTTAGCACAACGTGGTTGATGTAGTCGTACGTCTTCACGGCCTGACCGATCAAGCACCGAAACTACGGCACCTCCGACTTCTAGCACACGTTCAGCTCGATGACGATCCCTGGACTCCGATCCAGTAGAATGTCGGGGAAGAGTTCTGTCAGCACGACGGCGTGGTGACGATCTTGATGTTCTACTGTCGCAGGGCTTTGCCTAAGCACCACTACAATATTATCAAGGATTATGGTGGAGGGGGGCACCGCACACGGCTAAGAGATCAATGATCAATTGTTTTTTCCATGGGGTGCCCCCCTGCCCCTGTATATAAAGGAGCAAGCGGGGAGGCGGCCGGCCTAGGAGGAGGGCGCACCAAGGGGGGAGTCCTACTCCCACCGGGAGTAGGACTCCTCCTTTCCTTGTTGGAGGAGAGAAGGAAAGAGGAGGAGAGGAAGAAGGAAAAGGGGCTGCACCCCTTGTCCAATTCGGACCAGAGGGGGGCCGCGCGCCACCTTCCTTTTGGCCTCTCTCCTCTATTCCCGTATGGCCCAATAAGGCCCATATACTCCCCGGCGAATTCCCGTAACTCTCTGGTACTCCGATAAATACCCGAATCACTCGGAACCTTTCTGATGTCCGAATATAGTCGTCCAATATATCGATCTTTACGTCTCGACCATTTTGAGACTCCTCGTCATGTCCCCGATCTCATCCGGGACTCCGAACTCCTTCGGTACATCAAAACTCATAAACTCATAATATAACTATCATCGAAACTTTAAGCGTGCGGACCCTACGGGTTTGAGAACAATGTAGACATGACCAGGACACGTCTTCGGTCAATAACCAATAGCGGAACCTGGATGCTCATATTGGCTCCCACATATTCTACGAAGATCTTTATCGGTCAAACCGCATAACAACATACGTTGTTCCCTTTGTCATCGGTATGTTACTTGCCCGAGATTCGATCGTCGGTATCTTAATACCTAGTTCAATCTCGTTACCGGCAAGTCTCTTTACTCGTTCCGTAATACAGCATCTCGCAACTAACTCATTAGTTGCATTGATTGCAAGGCTTAAGTGATGTGCATTACCGAGAGGGCCCAGAGATACCTCTCCGACAATCGAAGTGACAAATACTAATCTCGAAATACGTCAACCCAACATGTACCTTTGGAGACACCTGTAGAGCACCTTTATAATCACCTAGTTACGTTGTGACGTTTGGTAGCACACAAAGTGTTCCTCCGGTAAACGGGAGTTGCATAATCTCATAGTCATAGGAACATGTATAAGTCATGAAGAAAGCAATAGCAACATACTAAACGATCGAGTGCTAAGCTAACAGAATGGGTCAAGTCAATCACATCATTCTCCTAATGATGTGATCCCGTTAATCAAATGACAACTCGTGTCTATGGCTAGGAAACATAACCATCTTTGATCAACGAGCTAGTCAAGTAGAGGCATACTAGTGACACTCTGTTTGTCTATGTATTCACACATGTATCATGTTTCCGGTTAATACAATTCTAGCATGAATAATAAACATTTATCATGAAATAAGGAAATAAATAATAACTTTATTATTGCCTCTAGGGCATATTTCCTTCACGATGAACTAATCATATTTACAAAAACAAGATAGGTCGAGTTCATACCAGCCTTTCCTAGTCTCAATCATTTCATCATATATCGTCATTATTGCCTCTCACTCGCACGACCAAATGGTGTGGATAATAATAATAGTGCATGTGCATTGGACTAAGCTGGAATCTGCAAATATTCATTCGAAGGAGAAGACAAGGTAATATGGGTTCTTTGTTAGATCAACAATAATGCATATGAGAGCCACTCAACATTTTCATCATGGTCTTCTCCTCTCGACCCCCAAAGAAAAGAAAAGAATTTCAAAGAAAGACATTGAAATATTTTTGGAGTTTTTGTTTTTCTGAAGTAAAGCAAGAACGAGAAAAACTATTAACACGGGAAAGCTCCCAAGAAGCAAAAGAAGAACGAGAAATCTTTTTGAATTTTATTTTAATACTACACTAAGCATGCATAGAAAGTAAACTAACTACAACTATGTTTTTGGTTTTCTTAAGGTTTTTCAAACACTCAAGAATAAAGCGGGAAAAAGAAAGTAAACTAACATGGATAATACAATGAAAAAGTATGAACACCAACAACTGAAATGAGTGTGTGAACATGAATATAATGTCGATGAGAAATACGTACTCCCCCAAGCTTAGGCTTTTGGCCTAAGTTGGTCTATGGCCATCACTGGCCTGGATGATATCCGGAATCATAGTTGGGGTCGTACTATGCTGCGGCAGCTACCGCTTGGCGAGCAACCTCCTGAAGACGAGCGGCCTCCGCTGTCCTCTCATACTCGTTTGCCTCCTCTCCAGTTATAAAATATCTCCCCTTTGTCTGAAAATTAAAGAAGGCAGGAGCAGGAAGGGTAACATAGATGGGACGCCGTCTATCAAATATTAGTCGATATTGGAGGAATTGATCATTCCTCTCAAGAAACTAATATCGTACCAAAGCATTATAATCTAGAAAAGCAGGTGGCAACTCAATATCATGCCCTCTAATAGGTACATCCAAATATTTAGCTAAACGAGTTGCATAAATCCTGCCAAAAAATCTCCATATTTAGCATTATGGTGTAACCTCCTGGCAATAATGCCCCCCAAGTTATATCATTTATCATCTAACACCGCACTCTCGAGGACACTTAGATCAGAGGCACAAAGGTGGCTATGATCGTGTTTACCATTAATACATCTTCCTATAAAGAGAGCAAAATAATGTATGGCAAGAAAATGAATGCTCCCCATGGAGGCTTGTGTAATATTTCTAGTTTCTCCAACAGTGATGCTAGCAAGGAAATCATTATATTCAGATTTGTGAGGTTCACTAAAACTACCCACTGCGGAACTTTGCACGCATCACAAAAATCTTCTAGGTCCATGGTATACGATTCATCGTAAAGATCAAATAGGACAGTATGAGTATTATGCTTAGATGAAAACTCAAACCTCCGCATGAAGGAATCAGTGAGATAATAGTACTGTAAGCATTGGTCCGATAAGAAGTCCTCGAGGTTGGCATTTTGTATGTACGCATAGAATTCATCCTTGAAACCTGCATGATCCATAAATTTGTCTGACAGCCAATCACACGGCTTCACTTGAGCTTCCCCTGGTAATTAAGGGTCTGGTTCATGTATTGCACGCATGGGTCCTTGCTTTCTCAAAGAACCACCTTGATACATTTTCCTGGACATTTTTCTTCCTCTAAAAATTTCTAAAATTTTTAGTGACTCAAAATAAAAGTGAATCAAACTCAGGAAAATTGATAGCAACTACTCCTACAAGTTCCTAGAGGCTAAATCATGCATTAAAACTACTTTCGACCATAAAATTTTGACATGCAAGCTCAAGAACAAGGTCACCATAGCAGAAAAAAATTGCAATGAATAAAGCACTAGAACAAAAACTAATTAGACCATTTGAGGAGTCACATACCAAAGAACAATCCCCCAAAGCAGTTTTGTGAATGGAGCTTTGAGCAAGGAGATCAAAAATGGCAGCAAGATGAGCAAGAACACGAGTTTGAGCAATGGAGTGATTTTTTCTGGAGGAAGGAGTGCATGGGTGCTGGAATAAGTGAAGGGGGCCATGTGGGGCCCACAAGATCAGGGGCGTGCCCTCCACCCTTGTGGCCAGCTAGTGAGCCCCCCGGTGTGTTCTTTGCACCAAAAATTCTAAAATATTATATAGAAATCATACCAAATTTTCAGGGTATTTGGAGAACTTTTATTTTCAGGACAATTTTTATTGCATGGTTAATTCAGAAAACAGACAGAAAATACTGTTTTTGCTTTATTTAATCTAAATAACAGAAGGTAAAAGATGGGTACAGAGAGTTGTGCATTCTAAATTCATCCATCTCATGTGCATCAAAAGGAATCCATTAACAGGGTTGATCAAGTCTTATTAACAAACTTCTCCCGAATGACATGAAACCGGAGAATTTTCGAATAACACTAGAGGCCAGTTCTTTTGGGCGATTCTACCGGAATCACCCCCTCCCCAGCTTCTTATAAAATCACCACTCCATATGTTTTTTACAATCCTAGCTAATTAGACCCTAACTAGATAGGATTTAAAAAAAAATGAAGTGGCGATTCTGGGAGAAGCTGGGGAGGGAGGTGATTCTGGGAGAATCGCCGAAAAGAACTGGCCCTAGGTTACCTCAACGGGGATATGCATTTCCCCAACAATAAGAATATCATATTTCTTCTTGACAGTAGGTAGAGAGAATTCAAAACCTCCAATAGTAATGGTCGAAATTTCTCCAATAGAATTGATACTATGAACTTGAGGTCGTTTCTTCAGAAATTGTACCGTATGCTCATTACCATTGACATGAAAAGTGACATTGCCTTTGTTGCAATCAATAACAGCCCATGTAGTATTCAAAAAAGGTCTACCAAGGATAATCGACATACTATCATCCTCGGGAATATCAAGAATAACAAAGTCCGTTAAGATAGTAACGTTTGCAACTACAACAGGCACATCCTCACAAATACCGATGGGTATAGCAGTTGATTTATCAGCCACTTGCAAAGAGATTTCAGTAGGTGTCAACTTATTCAATTCAAGTCTACGATATAAAGAGAAAAGCATAACACTAACACCGGCTCCAAGATCACATAAAGCAGTTTTAACATAGTTTCTTTTAATGGAGCATGGTATAGTTGGTACTCCTGGATCTCCAAGTTTCTTTGGTATTCCACCCTTAAAAGTATAATTAACAAGCATGGTGGAAATTTCAGCTTCCAGTATCTTTCTTTTATCAGTAGCAATTTCTTTCATATATTTAGCATAAGGAGGCATTTTAAGCATATCAGTCAAGCGCATACGCAAAAAGATGGGTCTAATCATTTCAGCAAAGCGCTCAAAATCCTCATCATCCTTTTTCTTGGATGGCTTAGGAGGAAAGGGCACGGGTTTCTGAACCCATGGTTCTCTTTATTTACCGTGTTTTCTAGCAACGAAATCTCTCTTATCATAACATTGATTCTTTGATTGTGGGTTATCAAGATCAACAACAGGTTCAATCTCTACATCATTATCATTACTAGGTTGAGCATCAACATGAACATCATGATTAACATTATCACTATGTTCATGTTCATCACCAGATTGTGTCTCGACATCAGAAATAGAAATATCATTGTGATTCTCATGTGTATCTATAGGAGGTTAACCAGCATGCAAAGTCCTATCAGTTTTCTTTTTCTTTTTAGTACGAGGAATAGGTGCATCAGTATTAGTTCTCTGAGAATCCTGCTCAATTCTCTTATGGCGACCCTCATGATACAGAGGTTCCTGGGTCATCTTACCACCTCTAGTCATAACCCTAACCACATTATCATTATTCTTACTATTAAACTCATTAAGCAAATCATCCTGAGCTTTAAGTACTTGTTCTACTTGAGTTGTAACTATGGAAGCATGTTTACTAGTAAGCTTAAGATCATTAACATTTCTATTCATATAATTACTCAAGTGATCAAGCATGTAAGCATTACATTTCAATTGTCTACTAACATAAGCATTGAAATTTTCTTGTTTAACAAGAAAATTATCAAACTCATCTAAGCATTGTCTAGCAGATTATTATGAGGAATATCACATTCATCAAATCTACGGAGAGAGTTTACCTCTACTACATGTGTCGGGTTATCAAGACCATGTATTTCCTCAATAGGCGGTAAATTTTTAACATCTTCAGCTTTAATACCTTTTTCTTTCATAGATTTCTTTGCCTCTTGCATATCTTTAGGACTGAGAAATAGAATACCCCTTTTCTTCAGAGTTGGTTCAGGAAGTGTCCAATAATTTTCATTACTCAATATATTATTCAAAAAAATCAGCTTGCTCAATAGTTCTTTCCCTGAAAACACAACCAACACAACTATCCAGGTGGTCTATGGTAGCATCAGTTAGTCCATTATAAAAGATATCAAGTATTTCATTTTTCTTGAGAGGATGATCGGCAAAGCATTAAGTAATCAAAGAAGCCTCCCCTGAGCTTGTGGGAGACTCTCTTCTTCAATTTGCACAAAATTATATATTTCCCTTAAAGCGGCTTGTTTCTTATGAGCGGGGAAATATTTTGCAGAGAAGTGATAAATCATATCATGGGGACTACGCACACAACCAGGAGCAAGAGAATTAAACCATAACTTAGCATCACCCTTTAATGAGAAAGGAGACAATTTAAGGATATAGTAATAATGATTTTTTTTCTCATGAGCAAATAGGGTGGCTATATCATTCAATTTAGTAAGATGTGCCACAACAGTTTCAGAGTCATAGCCATGAAAAGGATCAGATTCAACCAAAGTAATTAACTCAGGATCAACAGAGAATTCATAATCCTTATCAGTAACAAAGATAGGTGAAGTAGCAAAAGCAGGATCATATTTCATTCTAGCATTCAAAGATTTTTCTTTCAGCTTAACTAACAATTTCTTAAGATCTTCTTTATCATTGGAAGCAAATGAGTCTCTAGCAGTTTCTTCATCCATAACATAACCCTCAGGAACAACAAGCAATTCATATCTAGGGGGAGAATCATAATCATTAGTTTCAATAATATCATCAGTTTCCGTAATTTCATTCTCTCTAGCCCTAGCAAGTTGTTCATCAAGAAATTCACCTAGTGGCACAATATTATCAAGCAGAGAAGTAGTTTCATCATAAGCATCATGCATAACAGAAGTGGCATCATCTATAACATGCGACATATCGAAATCAATAGCATGTGTAGGTGTCGCAAGTTTACTCGAAACAGAAGGAGAATCAAGTGCAGGGCTAGATACCAGTTCCTTACCTCCCCTCGTAGTTGAGGAAAAAAATAGTTCTTTGATCTTTCAAATTCCTCATAGTGATCAAAATATATAAATCCCAAGTGACTCAAAGAATAGAGCTATGCTCCCCAGCAACGGCGCTAGAAAAAGGTCTTGATAACCCACAAGTATAGGGGATCGCAACAGTTTTCGAGGGTAGAGTATTCAACCCAAATTTATTGATTTGACACGAGGGGAGCCAAAAAATATTCTCAAGTATTAGCAGCTGAGTTGTCAATTCAACCACACCTGAAAGACTTAATATCTGCAGCAAAGTATTTAGTAGCGAAGTAGTATGGAAGTAATGGTAACGGTGGCAAAAGTGATAGTAGCGGTATTGTAGCAATTGTAATAGTGGCAACGGAAAAGTAACGAAGCAAAGATCAATATGTTAAAAGCTCGTAGGCAATGGATCAGTGATGGATACTTATGTCAGATGGCATTCATCATGCAACCGTTATAACATAGGGTGACACAAAACTAGCTCTAATTCATCAATATAATGTAGGCATGTATTCCAAATATAGTCATACATGCTTATGGAAAAGAACTTGCATGACATCTTTGGTCCTACCCTCCCGTGGCAGCGGGGTCCTATTGGAAACTAAGGGATATTAAGGCCTCCTTTTAATAGAGTACGGACCAAAGCATTAACACTTAGTGAATACATGAACTCCTCAAACTACGGTCATCACCGGGAGTGGTCCCGACTATTGTCACTTCGGGGTTGCCAGATCATAACACGTAGTAGGTGACTATAAATTGGAATATAGGATCAAGAACACACATATATTCATGAAAACATAAATAGGTTCAGATCTGAAATCATGGCACTCGGGCCCTAGTGACAAGCATTATGCATAGCAAAGTCATCACAACATCAATCTTAGAACATAGTGGATACTAGGGATCAAACCCTAACAAAACTAACTCGATTACATGGTAAATCTCATCCAACCCATCACGGTCCAGCAAGCCTACAATGGGATTACTCACGCACGGCGGTGAGCATCATGAAATTGGTCATGGAGGATGGTTGATGATGAGGATGGCGATGGATTCACCTCTCTGGAGCCCCGAACAGACTCCAGATCTGCCCTCCCGAGGAAGAATAGGGCTTGGTGATACGTCTCCAATGTATCTATATTTTTTGATTGTTCCATGCTATTATATTATCTGTTTTGGATGTTTAATGGGATTTACTATGCACTTTTATACTATTTTTGGGACTAACCTATTAACCGAAGGCCCAGTGCAAACTGCTGTTTTTTTTGCCTATTTCAGTGTTTTGCAGAAAAGGAATATCAAATGGAATAAAACCTTCGCGAGGATCATTTTTGGAACAAACGCAATCCAGGAGACTTGGAGTGGACGTCAAGGAAGCAGCAAGGAGGCCACGAGGCAGGAGGGCGCGCCCCCCACCCTCGTGGGCCCCTCGCAGCTCCACCGACCTACTTCTTTCGCCTATATATACTATTATACCCAGAAACCATCGGGGAGAGCCATGAAACACCTTTTCTACTGTCGCAACCTTCTATACCCGTGAGATCCCATCTTGGGGCCTTTTCCGGCGCTCCGCCGGAGGGGGATTCGATCACGGAGGGATTCTACATCAACACCATAGCCTCTCTGATAATGTGTGAGTAGTTTACCACAGACCTTCGGGTCCATAGTTATTAGCTAGATGGCTTCTTCTCTCTCTTTGGATCTCAATACAAAGTTCTACTCGATTCTCTTGGAGATCTATTTGATGTAACTCTTCTTTTTGTGGTGTGTTTGTCGAGATCCGATGAATTGTGGGTTTATGATCAAGTTTATCTATGAACAATATTTGAATCTCCTGTGAATTCTTTTATGTATGATAGGTTATCTTTGCAAGTCTCTTTGAATTATCAGTTTGGTTTGGCCTACTAGATTGATCTTTCTTGCAATGGGAGAAGTGCTTAGCTTTGGGTTCAATCTTGCGGTGTCCTTTCCCAGTGACAGCAGGGGCAGTAAGGCACGTATTGTATTGTTGCCATTGATAACCCACAAGTATAGGGGATCGCAACAATTTTCGAGGGTAAAGTATTCAACCCAAATTTATTGATTCGACACAAGGGGAGCCAAAGAATACTCTCAAGTATTTGCAGCTGAGTTGTCAATTCAACCACACCTAGAAACTTAATATTTGCAGCAAAGTATTTAGTAGCAAAGTAATATGATAGTAGTGGTAACGGTAGCAAAAGGTAACAGTAGTAAAAGTAATGTTTTTGGTATTTTGTAGTGATGATAGCAATAGCAACAGGAATGTAAGCAAAGAACAGTATATGGAAAGTTCGTAGGCAATGGATCAGTGATGGAGAATTATGCCGGATGCGGTTCATCATGTAACAGTCATAACCTAGGGTGACACAGAACTAGCTCCAGTTCATTGATATAATGTAGGCATGTATTCCGAACATAGTCATACATGCTTATGGAAAAGAACTTGCATGCCATCTTTTGTCCTACCCTCCCGTGGCAGCGGGGTCCTTACGAAAACTAAGGGATATTAAGGCCTCCTTTTAATAGAGTACCAGAACAAAGCATTAACACATAGTGAATACATGAACTCCTCAAACTACGGTCATCACTGGTAAGTATCCCGATTATTGTCACTTCGGGGTTAACGGATCATAACACATAATAGGTGACTATAGACTTGCAAGATAGGATCAAGAACACTCATATATTGATGAAAACATAATAGGTTTAGATCTGAAATCATGGCACTCGGGCCCTAGTGACAAGCATTAAGCATAGCAAAGTCATAGCAACATCAATCACAGAACATAGTGGATACTAGGGATCAAACCCTAACAAAACTAACTCGATTACATGATAGATCCCATCCAACCCATCACCGTGCAGCAAGCCTATGATGGAATTACTCACGCACGGCGGTGAGCATCATGAAATTGGTGATGGAGGATGGTTGATGATGACGATGGCGACGGATTCCCCTCTCCGGAGCCCCGAACGGACTCCAGATCAGCCCTCCCGAGAGGTTTTAGGGCTTGGCGGTGGCTCCGTATCGTAAAATGCGATGAATTCTTCTCTCTGATTTTTTTCTCCCTAAAACACAATATATAGAGTTGGAGTTGGAGTCAGCGAGGCAACAGGGGGCCCACGAGGTAGGGGGGCGCGCCCTAGGGGGGCAGGCGCGCCCCCACCCTCGTGGAGAGGTGGTGGCCCCCCCGGCCTTCATCTTTTGCAAGTATTTTTCATATTTTCTGAAAAGTTGCTCCGTGAAGTTTCAGGTCATTCCGAGAATGTTTGTTTCTGCACATAAATAACACCATGGTAATTCTGCTGAAAACTGCGTCAGTCCAGGTTAGTTCCATTCAAATCATGCAAGTTAGAGTCCAAAACAAGGGCAACGTGTTTGGAAAAGTAGATTGTTGGAGACGTATCAGCCATCGAGTATAAAAAGATGGGGTTTATATCATATTGCATGAGTTTGTCCCTCTACATCATGTCATCTTACTTAAATCATTACTCTGTTCTTATGAACTTAATACTCTAGATGCATGTTGGATAGCAGTCGATGTGTGGAGTAATAGTAGTAGATGTAGAATCATTTCGGTCTACTTGTCGCGGACGTGATGCCTATATACATGATCATACCTAGATATTCTCATAACTATGCTCAATTCTATCAATTGCTCGACAGTAATTTGTTTACCCACCGTAATACTTATGCTATCTTGAGAGAAGCCACTAGTGAAACCTATGGCCCCCGGGTCTATCTTCCATCATATTAATCTTCCAACACATATCTATTTCTATTGCCGTTTATTTTACTTTGCATCTTTATTTCTATTTATCATACAAATACCAAAAATATTATCTTATCATATCTATCAGATCTCACTCTCGTAAGTGACCGTGAAGGGATTGACAACCCCTTTATCGCATTGGTTGCGAGGTTCTTATTTGTTTGTGTAGGTGCGTGGGACTCGAGCGTGATCTGAAGGAAATATACCCTAGAGGCAATAATAAAGTTATTATTTATTTCCTTATTTCATGATAAATGTTTATTATTCATGCTAGAATTGTATTAACCGGAAACATAATACATGTGTGAATACATAGACAAACATAGTGTCACTAGTATGCCTCTACTTGACTAGCTCATTGATCAAAGATGGTTAACTTTCCTAACCATAAACATGAGTTGTTATTTGATCAATGATATCACATCATTAGGAGAATGATGTGATTGACTTGACCCATTCCGTTAGCTTAGCACTTGATCGTTTGTTTACTGCTATTGCTTTCTTCATGACTTATACATGTTCTTATGACTATGAGATTATGCAACTCCCGAATACCGGAGGAACACTTTGTGTGCTACCAAATGTCACAACGTAACTGGGTGATTATAAAGGTGCTCTACAGGTGTCTCCGATGGTACTTTTTGAGTTGGCATAGATCAAGATTAGGATTTGTCACTCTGATTGTCGGAGAGGTATCTCTGGGCCCTCTCGGTAATACGCGTCACTATAAGCCTTGCAAGCATGATAACTAATGTGTTAGTTATGGGATGATGTATTACAGAACGAGTAAAGAGACTCGCTGGTAACGATATTGAACTAGGTATTGGGATACCGACGATCAAATCTTCGGCAAGTAACATACCGATGACAAAGAGAACAACGTATAGTGTTCTGCAGTTTGACTGATAAAGATCTTCGTAGAATATGTAGGAACCAATATGAGCATCCAGGTTCCACTATTGGTTATTGACCGGAGACGTGTTCGGTCATGTCTACATAGTTCTCGAACCCGTAGGGTCCGCACGCTTAAAGTTCTGTGATGATCGGTTTTATGAGTTTATATGTTTTGATGTACCAAAGGTAGTTCGGAGTCCCGGATATGACCACGGACATGACGAGGAGTCTCGAAATGGTCGAGACATAAAGATTTACATATTGGAAGCCTATATTTGTATATCAGAAGTGTTCCGGGTGAAATCGGGATTTTATCGGAGTACCGGGGGTTACCGGAACCCCCCGGGGGTTTAATGGGCCAAGATGGGCCTTAGTGGAGATGAGGAGGGGCGGCCAGGGCAGGACGCGTGCCCCCTCTCCTTCTAGTCCAAATTGGACAAGGAGGGGGGAGGGCGGCGCCCCCCTTTCCTTGCTCTCTCCCTCCTCCTTCCCCCTTCTCCCACTCCAAATAGGAAAGGAGGGAGTCCTACTCCCGGTGGGAGTAGGACTCCTCCTGGCGCGCCTCCTCCTGGCCGGCCGCCTCTCCCCCTTGCTCCTTTATATACGGGGGAAGGGGGCACCTCTAGACACAAGTTGATCATAGAGATCTCTCCAGCCGTGTGCGGTGCCCCCCTCCACCATAATCCACCTCGGTCATACTGTAGCGGTGTTTAGGAGAAGCCCTGCTGCGGTAGCTTCATCAACATCATCACCACGACGTCATGATGACGAAACTCTTCCCCGAGCTCTAATGGATCGTGAGTTCATGGGACGTCACCGAGCTGAACGTGTGTTGAACGCGGAGGTGCCGTACGTTCGGTACTGAGGATCGATCGATCGTGAAGACGTATGACTACATCAACCGCGTTGTCATAACGCTTCCGCTTAACGGTCTACGAGGGTACGTGGACGACACTCTCCCCTCTCGTTGCTATGCATCACCATGATCCTGCGTGTGCGTAGGATTTTTTTTTTGAAATTACTACGTTCCCCAACAGTGGCATCCGAGCTTGGTTTTATGCGTTGATGTTATATGCACGAGTAGAACATAAGTGAGTTGTGGGTGATACAAGTCATACTGCTTACCAACATGTCATACTTTGGTTCGGCGGTATTGTTGGATGAAGCGGCCCGGACTGACATTACGCGTACGCTTACGCGAGACTGGTTCTATCGACGTGCTTTGCACACAGGTGGCTGGCGGGTGTCAGTTTCTCCAACTTTAGTTGAACCGAGTGTGGCTACGCCCGGTCCTCGAGAAGGTTAAAACAGCACCAACTTGACGAACTATCGTTGTGGTTTTTATGCGTAGGTAAGAACGGTTCTTGCTCAGCTCGTAACAGCCACGTAAAACTTGCAACAACAAAGTATATGACGTCTAACTTGTTTTGCAGGGCATGTTGTGATGTGATATGGTCAATACATGATGCTATATTTATTGTATGAGATGATCATGTTTTGTAACGGAGTTATCGGCAACTGGCAGGAGCCATATGGTTGTCGCTTTATTGTATGCAATGCAATCGCCCTGTAATTGCTTTACTTTATCACTAAGCAGTAGCGATAGTCGTAGAAGCAATAGTTGGCGAGACGACAACGATGCTACGATGGAGATCAAGGTGTCACGTCGATGACGATGGTGATCATGATGGTGCTTCAGAGATGGAGATCACAAGCACACGATGATGATGGCCATATCATATCACTTATATTGATTGCATGTGATGTTTATCCTTTATGCATCTTATTCTGCTTTGTTTGACGGTAGCATTATAAGATGATCTCTCACTAAATTTCAAGATAAAAGTGTTCTCCCTAAGTATGCACCGTTGCCAAAGTTCATCGTGCCAAGACACCACGTGATGATCGGGTGTGACAAGCTCTACGTTCATCTACAACGGGTGCAAGCCAATTTTGCACATGCAGAATACTCAGGTTAAACTTGACGAGCCTAGCATATGCAGATATGGCCTCGGAACACCGAGACCGAAAGGTCGAGCGTGAATCATATAGTAGATATGATCAACATAGTGATGTTCACCATTGAAAACTACTCCATTTCACGTGATGATCAGTTATGGTTTGGTTGATATGGATCACATGATCACTTAGATGATTAGAGGGATGTCTATCTAAGTGGGAGTTCTTAAGTAATATGATTAATTGAACTTAAATTTATCATGAACTTAGTACCTGATAGTATTTTTGCTTATCTATGTTGTTGTAGATAGATGGCCCGTGTTGTTGTTCCGTTGAATTTTAATGCGTTCCTTGAGAAAGCAAAGTTTAAAGATGATGGTAGCAATTACACGGACTGGGTCCGTAACTTGAGGATTATCCTCATTGCTGCACAGAAGAATTACGTCCTGGAAGCACCGCTGGGTGCCAGGCCTGCTGCAGATGCTGCTGACAACGTTAAGAACGTTTGGTAGAGTAAAGCTGATGACTACCCGATAGTTTAGTGTGCCATGCTTTACGGCTTAGAACCGGGACTTCAACGACATTTTGAACGTCATGGAGCATATGAGATGTTCCAGGAGTTGAAGTTAATATTTCAAGCAAATGCTCGGATTGAGAGATATGACGTCTCCAATAAGTTCTATAGCTGCAAGATGGAGGAGAATAGTTCTGTCAGTGAGCATATACTCAAAATGTCTGGGTATCATAATCACTTGACTCAACTGGGAGTTAACCTTCCTGTTGATAATGTCATTGAAAGAGTTCTTCAATCACTGCCACCAAGCTACAAAAGCTTCGTGATGAACTATAATATGCAAGGGATGAATAAGACTATTCCCGAGCTCTTCGCAATGCTAAAGCCTGCGAAGGTAGAAATCAAGAAGGAGCATCAAGTGTTGGTGGTCAATAAGACCACCAGTTTCAAGAAAAAGGGCAAAGGGAAGAAGAAGGAGAACTTCAAGAAGAACGGCAAACAAGTTGCTCCTTAAGAGAAGAAACCCAAGTCTGGACCTAAGCCTGAGACTGGGTGCTTCTACTGCAAACAGACTGGTCACTGGAAGCGGAACTGCCCCAAGTATTTGGCGGATAAGAAGGATGGCAAGGTGAACAAAGGTATATGTGATATACATGTTATTGATGTGTACCTCACCAGAGCTCGCAGTAGCACCTGGGTATTTGATACTGGTTCTGTTGCTAATATTTGCAACTCGAAATAGGGACTACGGATTAAGTGAAGACTGGCTAAGGATGAGGTGATGATGCGCGTGGGAAATGGTTCCAAAATCGATGTGATCGCCGTCGGCACGCTACCTCTACATCTACCTTCGGGATTAGTTTTAGACCTAAATAATTGTTATTTGGTGCCAGCGTTAAGCATGAACATTAAATCTGGATCTTGTTTGATGCGAGACGGTTATTCATTTAAATCAGAGAATAATGGTTGTTCTATTTATATGAGTAATATCTTTTATGGTCATGCACCCTTAAAGAGTGGTCTATTCTTGTTGAATCTCGATAGTAGTGATTGATACGTCTCCAACGTATCTATAATTTTAGACTGCTCCATGCTATATTATCTACTGTTTTGGACATTATTGGGCTTTATTATCCACTTTTATATTATTTTTGGGACTAACCTATTAACCAGAGGCCCAGCCCAGAATTGTTGTTTTTTGCCTATTTTAGGGTTTCGAAGAAAAGGAATATCAAACGGAGTCCAAACGGAATGAAACCTTCGGGAACGTGATTTTTAGGAAGATTATGATCCGGGAGACTTGGACCCTACGTTAAGAAAAGAAACAGGAGGCCACGAGGTAGGGGGCGCGCCTACCCCCCCAGGAGCGCCCTCCACCCTCGTGGGCCCCCTGTTGCTCCACCGACGTACTCCTTCCTCCTATATATACCTATGTACCCCCAAACAATCAGATACGGAGCCAAAACCCTAATTCCACCGCCATAACTTTCT
Organism: Triticum urartu; assembly: GCF_056163025.1. Taxonomy (NCBI): domain Eukaryota; kingdom Viridiplantae; phylum Streptophyta; class Magnoliopsida; order Poales; family Poaceae; genus Triticum; species Triticum urartu. Next base: position 459,899,948 of record NC_141873.1, on the reverse strand, counting down.
GTATCCACGAGATCCCATCTCGGGGCCTGTTCCAGAGCTCCGCCGGAGGGGGCATCGATCACGGAGGGCTTCTACATCAACACCATAGCCTCTCTGATGAAGTGTGAGTAGTTTACCTCAGACCTACGGGTCCATAGTTAGTAGCTAGATGTCTTCTTCTCTCTTTTTGGATCTCAATACAACGTTCTCCCCCTCTCTTGTGGAGAACTATTCGATGTAATCTTCTTTTTGTGGTGTGTTTGTTGAGACCGATGAATTGTGGGTTTATGATCAAGTCTATCTATGAATAATATTTGAATCTTCTCTGAATTTTTTTATGTATGATTGGTTATCTTTGCAAGTCTCTTCGAATTACAGTTTAGTTTGGCCTACTAGATTGATCTTTCTTGCAATGGGAGAAGTGCTTAGCTTTGGGTTCAATCTTGCGGTGTTGTTTCCCAGTGACAGTAGGGGAAGCAAGGCACATATTGTATTGTTGCCACCGAGGATAACAAGATGGGGTTTTCTTCATATTGCATGAGTCTATCCCTCTACATCATGTCATCTTGCTTAAGGCGTTACTCTGTTTTTAACTTAATACTCTAGATGCATGCTGGATAGTGGTCGATGAGTGGAGTAATAGTAGTAGATGCAGGCAGGAGTTGGTCTACTTGTCTCGGACGTGATGCCTATATACATGATCATACCTAGATATTCTCATAACTATGCTCAATTCTGTCAATTGCTCAACAGTAATTTGTTCACCCACCGTAGAATACTTATGCTCTCGAGAGAAGCCACTAGTGAAACCTATGTCCCTCGGGTCTATCTTTATCATATTAATCTCCTACTACTTAGTTATTTCCTTTGCTATTTACTTTGCCTTTATTTTACTTTGCATCTTTATCATAAAAATACCAAAAATATTATCTTTATCATATCTATCAGATCTCACTCTCGTAAGTGGCCTTATAGGGATTGACAACCCCTATTTGCGTTTGTTGCGAGGATTTATTTGTTTTGTGCAGGTACGAGGGACTAGCGCGTAGCCTCCTACTGGATTGATACCTTGGTTTTCAAAAACTGAGGGAAATACTTACGCTACTTTGCTGCATCATCCTTTCCTCTTCGGGGAAAACCAACGCAGTGCTCAAGAGGTAGCAAGAAGGATTTCTGGTGCCGTTGCCGGGGAGGTCTACGCAAAAGTCAACATACCAAGTACCCATCACATACCCTTATCTCCCGCATTACATTATTTGCCATTTGCCTCTCGTTTTCCTCTCCCCCACTTCACCCTTGCCGTTTTATTTGCCCTATCTCTCTCTATCATCCCTCTCTTTCGCCATTTGCCTCTTTTGTCCGCTTGCTTTTTGTTTGCTTGTGTGTTAGTTTGTTTGCTTATCGTTATGGCTAGTCTATTATCTTCTCCGTTGTCTCCCGAGAATGAAATTCTAAATTTTAAGCAAAGGGAGGGAGAAAATCTAAAAGATGCTTGGTATAGAATTTGCAATGCTCAAAATAGATCTACTAGGAAGCAATCTACTTCCGTTCTCCTTCGCAATTTTTATGTAGGCATTACTCCTTGGCACCGTTATGTTCTTGATACTATTACCGGAGGGAACTTTTTGGGTAGCCATACTTTTGATTCTTATAATGCTATGTTAGATTTATTAGGCTCACCCCCTCTCTTGGTTAATGGAACTATATTGACTTTGGAGCATGTAATGCAAAGGCTTGAAATTATTGAAAATAAGGTTGCTACCTTAGAGTTAATTGAAAATTTGGATAAAAAGATCCATAGCCGAATCTCTCAATATGGATCTAAAGTTGGAGTTACTTTGAAAGATATTAAAGAAAAGGAACCCATAGTTAATGAGAAAATAAATCACGATTCTGTTAGGATCGATAAACTTGAGAATATTATTACCAACTTGAAAACCGATTTTTCTTCCATAAAGAATACTCCAAGTCCTTCCACTAAAGTTGCCAAGTTTATGTACGTTCCTAAAAATAAGGGTGAATCCTCTAGTAAGGATGCGGATCTCAAATCTATAAGTATTCATCCCAATCTTTTTGCTATCATTAAGGAACCATTGTTATGAATGAATTTTTCGATCTTGTGCCTAAAAGTTTGATAATCAATAAAAATAAATAAATTCCTAAATATGGTAGATTCCTCATTGAAGAATTGCCCACCAAAGATGGCAATACCTAGATCTATTCTTGCTTGTTATGCCTAGCTAGGGGCGTTAAACGATAGCGCTTGTTGGGAGGCAACCCAATTTTATTTTTATTCCTTGCTTTTTGCTCCTGTTTAGTAATAAACAATTTATCTAGCCTCTGTTTTGATTGTGTTTTTTGTGTCTAATTAGTGTGTGTGCCAAGTAGAACCGTTGGGAAGACTTGGGGAAAGTCTTGTTGAACTTGCTGTAAAAAACAGAAACTTTAGCGCTCACGAGAACTACTGCCATTTTTATTTGGAAAGTGCTATTTGGTTAATTCTTTTTGCAGATGGTTAATAGATAAATTCCTCACGTTCAGAAATTTATTTTAGAATTTTTGGGATTCCAGATCTTGCGCTAGCTACAGATTACTACAGATTGTTCTGTTTTTGACAGATTCTGTTTTTCGTGTGTTGTTTGCTTATTTTGATGAATCTATGGCTAGTAAAATAGTTTATAAACCATAGAGAATTTGGAATACAGTAGTTATAACACCAATATAAATAAATAATGAGTTCATTACAGTACCTTGAAGTGGTATTTTATTTTCTTTCGCTAACGGAGCTCACGAGATTTTCTACTTTAAGTTTTGTGTTGTGAAGTTTTCAAGTTTTGGGTAAAGATTTGATGGATTATGGAACAAGGAGTGGCAAGATCCTAAGCTTGGGGATGCCCATGGCACCCCCAAGATAATCTAAGGACACCTAAAAGCCAAAGCTTGGGGATGCCCCGGAAGGCATCCCCTCTTTCGTCTACTTCTATCGGTAACTTTACTTGGAGCTATATTTTTATTCGCCACATGATATGTGTTTTGCTTGGAGCGTCTCGTATGATTTGAGTCTTTATTTGTTAGTTTACCACAATCATCCTTGCTGTACACACCTTTTGAGAGAGCCATACATGATTTAGAATTTGTTAGAATACTCTATGTGCTTCGCTTATATCTTTTGAGTTATATAATTTTGCTCTAGTACTTCACTTATATCTTTTAGAGCACGGTGGTGGATTTGTTTTATAGAAACTATTTATCTCTCATGCTTCACTTAGATTATTTTGAGAGTCTTTATAGCATGGTAATTTGCTTTAAATCCTAATATGCTTGGTATACAAGATTAATAATAAAACTTTCTTATGAGTGTGTTGAATACTATGATAAGTTTGATACTTGATAATTGTTTTGAGATATGAAGATGGTGATATTAAAGTCATGATAGTTGAGTAGTTGTGAATTTTAGAAATACTTGTGTTAAAGTTTGTGATTCCCGTAGCATGCACGTATGGTGAACCGTTATGTGATGAAGTCGGAGCATGATTTATTTTTTGATTGTCTTCCTTATGAGTGGCGGTCGGGGACGAGCGATGGTCTTTTCCTACCAATATATCCCCCTAGGAGCATGCGTGTAATACTTTGCTTTGATAACTTGTAGATTTTTGCAATAAGGATATGAGTTCTTTATGACTAATGTTGAGTCCATGGATTATACGCACTCTCACCCTTCCACCTTTGCTAGCCTCTCTAATACCGCGCACCTTTCGCCGGTATCATACACCCACCATATACGTTCCTCAAAACAGCCACCATACCTACCTATTATGGCATTTCCATAGCCATTTCGAGATATATTGCCATGCAACTTTCCACAGTTCCGTTTATTATGACACACTCCATCATTGTCATATTGCTTAGCATGATCATGTAGTCGACATCGTATTTGTGGCAAAGCCACCGTTCATAATTCTTTCATACATGTCACTCATGAGTCATTGCATATCCCGGTACACCGCCGAAGGCATTCATATAGAGTCATATTTTGTTCTAAGTATCGAGTTGTAATTGCTGAGTTGTAAGAAAAAATAAAAGTGTGATGATCATCATTATTAGAGCATTGTCCCAGTGAGGAAAGGATGATGGAGACTATGATTCCCCCATAAGTCGGGATGAGACTCCGGACGAAAAAAAAGAGAAAGAAAAGTGGCCATAAAAAAGAGAAAAAAAGAGAAAATGCCCAAATAAAAAAAGAAGAGAGAAAAGAGAGAAGGGACAATGTTACTATCCTTTTACCACACTCGTGCTTCAAAGTAGCACCATGATCTTCATAGTAGAGAGTCTCTCATGTTATCACTTTCATATACTAGTGGGAATTTTTCATTATAGAACTTGACTTGTATATTCCAATGACGGGCTTCCTCAAAATGCCCTAGGTCTTCATGAGCAAGCAAGTTGGATGCACACTCACTTAGTTTATTTTTGAGCTTTCATATACTTATAGCTCTAGTGCATCCGTTGCATGGCAATCCCTACTCACTCACATTGATATCTATTGATGGGCATCTCCATAGCCCGTTGATACGCCTAGTTGATGTGAGACTATCTTCTCCCTTTTTGTCTTCTCCACAACCACCACTCTATTCCACCTATAGTGCTATATCCATGGCTCACGCGCATGTATTGCGTGAAGATTGAAAAGGTTTTGAAAATGTCAAAAGTATGAAACAATTGCTTGGCTTGTCATCGGGGTTGTGCATGATTTAAATATTTTGTGTGGTGAAGATAGAGCATAGCCAGACTATATGATTTTCTAGGGATAACTCTCTTTGGCCATGTTATTTTGAGAAGACATAATTGCTTTGTTAGTATGCTTGAAGTATTATTATTTTTATGTCAATATGAACTTTTGTCTTGAATCTTTCGGATCTGAATATTCATACCACAATTAAGAAGAATTACATTAAAATTATGCCAAGTAGCACTCCACATCAAAAATTCTGTTTTTATCATTTACCTACTCGAGGACGAGCAGGAATTAAGCTTGGGGATGCTTGATACGTCTCCAACGTATCTATAATTTTTGATTGCTCCATGCTATATTATCTACTATTTTTGACATTATTGGGCTTTATTATCCACTTTTATATTATTTTTGGGACTAACCTATTAAACGGAGGCCCAGCCCAGAATTGCTGTTTTTGGCCTGTTTTAGGGTTTCGAAGAAAAGGAATATCAAACGGAGTCCAAACGGAATGAAACCTTCGGGAACGTGATTTTTAGGAAGATTATGATCCGGGAGACTTGGACCCTACGTCATGAAAAGAAACAGGAGGCCACGAGGTAGGGGGCGCGCCTACCCCCCCAGGCACGCCCCCACCCTCATGGGCCCCCTGTTGCTCCACCGACGTACTCCTTCCTCCTATATATACCTACGTACCCCCAAACGATCAGATACGGAGCCAAAACCCTAATTCCACCGCCGTAACTTTCTGTATCCACGAGATCCCATCTTCGGGCCTATTCCGGAGCTCCGTCGGAGGGGGCATCGATCACGGAGGGCTTCTACATCAACACCATAGCCTCTCCGATGAAGTGTGAGTAGTTTACCTTAGACCTACGGGTCCATAGTTAGTAGCTAGATGGCTTCTTCTCTCTTTTTGGATCTCAATACAACATTCTCCCCCTCTCTTGTGAGAACTATTCGATGTAATCTTCTTTTTGCGGTGTCTTTGTTGAGACTGATGAATTGCGGGTTTATGATCAAGTCTATCTATGAATAATATTCGAATCTTCTCTGAATTCTTTTATGTATGATTGGTTATCTTTGCAAGTCTCTTCGAATTATCAGTTTGGTTTGGCCTACTAGATTGATCTTTCTTGCAATGGGAGAAGTGCTTAGCTTTGGGTTCAATCTTGCGGTGTCCTTTCCCAGTGACAGTAGGGGCAGCAAGGCACGTATTGTATTGTTGCCATCGAGGATAACAAGATGGGGTTTTCTACATATTGCATGAGTCTATCCCTCTACATCATGTCATCCTGCTTAAGGCGTTACTCTGTTTTTAACTTAATACTCTAGATGGATGCTGGATAGCGGTCGATGAGTGGAGTAATAGTAGTAGATGCAGGCAGGAGTCGGTCGACTTGTCTCGGACGTGATGCCTATATACATGATCATACCTAGATATTCTCATAACTATGCTCAATTCTGTCAATTGCTCAACAGTAATTTGTTCACCCACCTTAGAATACTTATGCTCTCGAGAGAAGCCACTAGTGAAACCTATGGCCCCCGGGTCTATCTTTATCATATTAATCTCCTACTACTTAGTTATTTCCTTTGCTATTTACTTTGCCTTTATTTTACTTTGCATCTTTATCATAAAAATGCCAAAAATATTACCTTTATCATATCTATCAGATCTCACTCTCGTAAGTGGCCTTATAGGGATTGACAACCCCTATTTGCGTTGGTTGCGAGGATTTATTTGTTTTGTGCATGTACGAGGGACTTGCGCGTAGCCTCCTACTGGATTGATACCTTGGTTCTCAATAACTGAGGGAAATACTTACGCTACTTTGCTGCATCATCCCTTCCTCTTCGGGGAAAACCAACGCAGTGCTCAAGAGGTAGCAGTGATACACATATTCATAATGTTGAAGCCAAAAGATGCAGAGTTGATAATGATAGTGCAACTTATTTGTGGCACTGCCTTTTGGGTCATATTGCTATGAAACACATGAAGAAACTCCATACTGATGGACTTCTGGAATCACTTGGTACTGGCGAACCATGCCTTATGGCAAGATGGCTAAAATGCCGTTCTACGGAACTATGGAGCGAGCAACAGATTTCTTGGAAATCATACATACTGATGTATGTGGTCCGATGAATATTGAAGCTCGCGGTGGGTATCGTTATTTTCTCACCTTCACAGATGATTTGAGCAGATATGGGTATATCTACTTAATGAAACATAAATCTGAAACATTTGAAAAGTTCAAAGAATTTCAGAGTGAAGTGGAAAATCATCGTAGCAAGAAAATAAAGTTTCTACGATCTGATCGTGGAGGAGAATATTTGAGTCACGAGTTTGGCCTACATTTGAAACAATGCAGAATAGTTTTGCAACTCACGCCACCCGAAACACCACAGCGTAATGGTGTGTCCGAATGTCATAATCGTACTGTACTAGATATGGTGCGATCTATGATGTCTCTTACTGATTTGCCGCTATCATTTTGCGGTTATGCTTTAGAGATGGATGCATTCACGTTAAATAGGAACCATCAAAATCCGTTGAGACGACGCCGTATGAACTATGGTTTGGCAAGAAACCGAAGTTTTCGTTTCTTAAAGTTTTGGGCTGCGATGCTTATGTGAAAAAGCTTCAACCTGATAAGCTCGAACCCAAATCGGAGAAATGTGTCTTCATAGGATACCCAAAGGAAACTATTGGGTACACCTTCTATCAGAGATCCGAAGGCAAGATATTCTTTGCTAAGCATGGATCCTTTCTAGAGAAGGAGTTTCTCTTGAAAGAAGTGAGTGGGAGGAAAGTAGAACTTGATGAGGTAACTGTACCTACTCCCTTATTGGAAAGTAGTTCACCACAGAAACCGGTTCATGTGACATCTACACCAATTAGTGAGGAATCTAATGATGATGATCATGAAACTTCAGATCAAGTTACTACTGAACCTCGTAGGTCAACCAGAGCAAGATCCGCACCAGAGTGGTATGGTAATCCAGTTCTAGAGGTCATGTTACTTGACCATGACGAACCTACGAACTATGAGGAAGTGATGATGATCCCAGATTCCGCAAAATGGCTTGAAGCCATGAAATCTAAGATGGGATCCATGTATGAGAACAAAGTGTGGACTTTGGTTGACTTGCCCGATGATCGGCAAGCCATCGAGACTAAATGGATCTTCAAGAAGAAGACAGAAGCTGACGGTAATGTTACTGTCTACAAAGCTCGACTTGTTGCGAAAGGTTTTCAACAAGTTCAAGGAGTTGACTATGATGAGACCTTCTCACCCGTAGCGATGCTTAAGTCCGTCTGAATCATGTTAGCAATTGCCGCATTTTATGATTATGAAATTTGGCAAATGGATGTAAAGACTGCATTCCTGAATGGATTTCTGGAAGAAGAGTTGTATATGATGCAACCTGAAGGTTTTATCGATCCAAAGGGAGCTAACAAAGTGTGCAAGCTCCAGCGATCCATTTATGGACTGCTGCAAGCCTCTCGGAGTTGGAATAAACATTTTGATAGTGTGATCAAAGCATATGGTTTTATACAGACTTTTGGAGAAGCCTGTATTTACAAGAAAGTGAGTGGGAGCTCTGTAGCATTTCTAATATTATATGTGGATGACATATTGCTGATTGGAAATGATATAGAATTTCTGGATAGCATAAAAGGATACTTGAATAAGAGTTTTTCAATGAAAGACCTCGGTGAAGCTGCTTATATATTGGGCATCAAGATCTATAGAGATAGATCAAGACGCTTAATTGGACTTTCACAAAGCACATACCTTGATAAAGTTTTGAAAAAGTTCAAAATGGATCAAGCTAAGAAAGGGTTCTTGCCTGTGTTACAAGGTGTGAAGTTGAGTAAGACTCAATGTCCGACCACTGCAGAAGATAGAGAGAAAATGAAAAGTGTTCCCCATGCTTCAGCCATAGGCTCTATCATGTATGCAATGCTGTGTACCAGACCTGATGTGTGCCTTGCTATTAGCCTAGCAGGGAGGTACCAAAGTAATCCAGGAGTGGATCACTGGACAGCGGCCAAGAACATCCTGAAGTACCTGAAAAGGACCAAGGATATGTTTCTCGTTTATGGAGGTGACAAAGAGCTCATCGTAAATGGTTACATTGATGCAAGCTTTGACACTGATCCGGACGATTCTAAATCGCAAACCGGATACGTATTTATATTAAATGGTGGAGTTGTCAGTTGGAGCAGTTCTAAACAGAGCGTCGTGGCGGGATCTACATGTGAAGCGGAGTACATTGCTGGTTTGGAAGCAGCGAATGAAGGAGTCTGGATGAAGGAGTTCATATCCGATCTAGGTGTCATACCTAGTGCATCGGGTCTAATGAAAATCTTTTGTGACAATACTGGTGCAATTGCCTTGGCAAAGGAATCCAGATTTCACAAGAGAACCAAGCACATCAAGAGACGCTTCAACTGTTGGGGAACGTAGTAATTTCAAAAAATTTCTTACGCACACGCAAGATCATGGTGATGCATAGCAACGAGAGGGGAGAGTGTGATCTACGTACCCTTGTAGACCGACAGCGGAAGCGTTAGCACAACGCGGTTGATGTAGTCGTACGTCTTCACGGCCCGACCGATCAAGCACCGAAACTACGGCACCTCCGAGTTCTAGCACATGTTCAGCTCGATGACGATCCCCGGACTCCGATCCAGCAAAGTGTCGGGGAAGAGTTCCGTCAGCACGACGGCGTGGTGACGATCTTGATGTTCTACCGTCGCAGGGCTTCGCCTAAGCACCGCTACAATATTATTGAGGATTATGGTGGAAGGGGGCACCGCACACGGCTAAGAATATGATCACGTGGATCAACTTGTGTGTCTATGGGGTGCCCCTGCCCCCGTATATAAAGGATCAAGGGGAGGAGGCCGGCCGGCCCCTATGGCGCGCCAAGGAGGAGTCCTCCTCCTAGTAGGAGTAGGACTCCTACTAGGAGGGGGAAAGAAGTGGGGAGGGAGAAGGAAAGGGGGGCGCCGCCCCCCTCTCCTAGTCCAATTCGGACCAAGGGGGGAGGAGGCGCGCGGCCCACCTTTGGTTGCCCCTCTCTCTCTCCACTAAGGCCCATAAGGCCCATTGCTTCTCCCGGGGGGGGGGGGGGGGGGGTTCCGGTAACCCTCCGGCTCTCCAGTTTTCTCCGAAATCAACCGGAACACTTCCGGTGTCCGAATATAGCCGTCCAATATATCAATCTTTATGTCTCGACCATTTCGAGACTCCTCGTCATGTCCGTGATCACATCCGGGACTCCGAAATAACTTCGGTACATCAAAACTCATAAACTCATAATATAACTGTCATCGAAACCTTAAGCGTGCAGACCCTACGGGTTCGAGAACAATGTAGACATGACCGAGACACGTCTCCAGTCAATAACCAATAGCGGAACCTGGATGCTCATATTGGCTCCCACTATTCTACGAAGATCTTTATCAGTCAGACCGCATAACAACATACGTTGTTCCCTTTGTCATCGGTATGTTACTTGCCCGAGATTCGATCGTCGGTATCTCAATACCTAGTTCAATCTCGTTACCGGCAAGTCTCTTTACTCGTTCCGTAATACATCATCTCGCAACTAACTCATTAGTTGCAATGCTTGCAAGGCTTATGTGATGTGCATTACCGAGAGGGCCCAGAGATACCTCTCCGACAATCGGAGTGACAAATCCTAATCTTGAAATACGCCAACCCAACATTTACCTTTGGAGACACCTGTAGAGCTCCTTTATAATCACCCAGTTACGTTGTGATGTTTGGTAGCACACAAAGTGTTCCTCCGGCAAACGGGAGTTGCATAATCTCATAGTCATAGGAACATGTATAAGTCATGATGAAAGCAATAGCAACATACTAAACGATCGGGTGCTAAGCTAATGGAATGGGTCATGTCAATCACATCATTCTCCTAATGATGTGATCCCGTTAATCAAATGACAACACATGCCTATGGTTAGGAAACATAACCTCTTTGATTAACGAGCTAGTCAAGTAGAGGCATACTAGTGACACTTTGTTTGTCTATGTATTCACACATGTATTATGTTTCCAGTTAATACAATTCTAGCATGAATAATAAACATTTATCATGAAATAAGGAAATAAATAATAACTTTATTATTGCCTTTCCTTCATCAACTCCATCCGGGATCAAGTCTAGGTGGGAGACATAGAGATTTGCAAGATACATACGGATCTGAATGTTGCAGACCCGTTGACTAAGCCTCTTCCACAAGCAAAACATGATCAACACCAAGGCTCCATGGGTGTTAAAATCATTACTGTGTAATCTAGATTATTGACTCTAGTGCAAGTGGGAGACTGAAGGAAATATGCCCTAGAGGCAATAATCAAGTTATTATTTATTTCCTTATTTCATGATAAATGTTTATTATTCATGCTAGAATTGTATTTACTGGAAACATAATACATGTGTGAATACATAGACAAACATAGTGTCACTAGTATGCCTCTACTTGACTAGCTCATTGATCAAAGGTGGTTAAGTTTCCTAACCATAAACATGAGTTGTTATTTGATCAATGAGATCACATCATTAGGAGAATGATGTGATTGACTTGACCCATTCCGTTAGCTTAGCACTTGATCGTTTGTTTACTGCTATTGCTTTCTTCATGACTTATACATGTTCTTATGACTATGAGATTATGCAACTCCCGAATACCGGAGGAACACTTTGTGTGCTACCAAACGTCACAACGTAACTGGGTGATTATAAAGGTGCTCTACAGGTGTCTCCGATGGTACTTGTTGAGTTGGCATAGATCAAGATTAGGATTTGTCACTCCGATTGTCGGAGAGGTATCTCTAGGCCCTCTCGGTAATACACATCACTATAAGCCTTGCAAGCATCATAACTAATGAGTTAGTTACAAGATGATGTATTACAGAACGAGTAAAGAGACTCGCCGGTAACGAGATTGAACTAGGTATTGGGATACCGATGATCAAATCTCAGGCAAGTAACATACCGACGACAAAGAGAACAACGTATAGTGTTGTGCGGTTTGACCGATAAAGATCTTCATAGAATATGTAGGAACCAATATAAGCATCCAGGTTCCACTGTTGGTTATTGGCTGGAGACGTGTCTCGGTCATGTCTACATAGTTCTCGAACCCGTAGGGTCCGCACGCTTAAAGTTCTGTGACGATCAGTTTTATGAGTTTATATGTTTTGATGTACCGAAGGTAGTTCGGAGTCCTGGATATGATCACGGACATGACGAGGAGTCTCGAAATGGTCGAGACATAAAGATTTATAAATTGGAAGCCTATATTTGGATATCGGAAGTGTTCCGGGTGAAACCGGGATTTTACCGGAGTACCAGGGGTTACGGGAACCCCCCGGGGGTTTAATGGGCCAAGATGGGCCTTAGTGGAGATGAGGAGGGGTGGCCAGGGCAGGCCGCGCGCCCCCTCTCCTTCTAGTCTGAGTTAGACAAGGAGGGGGGCGCCCCCCTTTCCTTCCTCTCTCCCTCCTCCTTCCCCCTTCTCCTACTCCAACTAGGAAAGGAGGGAGTCCTACTCCCGGTGGGAGTAGGACTCCTCCTGGCGCGCCTCCTCCTGGCCGGCCGCCTCTCCCCCCTTGCTCCTTTATATACGGGGGCAGGGGGGCACCTCTAGACACAAGTTGATCGTAGAGATCTCTCCAGCCGTGTGCGGTACCCCCCTCCACCATAATCCACCTCGGTCATACTGTAGCGGTGTTTAGGTGAAGCCCTGCTGCGGTAGCTTCATCAACATCGTCACCACGCCATCGTGCTAACGAAACCCTTCCCCGAGCTCTACTGGATCGTGAGTTCGCGGGACGTCACCGAGCTGAACGTGTGCTGAACGCGGAGGTGACATACGTTCGGTACTGAGGATCGGTCGATCGTGAAGACGTACGACTACATCAACCGCGTTGTCATAACGCTTCCGCTTAACAATCTACGAGGGTACATGGACGACACTCTCCCCTCTCGTTGCTATGCATCACCATGATCTTGCGTGTGCGTAGGATTTTTTTTGAAATTACTATGTTCCCCAACATGATCTCCTACTGGATTGATACCTTGGTTCTCAAAAACTGAGGGAAATACTTATGCTACTTTACTGCATCACCCTTTCCTCTTCAAGGGAAAACCAACACAGTGCTCAAGAGGTAGCAGTACCACAAAAATACCAAAACTATTTATCTTATTATCTTTATCAGATCTCACTTTTGCAAGTGGTCATGAAGGGATTGACAACCCCTTTATCGCATTGGTTGCAAGGTTCTTGATTGCTTGTGCAGGTACTAGGTGACTTCTGTGTAGTCTATACCTTGGTTCTCAAAAACCGAGGGGAATACTTACGCTACTTTGCTGCATCACCCTTTCCTCTTCAAGGGAAAACCAATGCATGCTCAAGAGGTAGCAAGAAGGATTTCTGGCGCCGTTGCCAGGGAGATCTATGCCAAGTCAAGACACACCAAGTACCCATCACAAACTCTTATCCCTCGCTTTACATTATTTGCCATTTGCCTCTCGTTTTCCTCTCCCCCACTTCACCTTTGCCATTTTATTCACCCTTTTTCCATTCTCCTCTTTTCGCTTGCTTCTTGTTTGCTTGTTTGTTAGATTGATTGTTTGTCACGATGGCTCAAGATAATACTAAATTGTGTGACTTTTCCAATACCAACAATAATGAATTTATTAGCACTCCGGTTCCTCCTACTACCGATGCTGAATCTTGTGAAATCAATACCGCTTTGTTGAATCTTGTTATAAAAGATCAGTTTTCTGGCCTTCCTAGTGAAGATGCCGCTACGCATCTGAACAACTTCGTTGATTTGTGTGATATGTAAAATAAGAAAGATGTGGATGATGATATTGTTAAGTTGAAGCTATTTTCATTTTCGCTTAGAGATCATGCTAAAACTTGGTTCTCCTCTTTGCCTAAAAATAGTATTGATTCATGGAATAAGTGCAAATATGCTTTTATCTCTAAGTATTTTCCTCCTGCTAAGATCATCTCTCTTAGAAACGATATTATGAATTTTAAGCAACTTGAGCATGAGCATGTTGCACAAGCTTAGGAGAGTATGAAATTAATGATACATAATTGCCCTACACATGGTTTGAATTTATGGATGATTATACAAAAAAATTATGCTAGATTGAATTTTGCTTCTAGAAATATTTTAGATTCGGCCGCGGGAGGCACTTTTATGGAAATCACTTTAGGAGAAGCTACTAAACTCCTAGATAATATTATGGTTAATTATTCTCAATGGCACACCGAAAGATCCACTAGTAAAAAGGTTCATGCAATAGAAGAGATTAATGTTTTAAGTGGAAAGATGGATGAACTTATGAAGTTGTTTGCTAATAAGAGTGCTTCTATGGATCCTAATGATATGCCTTTGTCTACTTTGATTGAAAATAATAATGAATCTATGGATGTGAATTTTGTTGGTAGGAGCAATTTTGGCAATAACGCGTATAGAGGAAATTTTAGTTCTAGGCCATTCCCTAGTAATTGCTCTAATAATTGTGGTAATTCCTACAACAACTCTTATGGAAATTTTAATAAGATGCCCTCTGATTTTGAGACTAGTGTTAAAGAATTTATGATTTCTCAAAAGAATTTCAATGCTTTGCTTGAAGAAAAATTGCCTAAGATTGATGAGTTGGCTAGGAACGTGGATATAATTTCTCTTGATGTTGATTCTTTGAAACTTAGATCTATTCCACCTAAGCATGATATCAATGAGTCTCTCAAAGCCATGAGAATTTCCATTGATGAGTGCAAAGAAAGAACCGCTAGGATGCGTGCTAAAAAGGATTGCTTTGTAAGAGCGTGTTCTTCTAGTTTCCATGATAATAATGATGAAGATCTAAAAGTGATTGATGTGTCCACTATTAAATCTTTGTTTTCTAATATGAATCTTGATAAATATGGGACTGGAAATGAGTCAACTTTAGTTAAAAGGCGTCCCAATGATTCATAGTTTTTAGATCTTGATGCAAAAATTGGTAAAAATGGGATTGAAGAGGTCAACACTTTACATAGCAATGAACCCAATATTTTGGATTTCAAGGAATTTAATTATGATAATTTCTCTTTGATAGATTGTATTTCCTTGTTGCAATCCGTGTTAAATTCTCCTCATGCTTATGCTCAAAATAAAGCTTTTACCAAACATATCATTGATGCTTTAATGCAATCTTATGAAGAAAAACTTGAATTAGAAGTTTCTATCCCTAGAAAACTTTATGATGAGTGGGAACCTACTATTAAAATTAAAATTAAAGATCATGAATGCTATGCTTTAAGTGATTTGGGTGCTAGTGTTTCCACAATTCCAAAAACTCCGTGTGATGTGTTATGTTTCCGTGAATTTGATGATTGTTCTTTACATTTGCATCTTGCGGATTCCACTATTAAGAAACCTATGGGAAGGATTAATGATGTTCTTATTGTTGCAAATAGGAATTATGTGCCCATAGATTTCATTGTTCTTGATATAGATTGCAATCCTACTTGTCATATTGTTCTTGGTAGACCTTTCCTTAGAACGATTGGTGCAATTATTGATATGAAAGAAGGAAATATTAGATTCCAATTTCCATTAAGGAAAGGCATGGAACACTTTCCTAGGAAGAAAATTAAATTACCTTATGAATCTATTATGAGAGCCACTTATGGATTGCATACCAAAGATAATAATACCTAGATCTATTCTTGTTTTTATGCCTAGCTAGGGGCGTTAAATGATAGCGCTTGTTGGGAGGCAACCCAATTTTATTTTTGTTTCTTGTTTTTTGTTCCTGTTTAGTAATAAATAAATAATCTATCTTCTGTTATGATTGTGTTTTTTATATTTTAATTAGTGTGTGTGCCAAGTAAAGCCTTTAGGATCTTCTTGGATGATTGTTGTTTGATCTTGCTGAAAAAAACAGAAAGTATGCGCTCATGAGAATAATTTTCATTTTTTATGAGAGAGCGATAAAATACCAATTCCAACTGCAGTAGATAAATATAAAAATTATTTAGAACTTCCTAATTTCTCAGGATTTTTGGAGTTACAGAAGTATTCGAAACCTACAGATTACTACAGACTTTTTTGTTTTTGACAGATTCTGTTTTTCGTGTGTTGTTTGCTTATTTTGATACATCTATGGCTAGTATCGGGGGGTATGAACCATAGAGAAGTTGGAATACAGTAGGTTTAACACCAATATAAATAAAGAATGAGTTCATTACAATACCTTAAAGTGGTGATTTTTTCTTATACTAACAGAGCTCATGAGATTTTCTGTTGAGTTTCTGTTGTGAAGTTTTCATGTTTTTGGGTAAAGATTTGATGGATTTTGGAATAAGGAGTGGAAAGAGCCTAAGATTGGGGATGCCCAAGGCACCCCAATGTAAAATTCAAGGACAACCAAAAGCCTAAGCTTGGGGATGCCCCAGAAGGCATCCCCTCTTTCGTCTTCGTCCATCGGTGACTTTACTTGAGGCTATATTTTTATTCACCACATGATATGTGTTTTGCTTGGAGCGTCTTGTATGATTTGAGTCTTTGATTTTTAGTTTACCACAATAATCCTTTATGTACACACCTTTTGGAGAGACACACATGAATCGGAATTTATTAGAATACTCTTTGTGCTTCACCTTTTGAGCTAGATAATTTTGCTCTAGCGCTTCACTTATATCTTTTAGAGCACGGGGGTGGTTTTATTTTATAGAAATTATTGATATATCATCCTTAACTTATATTATTTTGAGAGTCCTTTAGAACAGCATGGTAATTTGCTTTGGCTATAAAATTAGTCTTAATATGATAGGCATCCAAGATGGGTATAATAAAAAAAATTCATATAGAGTGCATTGAATACTATGAGAAGTTTGATACTTGACGATTGTTTTGAGATATGAAGATGGTAATACTAGAGTCATGCTAGTTGAGTAGTTGTGAATTTGAGAAATACTCGTGTTAGAGTTTGCAAGTCCAGTAGCATGCACGTGTGGTGAATGTTGTGTGAAAAATTTGAAGCATGAGGTGTTTCTTTGATTGTCCTCCTTATGAGTGGCGGCCGGGGACGAGCGATGGTATTTTCCTACCAATATATCCCCCTAGGAGCATGCGCGTCATGCTTGGTTTTTGATTACTTGTAGATTTTTGCAATAAGTATGTGAGTTCTTTATGACTAATGCTGAGTCCATGGATTATACACACTCTCACCTTCGCATCATTGCTAGCCTCTTCGGTACCGTGCATTGCCCTTTCTCATCTTGAGAGTTGGTGCAAACTTCGCTGGTGCATCCAACCCCCGTGATATGATACGCTCTATCACACATAAACCTCCTTATATCTTCCTCAAAACAGCCACCATACCTACCTATTATGGCATTTCCATAGCCATTCCGAGATATATTGCCATGCAACTTTCCACCGTTATGTTCATTATGACACGCTTCATCATTGTCATATTGCCTTGCATGATCATGTAGTTGACATTGTATTTGTGGCAAAGCCATATGCATAATTTCATACATGTCACTCTTGATTCATTGCCCATCCCGGTACACCGCCGGAGGCATTCATATAGAGTTATACTTATTCTAGTATCGAGTTGTAACCTTTGAGTTGTAAATAAATAGAAGTGTGATGATCATCATTAATAGAGCATTGTCCCAAAAAGAAAAAAAGGGAAAGGCCAAATGAAAATAAAAAAGAAAGGCCAAATAAAAAAATAAAAAATAAAAGGGAGAATGCTACTATCCTTTTTTTCCACACCTGTGTTTTAAAGTAGCACCATGATCTTCATGATAGAGAGTCTCTTATATTGTCACTTTCATATACTAGTGGGAATTTTTCATTATAGAACTTGGCTTGTATATTCCAACAATGGGCTTCCTCAAATGCCCTAGGTCTCCGTGAGCAAGCAAGTTGGATGCACACCCACTTAGCTTCTTTTGTTGAGCTTTCATACATTTATAGCTCTAGTGCATCCGTTGCATGGCAATCCCTACTCCTCGCACTGACATCGATTGATGGGCATCTCCATAGCCCATTGATTAGCCGCGTCAATGTGAGACTTTCTCTTTTTTGTCTTCTCCAGACAACCCCCATCATTATATTCTATTCCACCCATAGTGCTATGTCCATGGGTCACGCTCATGTATTGCGTGAAAGTTGAAAAAAGTTTGAGATTACTAAAGTATGAAACAATTGCTTGGCTTGTCATCGGGGTTGTGCATGATGAGAGCATTTTTGTGTGACAGAAATTAAGCATATCCAAACTATATGATTTTGTAGGGATAAGCTTTCTTTGGCCATGTTATTTTGAGAAGACATAATTGCTTAGTTAGTATGCTTGAAGTATTATTATTTTTATGTCAATATTAAACTTTTGTCTTGGATCTTTCAGATCTAAACATTCATGGCACAATAAATAAAATTGCATTGAAAATTATGTTAGGTAGCATTCCACATCAAAAATTCTATTTTTATCATTTACCTACTCGAGGACGAGCAGGAATTAAGCTTGGGGATGCTTGATACGTCTCCAACGTATCTATAATTTTTGATTGTTCCATGCTATTATATTATCTGTTTTGGATGTTTAATGGGCTTTACTATGCACTTCTATATTATTTTTGGGACTAAGCTATTAACCGAAGGCCCATTACAAACTGATATTTTTTTTGCGTATTTCAGTGTTTCGCAGAAAAGGAATATCAAACGGAATAAAACCTTCACGAGGATTGTTTTTGGAACAAACGCAATCCAGGAGACTTGGAGTGGACGTCAAGGAAGCAGCGAGGAGGCCACGAGGCAGGAGGGCGCGCCCCCACCCTCGTGGGCCCCTTGCAGCTCCACCGACCTACTTCTTTTGCCTATATATATACTCTTATACCCTGAAACCATCGGGGAGAGCCATGAAACACCTTTTCCACCGCCGCAACCTTTTGTACCTGTGAGATCCCGTCTTGGGGCCTTTTCCAGCGCTCCGCCGGAGGGGGATTCGATCTCGGAGGGCTTCTACATCAACACCATAGCCTCAATGATGTGTGAGTAGTTTACCACAGACCTTCGGGTCCATAGTTATTAGCTAGATGGCTTCTTCTCTCTCTTTGGATTTCAATACAAAGTTCTCCTCGATTCTCTTGGAGATCTATTCGATGTAACTCTTTTGCGGTTTGTTTGCCGAGATCCGATGAATTGTGGGTTTATGAACTTGATTATCTATGAATATTATTTGATTCTTCTCTGAATTCTTATATGCATGATTTTATATCTTTGCAAGTCTCTTTGAATTATCAGTTTAGTTTGGCTTACTAGATTGATATTTCTTGCAATGGGAGAAGTGCTTAGCTTTGGGTTCAATCTTGCGATGCTCGATCCCAGTGACTAAAAGGGAAACGACACGTGTTGTATTGTTGCCATCGAGGATAAAAGAGATGGGGTTTATATCATATTGCTTGAGTTTATCCCTCTACATCATGTCATCTTGCCTAATGCGTTACTCCATTCTTATGAACTTAATACTCTAGATGCATGTTGGATAGCGGTCGATGTGTGGAGTAATAGTAGTAGATGTAGAATCGTTTCGGTCTACTTGTCACGGACGTGATGCCTATATTCATGATCATTGCCTTAGATATCGTCATAACTATGCACTTTTCTATCAATTGCTCGGCAGTAATTTGTTCACCCACCATAATGCATGCTATCTTGAGAGAAGCCACTAGTGAAACCTATGGCCCCCGGGTCTACTTTACATCATATAAGTTTCCAATCTACAATTCTAGTTTACTATTTATTTTACAATCTTTATTTTCCAATCTATACCACAAAAATACCAAAAATATTTATCTTATTATCTTTATCAGATCCCACTTTTGCAAGTGGCCGTGAAGGATTGACAACCCCTTTATCGTGTTGGTTGCAAGGTTCTTGGTTGTTTGTGCAGGTACTAGGCAACTTGCGTGTAGTCTCCTACTGGATTGATACCTTGGTTCTCAAAACCTGAGGGAAATACTTATGCTACTTTGCTGCATCACCCTTTCCTCTTCAAGGGAAAACCAACACATGCTCAAGAGGTAGCACTTGGCAGTGGCTCCATATCGTAAAACGCGATGAATCCTTCTCTCTGATTTTTTTCTCCCCGAATGTGAATATATGGAGTTGGAGTTGAAGTCGGTGGAGGTCCAGGGGGGCACAAGGTCGGAGGGCGTGCCCCCACCCTTGTGGCTAGGGTGTGGGCCCCTGCTGCTCATTCTTTCGCCAATATTTTTATTAATTCCAAAACTTGGCTCCGTAAAGTTTCAGGTCATTTCGAGAACTTTTTATTCTGCACAAAAATAACACCATGGCAATTCTGCTGAAAACAACATCAGTCCGGGTTAGTTCCATTCAAATCATGCAAGTTAGAGTCCAAAACAAGGGCAAAAGAGTTTGGAAAAGTAGATACGATGAAGACGTATCAAGCGCTGACTATGTGTATGCAGATGACAGTGAGGATGCCAGCGAGGACTCTGGCAGTAGTGAGGAAGTCGACTCGCCGCCCCACTCCGAACGACGCTCCAAGCAGTCGCAGGACCCTGTAGGAGGACATAACAAAGCGGTCCTGCCGAGTG
Organism: Triticum urartu; assembly: GCF_056163025.1. Lineage (NCBI taxonomy): Eukaryota > Viridiplantae > Streptophyta > Magnoliopsida > Poales > Poaceae > Triticum > Triticum urartu. The sequence goes on along the minus strand of NC_141873.1, from coordinate 459,879,555 downwards.
CAAAAATTCTGAAGCACACTCGGACTTCAACCCCAGATCCATCAGAGAAGGCCACGAAACAGGCCAAGGTTGTTCCACCGAAACCTCGGAAGGCCCTGCCCAGGATCAAAGTAGCCATGCCCATTGCTTCAGCGTATGTGTTTCTTTTCTTTGTCTTTCATTTCCATTGTGAACTTCTTCTCTTGCTTGCCCGAGTGAAATTTGGAACTTTCAGTGCTGCTACTTCTGCAACATCCATGGACATCAACGAGGAGCGGGGTGATGCGGAGACCGTAGACGCGACCACTTCTCGGGCAGGTATGATTCCACAGCCACGCTTTTACTCTGCCAACTGTTTTGGTGGACGACTGAAACCTCGAGTGTTTTGCAGTGCCGACACATGTTATTCAGCCGGACGATGATGATGATGATGATGAAGTGCCTCAAAAGAGTACATGGAGAAGGGGTAGGACTTTGAGCAGGAGGGTGCCTCGCCCGGCATTTGAGCCTGTAGTTTAGCAAGTTGGTGATCCAGTAAGGACTACTGTCTCTTTTGCTGATCCTTTGTTGACTGACCAGCCTTCAGCGTCGACTGCTCAGGCTTCCGGCCCGATTGTACAACCTCAAGCTCCAACTCCACCAACCACGTCATCGGTTCCTTCATCCGTTCCGTTCACTCTGCATCACATCCCGGAGGACCAAGTGGGAGCTGCGAAAGAAGCTATGATCCAGACAAGCCTGATGATGGACCGACTGAAGGTGGTGTATGACACCAGCAAGGCTGCCTATGACGCCAGCTCTGCTCTTCAAGCTAATGTCCCAGTAAGTGGGATTGTAAGCTGATTTCCGATTGACTTTCTAGCTTGATTCTTGCTCTATTAGGATATGCCATCTGGAAACTGATGCTTTATTATTCGTAAGATGTTGGTCTGCACCTTGCATCTGTACACCCACTAGGTGTTTCTGTAGCTGTGTAGCTCTTTCACGTGTAGTCATGTAGCTCTTTCGCTCGAATTAGACAGGTCGTGTCGAGTGAGGTATTGGTCCAATGGGGGCATGCTGAGTGTACCCACTGGGTGTTGTCCCCGAGACTGCGATCGACCGCGGGCAGTCGACGGTGGTCTGAGAACAATTAATTTTTTCCTCCTTTCACTCGGGCTGGGCAGACCATGCTAAGTGGGAAATCAAACCAGTGGGGGCACGCTAAGTGCACCCACTGGGTGTAGTCCCTAAGACTGCCGTTGAATGTTTGATTCGGCATTAGTCTTAGAACTCTTTTTGCTATAGCGATTTGATCTTGGACTTTTCCACTTGGAAGTAACTGATCTTTGTTTCTATCGATTGACTTGTCTTCTTGTTGATTGCAGAAATCTTGCGAGCTTGGAACCCAATATGCTGCCTTGGAACAGGAGAAAATCCAACTCAAGCTTGATCTGGATCTGGCCAAGGAGAACCTGAAGAAGGCTCAAGATGAAGTGGCAATCATGGGAGGTAACAAACCTGCCGACTGTATGCCTTGTTATTTTTCCTTTCCCATCCTATTTTGAGACGAGTGAGTGATCCCACTCTAACATATGTGCGTAGTGAAAACCATCAACTCCAAGCCCGACTGATGAATGTTGTTTCTTTAGACAAAATGAAGCAGGCCTTGGAGCAGAAGGATCTTGACCTTGCTGGGGCGCAGAAGACGATGCATGAGAAGACTAAACTGGCTGACAGGAAGCTAGCTTCAGTCAGAAAGTTGGAGGAGGAGAACACCAAGCTGAAGACTGCTGTTGACGAGGCAAAGAAGGAAATAGTGCAGCTGAAGGAGGAGAAAGTAGCCTTGGCTGACAAGGCAGATGTTCTCACTTGGAAGAGGGACGAACTAGAAGCTTATCTGGGTGGTCTTGCCAAGAAGATGTTCCTCATGCTTAAAGGTATTTTCCCTCGTCCGACTGGATCGGAAAACCTCTTCACAATGTCGCTGCCAATTCACTATTTTTTCACTCCGTGCAGAATTTTGTCAGAATTTCGAAGAGGAAACCGGGCGGATCGAGACGTGACTGGACCCCATCAACTCTCCTGTCAAAGATGAAGCTGCCATGAACGTGTTGCGACTAGAGTCTCGTCTCGCTAGTGTCCTCGACTATGTCGCATGACTGAAAGTTGCACTGACGCGGATAGATAAGGAGCCGTGGCCAGAGGATGTGCTTCTGAATGACCTCGAGTCACCGATGACTCGACTCAATCACATCCTTGACCGAGTGCATGCATGGAAGAAGTCATCTGCTCACTATGGTGCTGATGTGGCTCTATCACTCGTCCATGTTCATTGCAAGGACACCAAGGAAGAGAAGCTGAAGGCTATTCAGGTGGCGAACACCAAGAAGCTTCAGTTTCAATCTTTTATGGAGACCTTCATCGACGCAGCCACTCGCATCACAGATGGCATTGACTTGGACACCTTCGTCGAGCTAGCTAGTCCTCCTCCCACCGAGTGATAAACTTGATGATCTTGAATTTATTCGCCTCGGGATGCCGAGTGATTTTGTAATTGTTAAACTCTTTCAGGCCTGACATCCGAGTACTTCTGTTTGTGGTTCTGAACCTTGCTGGATTTATCCGTACTTGGCTGTTTTATTTGAATGCAGTTGCTTTGTCTCCAGTGTTCTTGGATTTTTTTGACTTAGGCGAATCAGGGATCGCAGCTAAGCCTCCGGGTGAGAGGATTGCTCTTCACTCGGAGTAGACGTTGTACTTGTGGCGCAGCTTAGAGTGTATCTAGGCATTGTACTTGTGGCGTAGCTCAGAGTGCACCTTGTTCCTTCCGAGTGGAAGGTTTGCTCTCCACTCGGTGTGTTGTTGAAACTTAGGAGAGTATGGGATCGCAGCTAAGCCCCCGAGTGAGAGGGTTGCTCTTCACTCAGAGTGTTTTTGTAACTTAGGCGAGTACGGGATCACGGCTAAGCCCCCAAGTGAGAGGGTTGCTCTTCACTCAGAATGTTTTTGTAACTTAGGCGAGTACGGGATCGCGGCTAAGCCCCCGAGTGAGAGGGTTGCTCTTCACTCGGAATGTTTTTGTAACTTAGGCAAGTACGGGATCGCCGCTAAGCCCCCGAGTGAGACGTCTGCTCTTCACTCGGAGAATGTTTTGTAACTTAGGCGAGTACGGGGTCACAGCTAAGCCCCCGAGTGAGAGGGTTGCTCTTCACTTGGAGTGTGTTTGTAACTTAGGTGAGTACGGGATCGCGGCTAAGCCCCCGAGTGAGAGGGTTGCTCTTCACTCGGAATGTTTTGTAACTTAGGTGAGTATGGGATCGTGGCTAAGCCCCCGAGTGAGAGGGTTTGTCTTCACTCAGAGAATGTTTTGTAACTTAGGTGAGTACGGGGTCGCACCTAAGCCCCCGAGTGAGAGGGTTGCTCTTCACTCGGAGTGTGTTTAGAAACTTAGGCGAATCGGGTTCGCGGCTAAGCCCCCGAGTGAGAGGATTGCTCTTCACTCGGAGAATGTTTTTGAAACTTAGGTGAATCTGGTTCGCGGCTAAGCCACCGAGTGAGAGGGTTGCTCTTCACTCGGAGTGTGTTCAGAAACTTAGGCGAATCAGATTCGCGACTAAGCCCCTGAGTGAGAGGATTGCTCTTCATTCGGAGAATGTTTTTGAAACTTAGGCGAATCTGGTTCGCGGCTAAGACACCCACTGGGGGATTTGGACATATGTTTATGCGAAAGCAATCATTAGGATACTACGGAAATCATGTCTTTGATAAACAATATGAAAGTACTCTTATTACAACTCGACGATCCGAGTGCTTAGGTATAAAAGCGGTGGAGCAGATCCGCGTTCCAAGAGCGCGGCTCGTCTTTCTTCTGGGCAACATTGTAAAGATGATACGCCCCGTTATGGAGCACCTTGGTGATGATGAAGGGTCCTTCCTAGGCAGGGCGAGCTTGTGAGTTCGCTGGTGATCCACTCAGAGCACAAGATCTCCTTCTTCAAATGCTCGACCTTTGACGTTTCGGGCGTGGAATCGATGAAGGTCTTGCTGATAGATGGTCGTACAGATCAAATCCATCTCTCGTTCATCCTCCAGGAGATCAACGGCATCCTGACGTGCTTGCTCTGCCTCGGCTTCTGAGAAGAGTTCCACTCGGGGAGCATTGTGCAGCAAATCACTTGGAAGCACGGCTTCAGCCCCATATACCATGAAGAAAGGGGTTTGATTGGTTGACCAGTTAGGAGTCGTCCTCAATCTCCACAGAACATACGGCAACTCGGTCACCCAAGCTCCAGTTGCATGCTTGAGGTCGCGCATCAATCGGGGCTCAACCCTTGGAGGATCAGACCATTTCCCCTTTCAGGTTGTCCATTCGACTGTGGGTGGGCAACAGATGCGTAATTGACCCGAGTACCTTGGGAAGCGCAGAATACTTTGAACTCATTAGAATCAAAGTTTGAACCATTGTCCGTGACAATGCTGTGTGGAACTCCGTATCAGAATATCAATTCTCTGATAAAACTGACAGCTGTGCCGGAGTCGAGATTTTTGATAGGTTTGGCTTCAATCCATTTAGTGAATTTGTCGACTGCTACGAGCAAATGTGTGAAGCCGTTCCTGCCGGTCCTTAGTGGTCCAATCATGTCCAATCCCCACACGGCAAACGACCAGCCAAGTGGAATAGTCTTTGAGGCAGATTCGGGCTTGTGGGACATGTTCGAGTAAAACTGACAGCCTTCACATTTCTCGACCATCTTTGTCGGATCACGGGTTCCGAAAAACCCTTGAGGCTCGAACACTGGGGTGCGCGCGAAGGCTTTCTCCCTATCGATCCACACCCTAGCTCTCTAAGATCTCGCACATGAACTCAACGAACTCACAACACAGAAAGACACAAGATTTATACTGGTTCAGGCCACCGTTGTGGTGTAATACCCTATTCCAGTGTGGTGGTGGTGGATTGCCTCTTGGGATGATGAAGAACAGTTACAAGGGTAAGAACAACCTCCTGATGTTGAGGTGTTCTTGTGCTTGGTGGAGTTGTGATCTGGTCGATCCTCACTTGTCTCTCGTCCCCTTGTGCTCTCTTCTCCCCCTTTCTCCTCTTTTTTACTGTGGAGGCTAGTTCTACTGATATAGGCACTGGTCCTCTCCCCAAATATTGAGCGGGAAGGGAGACAAGAATGGCCAATTCGAAAAGGGACAACTAGTACAAGTTATCCTGACAAAAGGTGGTCTTCGCCTGCCAAAGGCTCTGGTGATGACACCGTCTTGGGCTCCATGGTGACCTCCGTCCTGCCATCCTTCGGGTCTTGGTCTTGTTGCACCAATATGGAAACCTTTGCCTAATGCCTCGGTACTCTGCGCCTGCGCTTGCCCCCTTGGCACCAAGAGGGAACAAGGACACTGCGCGCGTTGGCGCCCGCCTGGCGCCCGCCTAGTCTCGATCATCATGGCTCATGTCATGAGGACCTAGCGAGGTTTGCCCTGCCTTGATCTCTCTGCCCCTTGCGAGCCTGCCTGGTGAGGCCGCTCCTGAGGATGTCTTGCATCGTCCGCCTCGCGAGGGTCTTGAATGCCTTGTCGATGAAGATGGGCCATACAGACATGCCAGTCCAGCCACGCTGTGGGCCGCAAGCAGGCAAGTCTGGGGACCCCCGTTCCCAGGACGCCGACAGTAGCCCCCGGGCCCAAGGCGCGCTCGGGCTTGGCTTCGAGGCAAAGCCAGAGGGTCAAGCACGGAGCGCCGCGGGCCCTCAAAGCTTGCGGCCTCGGTTGACGCATGGCGGTTGATTGGACGTGGGCATCTTTGCTTCCCCACGCTGCCTTTGAACCCGCCTGGCTATGCGACCCTTGCAACCTACACAGTTATTCTCCCATTGCCCTCGCCTTGCTTCCACAGTCCTTCTGCTTCCTCGAGACTCTGCCCCTCCTCTCCAATCTGACCTGCACTCCGCCTGCTTCATCGCCATGGCGCCAAAACAAGCTGACAAGGGGAAGAAGCCACTGTCTCCGCCAAGTGCGCCTCCAGCCGCCGAGCCTGCAGTCGGCCGATCCTTGGTGCTCAACGACGAGGCCATGGACAAGGTGTGCCCCATGCTCGCCACCAGCTTCAACGAGTGGGGGGAGACGGTGGCTTGGCCCACGTATCGCGCTCACATCTCTCGGGCGGTCATCGAGGTCCCAGTCTTCATCGACGCCCTTTGGGCGGGTCTGATTCCCCCTTTCTCCGCCTTCTTCAATGCAGTGCTTGAACACTACCAGATTCATATGCTGCATCTCGACCCCCAATCCGTGACTCTCCTGTCCATAGTTATTAGCTAGATGGCTTCTTCTCTCTTTTTGGATCTCAATACAAAGTTCTCCCCCTCTCTTGTGGAGAACTATTCGATGTAATCTTCTTTTGCGGTGTGTTTGTTGAGACCGGTGAATTGTGGGTTTATGATCAAGTTTATCTACGAACAATATTTGAATCTTCTCTGAATTCTTTTATGTATGATTGGTTATCTTTGCAAATCTCTTCGAATTATCAGTTTGGTTTGGCCTACTAGATTGATCTTTCTTTCAGTGGGAGAAGTGCTTAGCTTTGGGTTCAATCTTGCGGTGTCCTTTCCCAGTGAAAGTAGGGGCAGCAAGGCACGTATTGTATTGTTGCCATCGAGGATAATGAGATGGGGTTTATATCATATTGCATGAATTTATCCCTCTACATCATGTCATCTTGCTTAAAGCTTTACTCTGTTCTCTTGAACTTAATACTCTAGATGCATGCTGGATAGCGGTCGATGTGTGGAGTAATAGTAGTAGATGCAGGCAGGAGTCGGTCTACTTGTCTCGGACGTGATGCCTATATACATGATCATACCTAGATATTCTCATAACTATGCTCAATTTTGTCAATTGCTCAACAGTAATTTGTTCACCCATCGTAAATACTTATGCTCTTGAGAGAAGCCACTAGTGAAACCTATGGCCCCCAGATCTATCTTCCATCATATTAATCTTCCAATACTTAGTTATTTCCTTTGCCATTTATTTTACATTGCATCTTTTATTTATCTTTATCATAAAAATGCCAAAAATATTATCCTATTATATCTATCAGATCTCACTCTCGTAAGTGACCGTGTAGGGATTGACAACCCCTTATCGCGTTGGTTGTGAGGATTTATTTGTTTGTGTAGGTGCAAGGAACTCGTGCGTGGCCTCCTACTGGATTGATACCTTGGTTCTCAAAAACTGAGGGAAATACTTACGCTACTTTGCTGCATCACCCTTTCCTCTTCAAGGGAAAACCAACGCAATGCTCAAGAGGTAGCAGACGCCGAGGCCATCGCGCGGCAAAACAGGGAGGAGGTGCTTCAATGGCGGACGCTGGAGCTCGAGCACGCCCCCATGCTCCAGGGTCTACGGAGTAGGGCTAATGCTGCCCTGGGCTTCATCTGCGACGAGAATGCACCGCCCCCCACTCGGTGACTACGCCAGTCACTTGACCTTCTTCACCAACGTGGTGACGCGCCTGGAAGCCCGGTCCAATAGGGCTCGCCAGCTTGTGGAAGGGAGAAGCCGCAGTCTGCTTGGGTGCGTGTTCTCCCGCTTCTTCAGCCACCTTCGGAACATTGATCCCGATCTCGATTTTGACACCGCTATATCTCCCGTGCCGGAAGCCATCCGGGGCGACTTGGCGCGGTGGATTGAAGACCACGTGGATGCGCTGGTTAGGGCCTTCGCTTCTGACGATGATGGGGTTGTGGTTGCGGCGGACGCAGGCGACGTGGTTGATGACGGTGACGTCGACGCCGACGAAGGTGGAGGCAATGCCAACGATGGCGACATCGACGCGAGTGGTGCGTCTGACGATGACATGGGGGACGCGGCGAGCGACGTATCTGGCTGATTCCTTGTTTCCCTATAAAAACTTGGGCGTGGCCCTGGGAGATTGTAAGAGCATTTTGAGAGGGGGAGCCCCTCATGTAAATAATCGCAACTTTTATCCTTTCATGGTAAATTGAGTACGCGTCTTCATGAGCTTATGCATGTTGGGGCAATGTTGTTGTTACGGTTTTACCTTAGCTTGGGCAAGCCAAAAACCGGCCCAAGAGATTGCAGATTCTTGAGGAGCCCCTGATGAATTTGACGCCACGCCCGAGAGGGTCGTGTGACAAGCGAGCGGCTGCCACAGCTCGACACGCGTGTGGTTCGTGTGCTTCATGCCCGGCCTGGCTCGCGAGGGGCCTGCGAGGGGGGAACGACTGGCGTGAACTCCAAAATAAGGCAAGAACAAAACCGCGAGAAATAACTCGAACAAGAAAAGGCATCCCCCGCGTGCATCAAATGAAAATTTGACTTCAACTTAAATCCAAATCCATAAGGCAAGGTTACAGAAAAGAGATCCAAAGCAAATGGCCGCGTCCGGCGCCTAGTCTAGTCTTCGACGTCTTCTCACCAGCGCGGAGGTAAGTGCTGCCATTAGGCGTGGGAGGGAGCCCCTGAGGCCCGAGGGCGGCTCTCCGGAGACTCCGGGGCATGTACAACCCCACTCATTATTACGTGAGAGTGTCACGGGCGGCGATCTTCACACGCACTGGGCCTTGCTTCACAGGTACCGGCCTTGCTTCATATCGCCAGGCGAGGGCCTCGCCTTGTGCCACCCCCTACCACCGCTGGGACGACTGAAAACCGGGACGGCCCAACGAGGGCAGAGGGGATGCCAGCGGCGCCCTCGGCGACCACAGGTCCTGTGCCGGGGGAAGGGTCATGGTCGCCACCCCGGTAGAGGGCCTACCTCCAGGTGTTGCCTTGCTCCCTGCGACACGGGGAGGGGCCTTGCTCCTGGCCCCTTCCGCGCAGCCCCCAGCGGGTCTCTCCTGTCGGGGCGGGCATCGCCGTGCAGGAGCCACCATTCGGCGCCATGGCCTGGTTCATCTGTGACTCATGGTTAGCGTAAGCTTGCTCCTGAGAATTAGTGGTACCATGTATCTGTTATCGATGGCACGGTTGGCGGGGCTCTCCGGCGGCTCTTGGAAGGCTTCAGCTCCCAATGCCTCCTCCTCCCACGAGTCGACGTCGTCCTTCGATGTGTACTCCTGGTCCATCATGCGGGGCACATAGGCTTCCGGGGCTGTCACCCCAAACACCTCGCCGCAGTGCCCCACGCTCCACGTCGCCCGTGAAGGAAATATGCCCTAGAGGCAATAATAAAGTTATTATTTATTTCCTTATATCATGATAAATGTTTATTATTCATGCTAGAATTGTATTAACCGGAAACATAATACATGTGTGAATACATAGACAAACAGAGTGTCACTAGTATGCCTCTACTTGACTAGCACATTGATCAAAGATGGTTATGTTTCCTAACCATAGACATGAGTTGTCATTTGATTAACGGGATCACATCATTAGGAGAATGATGTGATTGACTTGACCCATTCTGTTAGCATAGCACTTGATCGTTTAGTTTGTTGCTATTGCTTTCTTCATGACTTATACATGTTCCTATGACTATGAGATTATGCAACTCCCATTTATCAGAGGAACACTTTGTGTGCTACCAAACGTAACAACGTAACTGGGTGATTATAAAGGTGCTCTACAGGTGTCTCCGAAGGTACTTGTTGGGTTGGCGTATTTTGAGATTAGGATTTGTCACTCCGATTGTCGGAGAGGTATCTCTGGGCCCTCTCAGTAATGCACATCACTTAAGCCTTGCAAGCATTGCAACTAATGAGCTAGTTGCGGGATGATGTATTATGGAACGAGTAAAGAGACTTGCCTGTAACGATATTGAACTAGGTATTGAGATACCGACGATCGAATCTCGGACAAGTAACATACCGATGACAAAGGGAACAACGTATGTTGTTATGCGGTCAGACCGATAAAGATCTTCGTAGAATATGTAGGAGCCAATATGAGCATCCAGGTTCCGCTATTGGTTATTGACCGGAGACGTGTCTCGGTCATGTCTACATAGTTCTTGAACCCGTAGGGTCCGCACGCTTAGCGCTACGATGACAGTTATATTATGAGTTTATATGTTTTGATGTACCGAAGGAGTTCGGAGTCCCGGATGAGATCGGGGACATGACGATGAGTCTCGAAACGGTCGAGACGTAAAGATCAATATATTGTACGACTATATTCGGACTTCGGAAAGGTTCCGAGTGATTCGAGTATTTTTCGGAGTACCGGAGAGTTATGGGAATTCGCTGGGGAGTATATGGGCCTTATTGGGCCATACGGGAAAAGAGGAGATAGGCCAAAAGGAAGGAGGCCTGCCCCCCCTCTGGTCCGAATTGGACAAGGGTTGCAGCCCCCTTTTCCTTCTCCCTCTCCTCCTCTTTCCTTCACTCCTACTCCAACAAGGAAAGGAGGAGTCCTACTCCCGATGGGAGTAGGACTCTCCCATTGGCGCGCCCTCCTCCTAGGCCGGCCGACTCCCCCCTTTCTCCTTTATATACAGAGGCAGGGGGGCACCTCTGGAGACAAGTTGATCAAGTTGATCGTCTCTTAGCCGTGTGCGGTGCCCCCTCCACCATAGTCCACCTCGGTAATACTGTAGCGGTGCTTAGGCGAAGCCCTGCATCGGTAGAACATCAACATCGTCACCACGTCGTCGTGCTGACGAAACTCTCCCTCAACACTCGGCTGGATCGGAGTTAGAGGGACGTCATCGGGCTGAACGTGTGCTGAACTCGGAGGTGCCATGCGTTCGGTACTTGATCGGTCGGATCGTGAAGACGTACGACTACATCAACCGCGTTATGCAAACGCTTTCGCTTTCGGTCTACGAGGGTACATGGATAACACTCTCCCCTCTCGTTGCTATGCATCACCATGATCTTGCATGTGCGTAGGAATTTTTTTGAAATTACTACGTTCCCCAACAGTGGCATCCGAGCCGGGTTTTATGCGTAGATGTCATATGCACGAGTAGAACACAAGTGAGTTGTGGGCGATATAAGTCATACTACTTACCAGCATGTCACAGTTTGGTTCGGCGGTATTGTTGGATGAAGCGGCCCAGAACGACATTACGCGTACGCTTACGCGAGACTGGTTTTACCGCCGTGCTATGCACACAGGTGACTAGCGGGTGTCATGTAACGCCCCGAGACCGATGTGCCAGGTGTCTTTCAGTTATCCGCTGTTGTTGCCATGTCATTCGCTTGCGTGTTGCATCTTGTCATTTCATCATCCGCATTGCATCATCATGTTTTCAAAACTTGCATCCGTCCGGGTTCCCCAGTTCTCTTCGTTGTCTGTTCTGAGCGCAACCACACTTGCACACGCCCGCGGCATGTCTGAAATAGTATTTTATAAGTGGTCGGAAAATGTTCTCGGAATGGGATGAGAGTTGACGTGTGGTCTTATTATAGTGTAGATAGACAGCCTGCCAAGTTCCATCGCATTCGGAGTTTGTTTGATAGCCCAACCGTTAAACTATAGCGGCATTATAGTCGGTCAAATCGTCGGACGTTTTCGGTCTCCGGAAACAGTCGCCGGGTCTCTCTCTCTCTTCTCTTCTCTCAGCTTAAGGCCTTCTGCACAGTCCACTACCTACCGCCACGCCTTGCCTAAGCTCTCTCGTCAGCATGCGGCCCTCCTCCCGTGCGCGTCCGAAATCTGTCCCGGACCCGAACCAGACAGTCGTCACCGTTGGATCCGGAACATCCCCAAACGTCTACAAAACATCTCCATTTTATTTATTAGACTTCCTAACCTATTTTTCTCAACCGCTCGATTTCGGTCAAAGGATCCAGATTAGCCCCTAGCCAAACACCCATATGCTATAAATATATAGTCCAACCCTAAATTTGAGGAGAGATGTCCCATCCTCCCAGCCGCCGCCATCATTCCACCAAATCCCCCTCGGGATCCTTCCACCAACCAGCTTCTTTTCCCCCGATCCAATCCAGTCAACCAGCGCCAGCCTCTGCTTCCCCTCGATCCACCCAAGCCCATCGATCCTCTCCCTCCTTGCTCTCCTTGTCGACCAGGGAGACGAGCTCCTCCCGAGCGCCTCCGCCTTACCTCGTCGCCGGCCGGCCTCGTCGGAGACCACCCCTGCCAGGCCGACCTCGCCTCCATTTCTCTCTCTCTACCGTTGCTCTCTCTCTCTAGCACCTCACCTCGCGGTCTCTCTTTCTTCAGGACGAACAAGGGCCTCGCCATGGCCATGGGATGGAGCTCCGCCGCCATGGAACCTCGCCTCCACCACCAGATCCGACCGGCCTCCGCCGCCCTTGCCTGTTCCCGGCCGGATCCCGCTCCAAGGCCCCGTCCCTGCCTCCGGTGCCCAAGTTCCAGGCCGCTGCTGCTCTGCTTCTTCTCGAGCAGAGGACCGCGCCCGCTATCCTCTGTCCCGCCCGCTCGGTCCAGCCGTGCGTTGACCTCCAGCGTCGACCGCGCCTAGGCGAGCAGCCTCCGAGGCCAAGCCACAAGCCGCGGTCCAGCCGGCTCCATCGACCTGGGCCTTGGCCCGTGGTGAGCTACCCCCCAGCTCCTGTTCCTGCTAGGCCAGCCAGTTGCGGCCCGTTCACTGTTTTTATTTCTGCCGAACGATTTTGTGTTTTTTTCCAGAGACAACAGTTTTTACAGAAAAGTCCCCCTAGATCATGCATATAATAACTCCACAACCGTGCATCGGATCTCAATAAATTATATATAAAACTTGCTTAGTTTTTCATCTAGTTTCATATTATGCCATTTTCATCCATGTTTAACATGTTTAAAATGTTGTTTGATTAATTTTTGCTCTATGTCATGTTAAAATGCTTTAATTCATAACTATTTAACCGTAGCTCCGAATTTAACAAACTTTATATGTAAATGGGGTAGAAAAATGCCTAGTTTAACATGGGGCACTTGTTTTTCATGTTTAATAACTCTAAAATTATGTTTAGGGCAGAACAGTACCAAACCTAAAATATGCACATGAGGAGTTTCCGGACTTGTTGTTTTGTTGTTCCGGCCTCATTTAAACTTGCCTAGATTAGATAGTTTTATTATGCTTCACCCTCTTGCCATGCTAACAACATTTAATCTTGTTGGGTACATAAACGAGAGAGAACTAAATAATTGATGTGGTGTTCCGTCAATATGCAACTCGTTGCATATTGAGCTCCACTTAACTTGTAGTTTTGTTTGTGCCCCTTGCCATGCCATGCATATTTAAACCGGACATGCATCATACTTGTTTGCGCATCGTGCCATGCTTATGTGATGGTTGTTTACTATGTTGTGTGCTTCTTTCCGGTGTTTGCTTCTTCGGGTTGGTTCCGGTAACGTCGCGTTTGTGAGGAACCGTACGACTACGCCCGTTTGTCTTCTTCATGGATTCGTTCTTCTTCCTTGCGGGATCTCAGGCAAGATGACCATACCCTTGAAATCACTTCTATCTTTGCTTGCTAGTTGCTCGCTCTTTTGCTATGCCTATGCTACGATACCTACCACTTGCTTATCATGCCTCCCATATTGTTAAACCAAGCCTCTAACCCACCTTGTCCTAGCAAACCATTGTTTGGCTATGTTACCGCTTTGCTCAGCCCCTCTTATAGCGTTGTTAGTTGCAGGTGAAGATTGAAGTTTGTTCCTTGTTGGAACATGGAGATGTTGTTCCTTGTTGGAACATGTTTACTTGTTGGGATATCACAATATCTCTTATTTAATTAATGCATCTATATACTCGGTAAAGGGTGGAAGGCTCGGCCTTATGCCCGGTGTTTTGTTCCACTCTTGCCGCCCTAGTTTTCGTCATATCGGTGTTATGTTCCCGGATTTTGCGTTCCTTACGCGGTTGGGTTATAATGGGAACCCCTTGACAGTTCGCCTTGAGTAAAACTCCTCCAGCAATTCCCAACATTGGTTTTACCATTCGCCACCTAGCCTTTTCTTTCCCTTGGGTTCTGTAGACTCAAGGGTCATCTTTATTTTAACCCCCCCGGGCCAGTGCTCCTCTGAGTGTGGGTCCAACCTGTCAGCTGCCGGTGGCCACCAGGGGCAACTCTGGGCTGGCCTACCCGTACCTAAGACAATCTGAGTGTGCCCTGAGAAAGAGATATGTGCAGCTCCTATAGGGATTTGTTGGCACATTCGGGCGGTGTTGCTGGTTTAGTTTTACCTTGTCGAAATGTCTTGTAACCGGGATTCCGAGTCTGATCGGGTCTTCCTGCTAGAAGGAATATCCTTCGTTGACCGTGAGAGCTTGTCATGGGCTAAGTTGGGACACCCCTACAGGGATTTGAACTTTTTAAAGCCGTGCCCGCGGTTATGGGCAGATGGGAATTTGTTAATGTCCGGTTGTAGAAAACCTGAAGTCGACCTTAATTAAAATGCATCAACCGCGTGTGTAACCGTGATGGTCTCTTCTCGGCGGAGTCCGGGAAGTGAACACGGTGTTGGAGTTATGTTTGACGTGGGTTGTTCTAGGATCACTTCTTGATCATAGTTGTTCGACCGTGCTTTGCCTTCTCTTCTCGCTCTCATTTGCGTATGTTAGCCACCATATATGCTAGTCGCTTGCTGCAGCTCCACCTCATACCTTTACCTTACCCATAAGCTTAAATAGTCTTGATCGCGAGGGTGTGAGATTGCTGATTCCCCGTGACTCACAGATACTTCCAAAACCAGCTTGCAGGTGCCGTTGAACCGTGCAGATGACGCAACCAAGCTCAAGGAGGAGCTCGATGAAGATCTTGTCCTTTATGTTGTTCCGCTTCCAGTTGATCAGTAGTGGAGCCCAGTTGGGGTCGATCGGGGACCTTGTCGCATTTGGGGTTCTTCTTTTATTTTGGTTCCGTAGTCGGACCTTGATTGTATTTGGATGATGTAATGCTTTATTCATGTATTGTGTGAAGTGGCGATTGTAAGCCAACTATCTATCTCTTTCCCTTATGTATTACATGGGTTGTGTGAAGATTACCTCAATTGCGACATTGCTTTCAATGCGGTTATGCCTCTATGTCGTGCTTCGACACGTGGGAGATATAGCCGCATCGAGGGCGTTACAAGTTGGTAATCAGAGCCTTCCCCGACCTTAGGAGCCCCCACTGCTTGATCGTTTTTAGCAGCCGTTGTTGAGTCTAGAAAAATGTTTTGAGTCATTTAGGAATTATATATCGGAGAGTTTAGGAATTCTTTTTACTCCCCAGTCTCTTCATCGCTCTGGTAAGGCATCCTGACGTAGAGTTTTGACTCTTCTCTTCTCAAATTTCACTAATTTTTTTAGGATCACGCGGGTATCTTGGAATCGTTCCGATGGATTTGTGACGAGAACATTGTTCTTGGTGCCTCCTGTCATTTAGGGGTTGTGGCAGTGTCCCGGGGAGTTGAGCTCCGAGGTGTTGTCGTCACAATTTTATCGTTGCAGTTCTGGAATACCTGAGTTTAGTTTCGTCGACATCGAAAATCTCTTTTATGCAGTTGTTGGTGAGATAACCTCGACGCCACACAGTACTGGGGCGGGAGTTCGAGAGTATTTCCATAACTCGTATAATGGATGCTTTTCGAAGGTTGAGGTAGATGATTTCCGAAGGTTTCTTGGTTATGTGTTGAAGGATGGATACAGCTGGATCTAGGATTTGCTAGTTTTGGGTGAGATATTATGCTTCCCCTGTATCCCCAACACCAGATTGCATAACCGGAAAGTTTCGGGAGTTTATAAGTGGGAATTCAAGTAGCTCTTAGGATTTCTTTCCGACAGATGTATGATTTGAAATTGGGGTTCGACGTCTAGTGGTCCGCCTATTCACGGTCGGTTTTACAGTGGTCTCGTTGTGTCTTAAAGAGTCCTTGGCTATGCCGACTCAGGGATGCTTCGTATGTCATGTGCACTGCCTTGTACATGATGGTGCTATACGATCGAGCCCGTGTAGGCCCCACCACGAAAACTTCGGACGAAATCTCTATCATATGTTTGTTCCGGCTTATTCTGCTAGCCAATCCTTTGTTTTGTTTTGAGTTGTGGTATTCGAGTTGCTTCGAAGTCAAGTGTTGATTCCATACTTTTCCTAAGCGGTGTTCTCATACTTCTATGTGAATACTAATCCTTCTCGATCATTGAGTTTGTCATGTCAATCCTTTTTAACCGGTGTGCTTCTCTTCAAGTGGATCCGATCATTTCAACATCCGCAAGATCAAGTATCAGTTCTTCTCAACAGTTTTTGTTCCATCGGTCTCCAAGTTGCCTTTGTTTTTCCCGCCCACCCACCCTTTTTCTTCAAGGACTCAGATTTCTTAATCAACTATATTGTTATTGATGAGAAGCCTCTCCATTCTTTTCCATCAATGTTCTTATCCGGTGATGCTCATGAAGATACTAACGGAGCCTCAAGTTCATCATTATTCATTCTTTTTCTTCTTCGGTGGAACCAAGTCTAGCTTTGTTGACCATATCTTTTCCTCGTTTCAAATGTTTATCCAAACCGGTGCACCTCATAAGCATCCACTCTTCGCTATTCATTTGTTCCGGAGTGCTCAAGAAATCTCAGAAGATTCGTGTTTCCACTCTATTTTCGTAATCTTTTCAAGCTCTTTCGAGATTGTTATCTCATTCTAGCCATTTAATTCAACCGGTGCATTCTCTCTTTTAAATCGTTCTACGGTGTTTCTTTTGAGTGGGCCCTAACCCACAGGTCTTTTCCAGGATCTTACCCGACTCTTCTCTTTTTCCCGGCGTTATTCTCAAATCTTCTAAAGTTTGACGTAAGAATGAATTGTCATCAGTCAAATGTCTTTCTCCAAGATCTTTCAAATTATTTTCATCGTTGGCTCAACCTTTCTATTTTTCATTCCAGAGTGCCTCAACAATTTTTGTTGGTGTTTCTCGTCGTCATTCTCGGATTTGAAGCCCGAAGAAGAATTTTCTCTCAATCTTGCTCTTTTCTCTTCAAGATTCGTGATTCTAGCTTTATGCCATTATCTCATAATTATTTTCGGTTGTGAGAATTCTTTTCACCTATCCGGAGCATTTCATGAGTTATTTCTATTTCTTTAATCCGAAGGCCATCTTTTCAAATATTAGTCATTCCAGCTTTCAACTATCTTTCTCCAAATCTTACCGGTGCTTCATTCAAATATCCTCTAATCAGCTCGCGATCTCTTCATTCACTTGCATCTAAACTCTCTCATGTATCTTCGTTCATTTGCTAATTCTTACCGGTGATTCATCGTTTTACTTCATTCATTTTTTAATTCTTACGGTGGTTCTTCCATGATTCTCTTCCGCTGTTATCATATCAATTCATTCGTTGTTTCAACCTGACCGGTGATTCGTTGAAGACATTCTCAAGTTTATGTTATATCTCTCTTAATCCTTTCTATGAGAATAAGCAATATGTCAAATCCGTTGCTTGTTAGCAATTAAATTGTTGAAGGATAAGCATAATGTAATTCTTATTCTTGTTCCATCCAAGTGATTAATTCTTTTTCCGGAGTGGTTCATCATATCAAATTCTCGATTCGAGATGCTTTATCTATTCTTTCCCGGAGTTCCAAGCTTTCTCAATTATATCATCACGAAGCTTCATCTAATCATTACAAGGATTCACCTTGTATTTTCAACTTCTCTTGCCTTCCGTTTGATCATTCCTTTGTTTACCGGAGCTCTTCATGAAGGTTCTACATGTTGGTTCATTAAGGATTTAATTCCTTCTCAAAGTGATCATCAAGATTCTTTTCAGAGGAGCTTAAGATTCTTCATCTTGCAATCCGGAGTGCAAATTCTTTCTACCATATTATCGGAGGTGGTATTATGTCATTATTGATATTTTGAGTCATGTTTCATGATTCACATGTTGTTAACAATGCGGTATATTAAATCCATCACCCTCTCTGTTGGAGTTATCTTGTGTCTTGTTTATGGTGCTCATAAATGACCCAAGTTCTTCTTTTATCCTTCCGGCGAAATAAGTTTCTTGTCTCCTTGTTCATATCAATCCAATCTTGTTTCCATTTATGGCAGGTTTTCAGCTCAAGTTCTTGAGATGTTTTCCATAAGCCCTCAACAAGCATGTTCTTTCGTTGTTGACTTCCCAACAACTCTATTAAATCCTTCTTTTTAAGGATGCTCTCTCAAATTCATTTGAGGTAGAACATGTTGTTTTCTTCTCTATTCTATTCATTGCATTTTTTCTTTTGTTCCGGAGCCATTGAGGTGTTGCTCTTTTCACTCATCATCTCGGTTTGTCAGGACCATGTTCTTTTCATGCTTATCCTTTTAACCGGAGTGTCGTGTCCTCTTTTCAAGCATCCTCTCATCTTGTCAAGTTTAATTCCTTCCATTTACAGGCGGAGTGCTGTCCAAATTATATCATTCTTATTCCTTCCCTATCTTGTTTTAACCGGAGTATTGCCCTTTTTGCTCAAGTTCTTTTCGCCTTATCAAGCCTTGCATCTCTTTTCAACTGGAGTGTTGTCCGAATTTGTTCTTCCTTATTACTCTTCCCTACCGGAGTGCTTTCAACTTTGTTCTTCCTCGTTTCTCTTTCCCTACCGGAGTGCTTTCAACTTCATTTATCTCCGTTGTATTCTTTTCTCGTTATGGCTTGACCTTTTCAAGGTTCGTGGTTTCACTCGTTTGTCAAAGAAGCAACTTAGTTTTACCTCTTCTCTTCCTCTTTCGTTTCCCTCCGGTGCCATCCTAGATCTCGGGACGAGATCCTCTCATAGTGGTGGAGTGTTGTAACGCCCCAAGACCGATGTGCCAGGTGTCTTTCAGTTATTTGCTGTTGTTGCCATGTCATTCGCTTGCGCGTTGCATCTTGTCATTTCATCATCCGCATTGCATCATCATGTTTTCAAAACTTGCATCCATCCGGGTTCCCCAGTTCTCTCCGTTGTCTGTTCTGAGCCCAACCACACTTGCACACGCCCGCGGCATGTCCGAAATAGTATTTTATAAGTGGCCAGAAAATGTTCTCGGAATGGGATGAGAGTTGACGTGTGGTCTTATTATAGTGTAGATAGACCTCCTGCCAAGTTCCATCGCATTCGGAGTTCGTTTGATAGCCCAACCGTTAAACTATAGCGGCATTATAGTCGGTCAAATCGTCGGACGTTTTCGGTCTCCGGAAACAGTCACCGGGTCTCTCTCTCTTCTCTTCTCTCAGCTCAAGGCCTTCTGCACAGTCCACTACCTACCGCCAGGCCTTGCTTAAGCTCTCTCGTCAGCCCGCGGCCCTCCTCCCGTGCGCGTCTGAAATCTGTCCTGGACTCGAACCGGACAGTCGTCACTGTTGGATCCGGAACATCCCCAAACGTCTACAAAACATCTCCGTTTTGTTTATTATACTTCCTAACCTATTTTTCTCAACCGCTCGATTTCGATCGAAGGACCCAGATTAGCCCCTAGCCAAACACCCATATGCTATAAATATATAGTCCAACCCTAAATTTGAGGAGAGATGTCCCATCCTCCCAGCCGCCGCCGTCATTCCACCAAATCCCCCTCGGGATCCTTCCACCAACCAGCTTCTTTTCCCCCGATCCAATCCAGTCAACCAGCGCCAGCCTCTGCTTCCCCTTGATCCACCGAAGCCCATCGATCCTCTCCCTCCTTGCTCTCCTTGTCGACCAGGGAGACGAGCTCCTCCCGAGCGCCTCCGCCTTACCTCGTCGCCGGCCGGCCTCGTCGGAGACCACCCCTGCCAGGCCGACCTCGCCTCCATTTCTCTCTCTCTACCGTTGCTCTCTCTCTCTAGCACCTCACCTCGCGGTCTCTCTTTCTTCAGGACGAACAAGGTCCTCGCCATGGCCATGGGATGGAGCTCCGCCGCCATGGAACCTCGCCTCCACCACCAGATCCGACCGGCCTCCGCCGCCCTTGCCTGTTCCCGGCCGGATCCCGCTCCAAGGCCCCGTCCCTGCCTCCGGTGCCCAAGTTCCAGGCCGCTGCTACTCTGCTTCTTCTCGAGCAGAGGACCGCGCCCGCTATCCTCTGTCCCGCCCGCTCGGTCCAGCCGTGCGTTGACCTCCAGAGTCGACCGCGCCTAGGCCAGCAGCCTCCGAGGCCCAGCCACAAGCCGCGGTCCAGCCGGCTCCATCGACCTGGGCCTTGGCCCGTGGTGAGCTGCCCCCAGCTCCTGTTCCTGCTAGGCCAACCAGTTGCGGCCCGTTCACTGTTTTTATTTCTGCCGAACGATTTTGTGTTTTTTCCAGAGACAGCGGTTTTTACAGAAAAGTCCCCCTAGATCATGCATATAATAACTCCACAACCGTGCATCGGATCTAAATAAATTATATATAAAACTTGCTTAGTTTTTCATCTAGTTTCATATTATGCCATTTTCATCCATGTTTAACATGTTTAAAATGTTGTTTGATTAATTTTTGCTCTATGTCATGCTAAAATGCTTTAATTCATAAATATTTAACCGTAGCTCCGAATTTAACAAACTTTTTATGTAAATGGGGTAGAAAAATGCCTAGTTTAACAAGGGGCACTTGTTTTTCATGTTTAATAACTCTAAAATTATGTTTAGGGCAGAACAGTACCAAACCTAAAATATGCACATGAGGAGTTTCCGGACTTGTTGTTTTGTTGTTCCGGCCTCATTTAAACTTGCCTAGATTAGATAGTTTTATTATGCTTCACCCTCTTGCCATGCTAACAACATTTAATCTTGTTGGGTACATAAACGAGAGGGAACT
Source organism: Triticum urartu (assembly GCF_056163025.1). NCBI lineage: Eukaryota > Viridiplantae > Streptophyta > Magnoliopsida > Poales > Poaceae > Triticum > Triticum urartu. The sequence goes on along the minus strand of NC_141873.1, from coordinate 459,858,942 downwards.
AAATAATTGATGTGGTGTTCCGCCAATATGCAACTCGTTGCATATTGAGCTCCACTTAACTTGTAGTTTTGTTTGTGCCCCTTGCCATGCCATGCATATTTAAACCGGACATGCATCATACTTGTTTGCGCATCGTGCCATGCTTATGTGATGGTTGTTTACTATGTTGTATGCTTCTTTCCGGTGTCTGCTTCTTCGGGTTGGTTCCGGTAACGTCGCGTTTGTGAGGAACCATACGACTACACCCGTTTGTCTTCTTCATGGACTCGTTCTTCTTCCTTGCGGGATCTCAGGCAAGATGACCATACCCTCGAAATCACTTCTATCTTTGCTTGCTAGTTGCTCGCTCTTTTGCTATGCCTATGCTACGATACCTACCACTTGCTTATCATGCCTCCCATATTGTTAAACCAAGCCTCTAACCCACCTTGTCCTAGCAAACCATTGTTTGGCTATGTTACCACTTTGCTCAGCCCCTCTTATAGCGTTGTTAGTTGCAGGTGAAGATTGAAGTTTGTTCCTTGTTGGAACATGGAGATGTTGTTCCTTGTTGGAACATGTTTACTTGTTGGGATATCACAATATCTCTTATTTAATTAATGCATCTATATACTCGGTAAAGGGTGGAAGGCTCGGCCTTATGCCTGGTGTTCTGTTCCACTCTTGCCGCCCTAGTTTTCGTCATATCGGTGTTATGTTCCCGGATTTTGCATTCCTTACGCGGTTGGGTTATAATGGGAACCCCTTGACAGTTCGCCTTGAGTAAAACTCCTCCAGCAATTCCCAACATTGGTTTTACCATTCGCCACCTAGCCTTTTCTTTCCCTTGGGTTCTGTAGACTCAAGGGTCATCTTTATTTTAACCCCCCCGGGCCAGTGCTCCTCTGAGTGTGGGTCCAACCTGTCAGCTGCCGGTGGCCACCAGGGGCAACTCTGGGCTGGCCTACCCGTACCTAAGACAATCTGAGTGTGCCGTGAGAAAGAGATATGCGCAGCTCCTATCGGGATTTGTTGGCACATTCGGGCGGTGTTGCTGGTTTAGTTTTACCTTCTCGAAATGTCTTGTAACCGGGATTCCGAGTCTGATCGGGTCTTCCCGCTAGAAGGAATATCCTTCGTTGACCGTGAGAGCTTGTCATGGGCTAAGTTGGGACACCCTTGCAGGGATTTGAACTTTCGAAAGCCGTGCCTGCAGTTATGGGCAGATGGGAATTTGTTAATGTCCGGTTGTAGAAAACCTGAAGTTGACCTTAATTAAAATGCATCAACCGCGTGTGTAACCGTGATGGTCTCTTCTCGGCGGAGTCCGGGAAGTGAACACGGTGTTGGAGTTATGTTTGACGTGGGTTGTTCTAGGATCACTTCTTGATGATAGTTGTTCGACCGTGCTTTGCCTTCTCTTCTCGCTCTCATTTGCGTATGTTAGCCACCATATATGCTAGTCACTTGCTGCAGCTCCACCTCATACCTTTACCTCACCCATAAGCTTAAATAGTCTTGATCGCGAGGGTGTGAGATTGCTGAGTCCCCGTGACTCACAGATACTTCCAAAACCAGCTTGCAGGTGCCGTTGAACCGTGTAGATGATGCAACCAAGCTCAAGGAGGAGCTCGATGAAGATCTTGTCCTTTATGTTGTTCCGCTTCCAGTTGATCAGTAGTGGAGCCCAGTTGGGGTCGATCAGGGACCTTGTCGCATTTGGGGTTCTTCTTTTATTTTGGTTCCGTAGTCGCACCTTGATTGTATTTGGATGATGTAATGCTTTATTCATGTATTGTGTGAAGTGGCGATTGTAAGCCAACTATGTATCTCTTTCCCTTATGTATTACATGGGTTGTGTGAAGATTACCTCAATTGCGACATTGCTTTCAATGCGTTTATGCCTCTAAGTCGTGCTTCGACACGTGGGAGATATAGCCGCATCAAGGGCGTTACATGTGAGTTTCTCCAACTTTAGTTGAACCGAGTGTGGCTATGCCCGGTCCTTGCGAAGGTTAAAACAGCACCAACTTGACAAACTATCGTTGTGGTTTTGATGCGTAGGTAAGAACGGTTCTTGCTCAGCCTGTAGCAGCCATGTAAAACTTGCAACAACAAAGTAGAGGACGTCTAACTTGTTTTTGCAGGGCATGTTGTGATGTGATATGGTCAAGACGTGATGAGATATAAGTTGTTGTATAAGATGATCATGTTTTGTTGAAGTTATCGGCTACTGGCAGAAGCCTTATGGTTGTCTCTTTATTGCATAAGATGCAAGCGCCAAATAATTGCTTTACAATTATCGCTATGCGATAGCAATAGTTAAAAAGAGCAATAGTTGGCGAGACGACCATGTGACGACACATTGATATAGATCAAGATGATGGAGATCATGGTGTCATGCCGGTGACGATGGAAATCATGACAATGTTTTGGAGATGGAGATCAAAGGCACAAGATGATGATGGCCATATCATGTCACATATTTTGATTGCATGTGATGTTTATCTTTTATGCATCTTATCTTGCTTTAATTGACGGTAGAATTATAAGATGATCTCTCACTAAATTTCAAGATAAAAGTGTTCTCCCTGAGTATGCACCGTTGCCAAAGTTCGTCGTGCCGAGACACCACATGATGATCGGGTGTGATAAGCTCTACGTCCATCTACAGCGGGTGCAAGCCAGTTTTGCATACGCAGAGTACTCAGGTTAAACTTGACGAGCCTAGCATATGCAGATATGGCCTCGGAACACTGAGACTGAAAGGTCGAGCGTGAATCATATAGTAGATATGATCAACATAGTGATGTTCACCATTGAAAACTACTCCATTTCATGTGATGGTCGGTTATGGTTTAGTTGATTTGGATCACGTGATCACTTACAAGATTAGAGGGATGTCTTTCTAAGTGGGAGTTCTTAAGTAATATGATTAATTAAACTTAAATTTATCATGTACTTAGTCCTGGTAGTATTAGCATATCTATGTTGTAGATCAATAGCTCGCGTTTAGCTCCCCTATTTTATTTTTGATATGTTCCTAGAGAAAACTAAGTTGAAAGATGTTAGTAGCAATGATGCGGATTGGATCCGTGATCTGATGTTTATCCTCATTGCTGCACAGAAGAATTATGTCCTTAATGCACCGCTAGGTGACAGACCTATTGCAGGAGCAGATGCAGACGTCATGAACATTTGGCTAGCTCAATATGATGACTACTTGATAGTTTAGTGCACCATGCTTAACGGCTTAGAATCGGGACTTCGAAGACGTTTTGAACGTCATGGATCATATGGATGTTCCAGGAGTTGAAGTTAATATTTCAAGCAAATACCCGAGTTGAGAGATATGAAGTCTCCAACAAGTTCTATAGCTAAAAGATGGAGGAGAATAGCTCAAGCAGTGAACATGTGTTCAGATTGTCTGGGTACTACAATCGCTTGAATCAAGTGGGAGTTAATCTTCCAGATAAAATAGTGATTGACAGAATTCTCTAGTCACCATCACCAAGTTAGTAGAACTTCGTGATGAACAATAGTATGCAAGGGATGATGAAAACGATTCCCGAGCTTTTCATGATGATGAAATCGATGAAGGTAGAAATCAAGAAAGAGCATCAAGTATTAATGATTAACAAGACCACTAGTTTCAAGAAAAGGGCAAAGGGAAAGAAAGGGAACTTCAAGAAGAACGGCAAGCAAGTTGCTACTCAAGTGAAGAAGCCCAAGTATGGTCCTAAGCCTGAGACTAAGTGCTTCTACTGCAAAGGGACTGGTCACTGGAAGCGGAACTGCCCCAAGTATTTGGCGGATAAGAAGGATGGCAAAGTGAACAAAGGTATATTTGATATACAGATTATTGATGTGTATTTTACTAGTGTTCGTAGCAACCCCTCGGTATTTGATACTGGTTCATTTGCTAAGAGTAGTAACTCGAAATGGGAGTTGCAGAATGAACAGAGACTATTTAAGGGTGAAGTGATGATGTGTGTTGGAAGTGGTTCCAAGATTGATATGATCATCATCGCACACTCCCTATACTTTCAGGATTAGTGTTGAACCTAAGTAAGTGTTATTTGGTGTTTGCGTTGAGCATGAATATGATTTGATCATGTTTATTGCAATACGGTTATTCATTTAAGTAAGAGAATAAATTGTTGTTCTGTTTACATGAATAAAACCTTCTATGGTCATACACCCAATGAAAATGGTTTGTTGGATATCGATTGTGGTGATACACATTCTCATAATATTGAAGCCAAAAGATGCAAAGTTAATAATGATAGTGCAACTTATTTGTGGCACTGCCGTTTAGGTCATATTGGTGTAAAGTGCATGAAGAAAATCCATGCTGATGGGCTTTTGGAATCACTTGATTATGAATCAGTTGATGCTTGCGAACCGTGCCTCATGGGCAAGATGACTAAGACCCCGTTCTCCGGAACAATGGAGCAAGCAACTGACTTATTGGAAATAATACATACTGATGTATGCCGTCCGATGAATGTTAAGTCTCGCGGTGGGTATCGTTATTTTCTCACCTTCACAGATGATTTGAGCAGATATGGGTATATCTACTTGATGAAACAGAAGTCTGAAACATTTGAAAAGTTCAAAAACTTCAGAGTGAAGTGGAAAATCATCGTGACAAGAAAATAAAGTTTCTACGATCTGATCACGGAGACAAATATTTGAGATACAAGTTTGGTCTTCAATTAAAACAATGTGGAATAGTTTCACAAAATCGTGCCACCTGGAACACCACAGCATAATGGTGTGTCCGAACGTCATAACCGTACTATTATTGGATATAGTGCAATCTATGATGTTTCTTACCGATTAACCACTATAGTTTTGAGGTTATGCATTAGAGACAACTACATTCACGTTAAATAGGGCACCATCTAAATCCGTTGAGACGACACCGTATGAACTACGGTTTGGAAAGAAACCTAAGCTGTCATTTCTTAAAGTTTGAGGTTGCAATGCTTATGTGAAAAAGTTTCAACCTGATAAGCTCAAACCCAAATCGGAGAAGTGCGTCTTCATAGGATACCCAAAAGAAAATGTTGGGTACATCTTCTATCACAGATCCGAAGGCAAGATATTCATTGCTAAGAATGGATCCTTTCTAGAGAAGGAGTTTCTCTCGAAAGAAGTGAGTGGGAGAAAAGTAGAACTTGATGAGGTAACTGTACCTGCTCCCTTATTGGAAAGTAGTTCATCACAGAAATCTGTTCCTGTGACTACTACACCAATTAGTGAGGAAGCTAATGATGATGATCATGTAACTTCAGATCAAGTTACTATCGAACCTCGTAGGTAAACCAGAGTGAGATCCGCACCAGAGTGGTACGGTAATCCTGTTCTGGAGGTCATGTTACTTGACCATGACGAACCTACGAACTATGAGGAAGCGATGATGAGCCTAGATTCTGCGAAATGGCTTGAGGCCATGAAATCTGAGATGAGATCCATGTATAAGAACAAAGTATGGACTTTGATTGACTTGCCCAAAGAACGGCGATCCATTGAGATTAAATGGACATTCAAGAGGAAGACGGACGCTGATAGTAGTGTTACTATCTACAAAGCTAGAATTGTCGCAAAAAGGTTTTCGACAAGTTCAAGGTGTTGACCATGATGAGAATTTCTCACTCGTATCTACGCTTAAGTCTGTCTGAATCATGTTAGCTATTTCCGCATTTTATGAAATCTGGCAAATGGATAAACAAAACTGCATTCCTTAATAGGATTTATTAAAGAAGAGTTGTATATGATGCAACCAGAAGGTTTTGTTGATCCTAAAGGTACTAACAAAATATGCAAGCTCCAGCGATCCATCTATGGACTGGTGCAAGCATCTCGGAGTTGGAATATACACTTTGATAAGTTGATCAAAGCATATAGTTTTATACAGACTTGCGGTGAAGCCTGTATTCACAAGAAAGTGAGTGGGAGCACTACAGCATTGCTGATAAGTATATGTATGACATATTGTTGATCGGAGATGATGTAGAATTATTCTGCAAAGCATAAAGGAATGTTTGAAAGGAGTTTTTTCAAAGAAAGACCTCGGTGAAGCTGCTTACATATTGAGCATCAAGATCTATAGAGATAGATCAAGACGCTGGATAAGTTTTTCAATGAGTACATACCTTGACAAGATTTTGATGTAGTTCAAAATGGAACAGTCAAAGAAGGAGTTCTTGCCTGTGTTACAAGGGGTGAAGTTGAGTAAGACTCAAAACCCAACCACGGCAGAAGATAGAGAGAGAATGAAAGTCATTCCCTATGCCTCAACCATAGGTTCTATAAAGTATGCCATGCTGTGTACCAGACCTATTATATACCCTGCCCTGAGTTTGGCAAAGGAGTACAATAGTGATCTAGGAGTAGATCACTGGACATTGGTCAAAATTATCCTTAGTGGAATAAGGATATGTTTCTCGATTATGGAAGTGACAAAAGGTTCACCGTAAAGGGTTACGTCGATGCAAATTTTGACACTGGTCCAGATGACTCTAAATCTCAATCTGGATACATATTGAAAGTGGGAGCAATTAGCTAGAGTAGCTCTGTGCAGAGCATTGTTGACATAGAAATTTGCAAAATACTTACGGATCTGAATGTGGCAGACCCGTTGACTAAATTTCTCTCATAAGCAAAACATGATCACACCTCAGTACTCTTTGGGTGTTAATCACATAGCAATGTGAACTAGATTATTGACTCTAGTAAACCCTTTGGGTGTTGGTCACATGTCGATGTGAACTATGGGTGTTAATCACATGGTAATGTGAACTATTGGTATTAAATCACATCGCGATGTGAACTAGATTATTGACTCTAGTGCAAGTGGGAGACTGAAGGAAATATGCCCTAGAGGCAATAATAAAGTTATTATTTATTTCCTTATATCATGATAAATGTTTATTATTCATGCTAGAATTGTATTAACCGGAAACATAATACATGTGTGAATACATAGACAAACAGAGTGTCACTAGTATGCCTCTACTTGACTAGCTCGTTGATCAAAGATGGTTATGTTTCCTAACCATAAACATGAGTTGTCATTTGATTAACGGGATCACATCATTAGGAGAATGATGTGATTGACTTGACCCATTCCGTTAGCATATCACTTGATCGTTTAGTTTGTTGCTATTGCTTTCTTCATGACTTATACATGTTCCTATGAGTATGAGATTATGCAACTCCTGTTTACCAGAGTAACACTTTGTGTGCTACCAAATGTCACAACGTAACTGGGTTATTATAAAGGTGCTCTACAGGTGTCTCCGAAGGTACCTGTTGGGTTGGCGTATTTCGAGATTAGGATTTGTCACTCTGATTGTCGGAGAGGTATCTCTGGGCCCTCTCAGTAATGCACATCACTTAAGCCTTGCAAGCATTGCAACTAATGAGTTAGTTGCGGGATGATGTATTACGGAACGAGTAAAGAGACTTGCCGGTAACGAGATTGAACTAGGTATTGAGATACCGACGATCGAATCTTGGGCAAGTAACATACCGATGACAAAGGGAACAACGTATGTTGTTATGCGGTCTGACCAATAAAGATCTTCGTAGAATATGTAGGAGCCAATATGAGCATCCAGGTTCCGCTATTGGTTATTGACCGGAGACGTGTCTCGATCATGTCTACATAGTTCTCGAACCCATAGGGTCCGCACGCTTAACGCTACGATGACAGTTATATTATGAGTTTATATGTTTTGATGTACCGAAGGAGTTCGGAGTCCTGGATGAGATCGGGGACATGACGAGGAGTCTCGAAATGGTCGAGACGTAAAGATCGATATATTGGACGACTATATTCGGACTTCGGAAAGGTTCCGAGTGATTCGGGTATTTTTCGGAGTACCGGAGAGTTACGGGAATTCGCCAGGGAGTATATGGGCCTTATTGGGCCATACGGGAATAGAGGAGATAGGCCAAAAGGAAGGAGGCCTGCACCCCCCCTCTGGTCCGAATTGGACAAGGGGTGCAGCCCCCTTTTCCTTCTCCCTCTCCTCCTCTTTCCTTCACTCCTACTCCAACAAGGAAAGGAGGAGTCCTACTCCCGGTGGGAGTAGGACTCCCCCATTGGCGCGCCCTCCTCCTAGGCCGGCCGCCTCCCCCCTTTCTCCTTTATATACAGAGGCAGGGGGCACCTCTAGAGACAAGTTGATCAAGTTGATCGTCTCTTAGCCGTGTGCGGTGCCCCCCTCCACCATAGTCCACCTCGATAATACTGTAGCAGTGCTTAGGCGAAGCCCTGCGTCGGTAGAACATCAACATCGTCACCACGCCGTCGTGCTGAAGAAACTCTCCCTCAACACTCGGCTGGATCGGAGTTAGAGGGACGTCATCAGGCTGAACGTGTGCTGAACTCAGAGGTGCCGTGCGTTCGGTACTTGATCGGTCGGATCGTGAAGACGTATGACTACATCAACCACGTTGTGCTAACGCTTCTGCTTTCGGTCTACGAGGGTACATGGACAACACTCTCCCCTCTCGTTGCTATGCATCACCATGATCTTGCATGTGCGTAGGAATTTTTTTTGAAATTACTACGTTCCCCAACAGCCTGACCCAGCGCGGCGTCCTGAGGATGATAGTGCGTCACCTTGCTGGGGCCGTGGGGGGCAACGCTCGTGCCCATGCTCATCAGAGGCGGCGCGGGGGCAACGGGGCCCCGGCACTGCCAGCCATCCTGGTGTTGGTGAAGCCCCCGGGTGCACCCGAGGGCACGCGGTTGCGGCGTGGCCCGTCGTGAGGTCCAGTAGCGGCTCGGGAAGGAACCAGACAGCAGAAAGGCGGCGGTCCTGACGCTGCCGCATCCAGCAGCTCAGCGACACGTTCCAGCAGTGCGTCGTGTCCGCTCTCCATCAGCCGGCATCGCAGCAACTCCCGCGCTACCATGAGTGTGGCCCGCATGTTCGCCTGCTCCGGCCGGGTGTGTGGCACCGTTGCCGCGGCGTGGATTGCGGCCCTTGCATCGACTCGTGCTTGTTGTGGAGTGGGTGTGAACGACGCCTGGCCGCGCCGTGCAGCGTTAGGTGGCGCTTGCGCCATCTGGAGTGCGGGGTCGAGGTCTTCATGGGAAGGTGGCGCCGCCCGGATGGCCAGGCTGCCCATCGGTTGGAGTCGGCCCTTGGGTCGCCAAACATCGGGGCCATGGAGCGTCGACAGGTCAATCGGTGGGGAAGAGACTCCGGCGCACCCCTACCTGGCGCGCCAAATGTCGGATCACGGGTTCCGGCAAACCCTTGAGGTTCGAACACCGGGGTGCGCGCGAAGGCTTTCTCCCTATCGATCCACACCCTAGCTCTCTAAGATCTCGCAGATGAACTCAACGAACTCACAACACAGAAAGACACAAGATTTATACTGGTTCAGGCCACCGTTGTGGTGTAATACCGTACTCCAGTGTGGTGGTGGTGGATTGCCTCTTGGGCTGATGAAGAACAGTTACAAGGGGAGGAACAGCCTCCTGATGTTGAGGTGTTCTTGTGCTTGGTGGACTTGTGATCTAGTCGATCCTCACTTCTCTCGTCCCCTTGTGCTCTCTTCTCCCCCTTTCTCCTCTTTTTTACTGTGGAGGCTAGTTCTACTTATATAGGCCCTGGTCCTCTCTCCAAATATTGAGTGGGAAGGGAGCCAACAACGGCCAATTTGAAAGGGGACAACTAGTACAAGTTATCCTGACAAAAGGTGGCCTTCGCCTGCCAAAGGCTCTGGTGATGACGTCGTCTTGGGCTCCATGGTGACCTCCGTCCTGCCGTCCTTCGGGTCTTGGTCTTGTTGCACCAATATGGAAACCTTTGCCTGATGCCTCGGTACTCCGCGCCTGCGCTTGCCCCCTTGGCACCAAAGAGGGAACAACGACACTGCGCGCGCTGGCGCCCGCCTGGTCTCGATCGTCATGGTTCACGTAACGAGGACCTCGCGAGGTTTGCCCTACCTTGATCTCTCCGCCCCTCGCGAGCCTGCCTGGCAAGGCCGCTCCTGAGGAGGTCTTGTGTCGTCCGCCTCGCGAGGGTCTTGAATGCCTTGTCGATGAAGATGGGCCGTACAAACATGCCAGTCTAGCCACGTTGTGGGCCGCAGGCAGGCAAGTCTGGGGACCCCCGTTCCCAGGACGCTGACAATCTCTTTTGCCATTTCATTGGCCCGTGGACAGTAGAATCCCGCTCGATATGCTTTGGACATGATGGTCCGTGAGGACATGTGGTGACCACAGGTCCCCATGTGAATCTTGTTCAAGATCTGCCAAACCTCTTATGGAGAAATGCATCGCTGAGCCACACCGGTAACACTCTCTCTGAAAAGCTGTCCGCTTATTATCGTGAAAGCTTTGGAACTGTGGACTATCTGTCGTGCCTCATCTTCATCCTCTGGAAGCTCCTGCCTGAGCAGATATGCAATATATGGCACTATCTAGTCGGGGATGATTACTAGAATCTCCATGATCAAGTCGACTACCGCTGGTACCTCAACTTCAGTCAGATTGGTAGCACTTATTGGTTGTGGGGGATCCTATGTAAAGTCATCTTCTTGTACTGACAGGGTGTGGAGATACTCCAAGAACACATTACTAGGAATAGGCTTCCGAGTGGAACCTATTTTTGCCAGATCATCAACTGCTTGATTCTTGAGTCGGGGAACGTGGTGGAGCTCCAACCCTTCAAACTTCTTTTCCAACTTCCTTACTACATTGCAGTATCTGGTCATGGAAAGACTCTGGACATCCCATTATTTCATTACTTGATTGACCACCAAATCTGAGTCGCCGTATACCATCAGGCGACGGACACCGAGTGAAATGGCCATACACAACCCGTAGAGAAGTGCTTCGTACTCAGCCTCATTGTTGGGGGAATCAAAGTGAATCTGGAGAACATAACTGAGTATGTCACCTCTTGGAGATATCAAGACCACTCCAGCACCAGAACTGTTCAACATCTTGGACCCATCAAAGAACATGGTCCAATGTTCCGAGTGAACTTGAGTCACCTGCTGTTGCTCAATCCACTCGGCCATGAAATCTGCAATTGCTTGAGATTTGATTGCCTTTTTTCTTTAACTTGATATCCAGAGGAAGGAGTTCAATCGCCCACTTAGCCACTCGACCGGTTGCATCTCGATTGTTCAATTTTTTTTGACAATGGAGCGTTGCTAACGACTGAAACTGAGTGGTCTGTGAAGTAATGTGCAACTTTCTTCGTGGTCAGATAAATTCCATACACAAGCTTCTGGTAATGTGGATACCTTTGCTTGGATGGAGTCAAGACTTTAGAAATGTAATATACCGGGCATTGAAATTTGTACTCTTTGCCTTCTTCCCCCCGCTCGACTGTGAGCAATGTGCTGACGACATGTCTAGTGGCTGCAATATATAACAAAAGAGGCTCTTTGCTAAGTGGAGCAGCAAGCACCGGCTGGGTGGAAAGCAGGTCTTTGAGCTCTACAAACACTGCGTCAGCTTCAGGAGTCCACTCGAATGTATCAGACTTTTTTGTTAGTCGGTAAAGAGGCAGTGCCTTTTCACCGAGACGGGAAATGAATCGACTCAATGCAGCCAAACAACCAGTAAGCTTTTGGACATCATGTACCCGCACATGGCGTTTCGTTTGGAGGATTGCTCCGATCTTTTCTGGGATTGCCTCGATCCCTCGTTCGGAAACAAGAAAACTGAGTAACTTTCCTCCTGGGACTCCGAACGTGCACTTTGACGGGTTAAGCTTGATGTCATATCTTCTTAGATTGGCAAAGGTTTCAGCGAGGTCAGTCAGCAGGTCGGAACTCTTGTGTTACTTGACCATGATATCATCCATGTACGCTTCCACGTTCTGACTGATTTGAGTGAGCAGGCACTTCTGAATCATGCGCATGAACGTGGCACCCGCATTCTTGAGACTGAAAGGCATGGTGACATAGCAAAAGGACCCGAATGGGGTATTGAAGGCCGTTTTTATTTCGTCGGGTCCATACAGTCGGATCTGATGGTACCCGGAATATGCGTCAAGAAGGACAAACGCTCACACCCCACAGTCGAGTCGACAATCTGATCGATGCGGGGGAGAGGGAAGTGATCTTTTGGGCAGGCCCGATTGATATGCTTGAAGTTGATACACATACAAAGTGAATCATCTTTCTTGGGGACCATGACGACATTGGCGAGCCACTCGGAGTGGTATATCTCGCGGATGAACTCTGCTGACAGAAGCCGAGCTACTTCCTCGCCAATTGGCTTCCTCTTCTCCATGGCAGACTGACGGAGGTGTTCCTTGACGGGTTTTGCTTTTGGGTCGATGTGCAAACGGTGCTCAACCAGTTCCCTGGGTACACCCGGCATGTCTGATGGTTTCCATGCAAAGATGTCCCAGTTCTCATGGAGGAACGGGATGAGCGCTTCTTCCTATTTGATGTCGAGTGTTGTTGAGATGTGGGTCGGAGCAGCATTGGGGTCTTCCGATGAATATGGACAGGCTTTGTCTTAGCGGCTGACTGGAATGCAGACTCCGAGGCATGCTTCTTAGCTTGCAACAAATCACTCGGATCTGCATTCTTCTTGTATTCCTCCATCTCCACTGCTACCATCTACTCTAGCAATTTTTGAGCCTTTCTGGAGGCACTCTTCTGCTCTCCGCCGAATCCCCGTGACTGTGATCACACCTCTGGGCCCGGGCATCTTCAACTTGAGATATATGTAACATGGTCAAGCCATGAAACAGGCATATGCGGGCCTGCCCAGAATAGCATGATAAGCACTATGGAAATCCACCACATCAAACGTCAGTTTCTCCTTGCGGTAATTCTTGGAATCACCAAAAACCACATCAAGAGCGATCTGTCAGAGTGACTTTGCCTTTTTCCTGGGGATGACACTGTGGAACTACATGTTGCTCTCACTGAGTTTGGACATCGGAATGCCCATCCCTTGAAGGGTCTCAGCGTACAGAATGTTCAAACCACTGCCATCATCCATAAGGACTTTAGTCAGTCGGGTGCCCCCAACGACTGGGTCGACCACTAGCACTTGCCGCCCGAGGGTAGCAATGTGCGCTGGGTGATCAGACTGAGGCCGAATGTAATGGGAGTCTTCGACCACTTCAAGTATGTTGTAGTTGCTGGAGCAACCATGTTCACTTCTTTGTTGATGACCTTTAGTCGAATTTTGCTCTCGACATCAGCAAAAATCACCAAAGTAGGCGTTGATATTGGGATAACTGTCGGTGTCAAAACCGGCGGATCTCGGGTAGGGGGTCCCGAACTGTGCGTCTAAGGCGGATGGTAACAGGAGGCAAGGGACATGATGTCTTACCTAGGTTCGGGCCCTCTTGATGGAGGTAAAACCCTACGTCCTGCTTGATTAATATTGATGATATGGGTAGTACAAGAGTAGATCTACCACGAGATCAGAGAGGCTAAACCCTAGAAGCTAGCCTATGGTATGATTGTATGGTATTGTGTCCTACGGACTAAAACCCTCTGGTTTATATAGACACCGGAGGGGGCTAGGGTTACACAAGGTCGGTTACAAAGGAGGAGATATCCATATCCATACTGCCTAGCTTTCCTTCCACGCCAAGTAGAGTCCCATACGGACACGAGACGAAGTCTTCAATCTTGTATCTTCATAGTCCAACAGTCCGGCCAAAGGATATAATCCGGCTGTCCGGAGACCCCTAATCCCGGACTCCCTCAGTAGCCCCTGAACCAGGCTTCAATGACGATGAGTCCGGCGCGCAGTGTTGTCTTCGGCATTGCAAGGCGGGTTCCTCCTCCGAACATATCACAGAAGAGTTTGAATACCAGGATAGTGTCCGACCCTGCAAAATAAATTCCACATACCACCGTAGAGAGAATAATATTTCCACAAATCTTAATTTGCTGACACGTTTTGGCAACATGACATTATGCCATGGCCTGGTAATTATTCGAACCGTTTCCTTTAACTAGCTCCGCACATAACGCGAGGCAGTTTTTGACACGTCTTGTCAAAGCAGAGATCGTGTTCCCCTTATTACGGGATTCTCATCAATACGGGCGTGGGTAACCCAACCACGCCATCGATTACGGCGCTTGGGGGATAAGCGAGTTTTACCAGGCTAGTGGGGGCGCATAGTTTCAGCCGCCCATATAAAGGGATAAGGATTCACCTTTTCATCCACGCCTTCTTCCTCCTTTGCTCATCCATTTTCGCACACTCGAGCTCCAGCGCCCAAGTCCGCATTTCCCACCTCGACCTTCTCCAACCATGTCCGGAGCGGGAGGCAGGTGGATGGTCTCCTCCGTCACGGAGGGACACATCAAGAAGTTGAGGAGAGCCGGATACCTGCCCGACGACATTGCGCACCGGCTCCCAGATGAGGGGCAGCTCATCCCCACCCCCAGGCCCCATGAGAGGGTAGTGTTCCTTACCCATTTCCTCCACGGACTGGTATTCCCTCTCCACCCATTCGTCCGGGGGATCATGTTCTACTACGGCCTGGATTTCCACGATCTGGCCCCGAACTTCATCCTCAACATTTCGGCGTTTATCGTCGTGTGCGAGGCCTTCCTATGCATCAAGCCCCACTTCGGCTTATGGCTGAAGACCTTCAATGTCAAGCCGAAGGTAGTGAGCGGCGGCCAGGCGAAGTGCGGAGGCGCTATGGTGGGCAAGATGCCCAACGTCACATGGATCGAGGTCTCCTTCGTGGAGACCATAAAGGGGTGGCAATCGGGGTGGTTCTACATCACCGAGACGCGTGACCCTAAATGGGCAGCGGCCCCCGAGTTCCGATCTGGCATCCCCACGCGGCTCACCTCCTGGCAAGAGAAGGGCCTGTCCTGGGGTAGTTCGGGAGAGGTGACCGGACTCCAAACATGTATTCAAAACATGGTGAACAAGAGGCTCAAACTCGCCAACGTAGTCCAGGTCATGCTCATCCGCCGGATCCTCCCGTGCCAACAACGGGCTTTCAACTTGTGGGAGTTCGACCCGGCCCAGCACCGAACTCTGAACAGGCTCTTCGACACAACTCACGAGGATGCCTGGAAGGTGCTATTCAAGGGTGCCAAGGTTCCCCCTCCCACTACCGAGGATCGCGGATTCTGCGCGAAGCGCCAAGGCAGCGCGGTAAGCTGTTTTACCTTTCACATGATACTTGTTTTTCATAATTTGACTCTATGCGGGATCTAAGCTCCCGTACCTTTGACGGGACTGGAAGGAGACGGCCGGATAGATCGACTGTCCGGCTCCTTTGCCCGAAGGCCTAGCAGACGCTCTCCTGACGAAGATGCTGACTCCGACTCCTTACAAGGTGCCGGAGAAGACCAAGAAGGCCAAGGGAACCCGAAAGAGTTCCCGATTCCAGGCGTCATCGGACTCATCATCCGATAACTCTGCGACACACTCCTCCCCCGAAGACGAGGAGGAAGAAGAATATGCTCCCCCTTTAGTTGGGGGAGACAAGAAAAGGAAGGCCGCCCCAACTGGGGAGGCCGAAGGGTCCAAGAAGGGAATGACTCTTCTTCCGGACAGTTCCACCACCGCCGCCGAAGGTGAAGATGAGTGGCTGCCCAGGGCCAAGCCCCTGGGGAAATCATAAGTATTCAGTTACCAGAGTAACTCATAGCATTCCTTTGTCGCACTTCTTCTCCTAACGCCGAATTATGACTATGCAGACCGCCACGAGCCCGTATCAACGTATCGTCGGACGGCTCCCTGGGATCGTCGGATATGGATAGCGATCCACTTCCGACCGCCACCTACCCTTGCCCTGCGGATGACGCCGAGGTATTGTCTCAAGAGGCACCGGGTCGAGGGGAGACAGTCCCGGAGGTGCCTCAAGGCGTCCTTCCAGAATTCGGGAGCAGAGGGAACAAGGCCCCTGAGGGCTCCGAGTTCGGACCTCAGCCGAACACCGCGCCGGAACCTCTAGTGGTTTCAGACTTGGGCAGGCGGCCTCCTTCCAAGAGGGGCAAGACGCCTGTGCCGGTGACCTCTGTCCATCCAGAGGCACCGGACAATCTGCTGGGAGCGCTTCGCAGCGCTTCCATCGACGAGGAGCACCGTACTATTATGAGTGCGGTGGTCCAGAAGGTTCAGTCCGCCAAGAGAGGATTGACTGAAGCCTGTGCCAACCTTCTAACAGGCTTTGAGGTAAGTGTTTTAAAATATAGGAAAAATATTACCGCATAGCGTAGCCCCTGATGCTCTGCTCAGTGTTCACAAAGAAAAGCCGAACAGAGGATCAAACAATATCGCAGGAGTCTAATATAAGTATGTCAATATGCGTATGCAGGCTTCGCTGCTGGCCTCAGCCGCACTGACTGTGGAGGTCGCCATACTGAAGCAGGACCTCGAGGGGTCCAAGAAAGAGTCCGGCCTTGCCAAGAGGAAGCTCGAGGAGAACAAGGGTAAGTAATACCCTGTCTATAGATATGTATATATGAAAGAAGACGCGATTGCAAAATGACAGGATCATCGTATATTTGCCAGGGGCCACGACTGAGGTGGCGACCCTGAAGCAAGCGTTATCCGAGGTCGAAGACAAAGCGGCCAAGGAGCGCACCGAGCGGGAAAGGCAAGAGGCACGGGTGGGCGAGGTGCAGCAAGAGCTCCAAGCTCTCGTGTCGAAGCATGAGGCGTTGGAGCGTGACTCGAAGACACGAGAGTCCGAGCTTGCCGCCGCCCGTGAAAGTGCAAAGAGTGCCAAGGCCGAAGCACAGAAGGCCCTCCAGGAGATTGATGCGATGAAGAAAATAGCGGCGGGTAAGGCATTCTATATGCAAAGCAAGCATGTGAAAGTAAATTACCTGTTACTTACCCGAATCCGGAGCTCTCCAGGAGCATTCGCAAATTTTCCCCGCAGCGTGTCTAATGCCGCAACTTTTTACCAGGCCGAGGAGGGAAGCTCAATGGAGAAGTTGTTCTGGGCCCAATATACTGGGACCGAACACCCGGTGCCTATGAGCGACCAGCTAAAGCAGCTGGTCGAGCTACACAAGGTGGCCGAACAGGCCATGAAGGGCTTTATAGTCCGGCTGTGGCCTGGCGACGCCCTTCCGAATAGCTACTTCGGCCTGGTGAGGTGGCTTGTGGATGCCTGCCCATGGCTGGAAGTCGTCAAGCGGTCCGTCTGCATCGAAGGTGCACGCCGGGCTTTCGCCCGTGTGAAGGTGCAATGGGCCAAGCTAGACGCCGTGAAGCTGATCAAGGAAGGACCGCCGCAGGGCAAGGAGCATCACACACCCAAAATTTATTATGAGGGTGTCCTGAAGGGTGCCCATCTTGTACGGATGAATGTCCAAAGGATGTAATATTTGAGTAAACTTGCTTGTGTGATCCTGTATGATGAAAACTTGTTTCATATGCGCTATGCAACGCTTGTTTGAATTTAAAATATTACCTTCTGTTTGGCTGTTTATCCAATCTGAGAGATGGCTAGTCCTCGGCTTCTGCCCCCATGCCGCGAGTGCTGGTGTTCGGGATAAACCTGAGCACTCTTGTTTCCATTTTTGGGTCCTTCGAGGGAGGTGCTCAGCACAGCGAACAAGGCAACCAGATGTAATAATGCTTTATCACTCTCACTTAGCCATAGAATTCTATAATTTTAAATTTCGGCGAAGCCCCTGGTATTCGGAAGGCCGAATTCGGGGCGCGATACACGCCTTTAAGCCGGACAGGACCGACTCCTCACTCTAAGCGGCATAAGTCTTTAGGGACTCGAAACCTCGCCGAACAGCGACCAGTCTCTCGCCTTATCATGACAGTCGGTTTTAGCTTTCTCTACTGAGGTGCTTAGCCCAGCAGAACCGGGGCACAATCGCAGTAGTTCTCCTAGTGCTACCTTAGCCGATAGAGCGGAACATAAGGTACCAAAACATAGGAGCCGGGCAAACCCAACATTTGACCAAAGACATGATTCGGAGCTGATGCATATAATGCTATAAGTTCGGGGTGCCGCACTTGTGAAAGTGTTCAGACTTCTCACACCATATTGTGGGGTACTTAAGCCCCTGGTGTATTGGCCGTACCAAAGTGTACGGTTGCAAGGCGTCATTAATGAACACATATATATAAAACAAGAATGCAATAATAGTCGTAATGTTATGCATTGTTTATTCAAAAAGGTGCGTTAAAGCAGAATGATACAGATAGTGCGATAAGCCAAAAGTAGGACTATGTCCCTTCCAAGGGCAAGCTGAGGAATAGTATTAAAGCAAATATTTCACTCGTTATCGTAATCCACCTGGGAGTTCCGTGCTGTGACGTAGCTTTCTGCCTCCTTGGTTGCTGCATCATGTGTTCGGCAATCATGCTGCCGGACAGGGTTTCCAGAGATTAAAGTCTTGAAAGAGAAAAATAACAAAGCGGGAAGCCCCTAGTGCGGTTTAAGCCGCATATTGGGGCGTGCCGTAGTTGTGCCCCCTTCCCCACCTGTGCCCATGGTATTTTTAATGCGTAATTATGTACACGTGGCACGGATTTCACCGTTTGGCTGGGACTGGGGTGGGGGCCGCATTGCTACGTGAGCTCAGATCGTGCCAGGTGGTCTAGTTGCCGATTACTCCGAGCGCGCCTGAAGGTGTCCGGGTCTTGAAATGCCAAACTGGTGGATTGCCTTAAGAGGCCGCTTTGCGCTTCTGCTGCGAGGGCCGCAGTGTGCTCCTTCATTCGGAGAGAGTGCTCTGTGTTTCCATTAGCTGTAATAACCCCCCGGGGTCCTGACATCTTGAGCTTGAGGTATGCATAATGCGGTACCGCATTGAATTTCGCAAATGCGATTCGCCCGAGCAGTGCATGATAGCCACTGCGGAATGGGACTATATCGAAGATTAATTCTTCGCTTCAGAAGTTATCCGGGGATCCGAGACCACTTCCAGTGTAATTGAGCCTGTGCAATGGGCCTCTACACCTGGTATGACGCCTTTAAAGGTCATTTTCGTGGGTTTGATCCTTGAGGGGTCTATACCATTTTGCGCACTGTGTCCTGATAAAGCAGGTTCAAGCTGCTGCCGCCATCCATAAGGACTCGAGTGAGGTGAAATCCGTCGATGATTGGGTCTAGGACCAGTGCGGCGAATCCGCCATGACGGATACTAGTGGGGTGGTCCCTGTGATCGAAGGTGATCGGACAGGAGGACCACGGGTTGAACTTTGGGGCGACTGGCTCCAACGCATATACGTCCCTGAGTGCATGCTTCCGCTCCCTCTTGGGGATGTGGGTTGCGTATATCATGTTCACCGTCCGCACTTGTGGGGGGAACCTCTTCTGTCCTCCGGTGTTCGGCTACCGGGGCTCCTCTTCGTCATCGCTGTGTGACCCCTTATCTTTGTCTTCGGCAATTAACTTGCCAGCCTGCTTGAACACCCAACAATCCCTGTTGGTGTGGTTGGCTGGCTTGTCCGGGGTACCGTGTATTTGACACGAGCGGTCGAGTATACGGTCCAAACTGGACGGGCCCGGAGTGCTTCTTTTGATTGGCTTTTTCCGTTGACCGGGTTTAGAGCCTTTGAATCCGGCATTGACTGCCGTATCCTCGGTATTGTCGCTATTAATGCGGCGCTTATGTTTGTTGCGACGTGATCTGCTATTGCCGTCCTTGGTATCCGAAGTACCATGGTTCTTTGATATGTTATTACTGTGAGCCAGCCAGCTGTCTTCTCCCGCACAAAAGCGGGTCATGAGTGTCGTGAGGGCTGCCATAGATTTCGGCTTTTCCTGACCAATGTGCCGGGCTAGCCACTCATCGCGGATGTTGTGTTTGAAAGCTGCTAGGGCCTCTGGATCTGGACAGTCGATGATTTGATTTTTATTTGTTAGGAACCGAGTCCAGAATTGCCTGGCCGATTCTTCTGGCTGCTGAATTATGTGGCTCAAGTCATCGGCATCTGGTGGTCGCACATAAGTGCCCTGAAAATTGTCGAGGAATGCGGCCTCCAGATCTTCCCAACAGCTAATGGACTCTGTTGGCAAGCTGTTAAGCCAATGCCGCGCTGGTCCTTTGAGCTTTAGTGGGAGGTATTTGACGGCGTGTAAGTCATCACTACGGGCCATGTGGATGTGGAGGAGGAAATCCTCGATCCATACCGCAGGATCTGTTGTGCCGTCATATGATTCAATATTTACGGGTTTGAAACCCTCTGGGATTTGATGATCCATTACTTTGTCTGTGAAGCATAGGGGGGTGCGGCGCCTCTGTATTGGGCTATATCGCGATGCAGCTCGAATGGGTCTTGCCCGCTGTGTTCGGCCCGGCCGGATTTACTTTTACTGTATCCGGCATGATGTTTATCGTCTCGCATAGTGGCGCACCCTCATGATCCATAGATCGATCTTGCGTGCTTTGCTTTGTCCTCCAATACATCTCACAGGTCTGGCGTATTTCCCCATGCCTTTTTATTTGAATGATGTAGGGGTGCGGGCTGAGTTTTTGGCTGGAATGCCTCTCTATCGCGGCCACAAGGTGGCCGGTCAGCCGCGTCATCCGCTTCTTCCTCCAGTCGGGGTAGCAACCTGCATTTTGGGTAATTCTTGGAGGGGTGTTCGAGTTTATATTCCTTGGCCGCGAGGACTTCAGTCCATCTGTCAGCTAGCAGATCTTGATCAGCTTGAAGTTGCTGCTGCTTTTTCTTAAGGCTATTTGCCATGGCTATAAGCCGGCGCTTGAAGCGCTCTTGTTCGACGGGATCCTCTAGCACGACGAATTCGGCATCGTCGAGGCTTGCCTCGTCTTCGGAGGGGGGCATGTAATTATCGTCCTCCGCCTCTCCGTCTGCCGCTCTCTCTGGAGGGCTGGCCTTTCCATCCTCCTGTCCTAGATCGTGCTGGAGGGGATTTTTGCCATCTTCGGCACTATCCGGAGTGTTATTATCTCCTGTTCCGGTATCACCACTTTTGCTTTGGCGGGACTTAGAGCGGCGCCGCTGACGTCGGCGCTTGGGTTGCTTCTTGGAGGGGTCATCCTCCGCTGTCTCATCGCCATTGCCTTCTTTGGGTGTGTCCACCATGTATATATCGTATGATGAGGTGGCTGTCCAGTGCCCTGTGGGCAGTGGTTCCTCTTCGTCTCCCGCATCGTCATCCATACTGTCGATGTCTTCGGAGTCGAAGTCGAGCATGTCGGTTAAGTCATCGACAATGGCTACTAAGTGGGTGGTGTGTGGGCCGCGAATTTCTTTGTCATCCGCATCCCAATCCTGACGGACATAGTTCGGCCAGGATCCTCCTGACAAGGAGAGAGACCTTAATGAGTTCAGTATGTCGCCAAAGGGCAAGTGTTGAAAAATATCCGCTGAGGTAAACTCCATGATCGGCGCCCAATCGGATTCGCTAGGAACGGGCGCAGGCGGTTCGGAGTCCGTGGCCGGAGAAGGATCCGGCAGTCTGACAACACGACTCTCGTGCAGGGTAAGGTCGATGTTCGGCTCGATCGCCGCTGAGGGTAAGGCCTCCGTGGCGGGGTCTATCCACCCGTCCATGGACGGCGCAACTGGCTCCGAATTGAGGGCTAGAGCGGCTGCCGGTGCGATCTCCCGGACGCTGTCTGATGGTAGAGCTAAATCGTACTCATCGTGACCGCGTGACGCACAAGGCAGAGGCTCGAATCCGTCGAAGATCAAGTCTCCGCGGATATCGGCCGTGTAGTTTAAGCTTCCAAACCTGACCTGGTGGCCAAGGGCGTAGCTTTCGATCTGCTCCAGATGGCCAAGCGAGTTGGCCCGCAGTGCGAAGCCGCCGAATACAAAAATCTGTCTGGGGAGAAAAGTCTCACCCTGGACTGCATCACTATCGAGGATCGTAGGAGCCATCAAGCCTAACGGCGACGACACAGAGGAACTCTTAATGAAAGCACCAATGTCGGTGTCAAAACCGGCGGATCTCGGGTAGGGGTTCCCGAACTGTGCGTCTAAGGCGGATGGTAACAGGAGGTAGGGGACACGATGTTTTACCCAGGTTCGGGCCCTCTTGATGGAGGTAAAACCCTACGTCCTGCTTGATTAATATTGATGATATGGGTAGTACAAGAGTAGATCTACCACGAGATCAGAGAGGCTAAACCCTAGAAGCTAGCCTATGGTATGATTGTATGTTATTGTGTCCTACGGACTAAAACCCTCCGGTTTATATAGACACCGGAGGGGGCTAGGGTTACACAAGGTCGGTTACAAAGGAGGAGATATCCATATCCATACTGCCTAGCTTGCCTTCCACGCCAAGTAGAGTCCCATCCGGACACGAGACGAAGTCTTCAATCTTGTATCTTCATAGTCCAACAGTCCGGCCAAAGGATATAATCCGGCTGTCCGGAGACCCCTAATCCCGGACTCCCTCAATAACCATCATCTTATTCTTTCTCTTCATCCTTATCAGAGTCCTTCTCAGTGGGTTGACCCTCTCAGAACTGCTGAATCAGGAGTCGACATTGTCGAGTGGCATGTTTGGGCAGAATCAGGTTACCCTCTTCATCCTTTTTGGTGTGTATGTGACACAGCAAATCCAGGACGTCGTTCCCTGACTGATCTTTCACCTTTTGGGGCACCCATGGCCCCTTAGGTTTTCCCTTAAACTTTCCTTGATTTAGAACTGCAGCCTCTGCAGGACCTGCAACTTCGGCTTTACGTTTCTGTTTCCGACTGGTGTTTCCACCACCAGTGTCCTGGTCGACTGGTCTCCCTTTACCATTACGGAGTCGGTCTTCCTCTTTGCCATTTGCATACCGAGTGGCTATTTCCATCATTCGGCTCAGAGGCATGTCTCTAAAACGACCGAACTTCAGGATGAGTTCTCTGTATCGGAGGCCCTCCTTGAAGGCGCAAACTGCCTGGTGCTCGGACACATTTTCCACTACATGGTGAAGGGTAGCCCATCTCTGGATGAAGTCTCTTAAAGTATCATTTGGCTTCTGAACGCAGTGTTGTAATTCAGTCAGTCTAGCTGGTCGCTTGGAGGTGCCCTTGAATGTTTTGATGAACACTAGGGCCAGATCTTCCCAACAGAAAATGCTCCCAGGAGCCAACTGATTCAACCAAGCTCTGTCGAACCTTCAAGCATCAAGGGGAGATGTTTCATGGCCACATCATCGTCGCCTCCACCAATATGTACTGCCACTCGGTAATCTTCAAGCCAAGTGTCTGGCTTCGACTCACCGGTGAACTTTCTCACACCAGTAGCTAATCTGAAGTTGAGAGGGATCATAGTGGCTCGGATGGCTCCGCTAAAACACTCGGGACCAGAAATGAATGATCTGTGTCCATTCGGACGATCTCTGTCAAGTCCTTCTCTGTTAGCTCGGCCTCTGTTCACCAAACCTTGCATGAGGAGTGACCTCACATCGAACTCGGGCTCTCTTGGGTCGACTGGAGCTCTCCGCTCGTCACCATACGGGCGCCTGTCGTCATACCTCCAGGGCGCGTACGATCCGCCCCTCGGAGGGGGTGTAGGCACTCGACGACGGTCATCGCGAGGATCAAACTGCTCGTGGCCCTGACCAAGGTACTGATCTTGGCAGTAACCACGATCTTCACGCCGCGGAGACGATCTCAGGCTATGTGCGGACTGAACTGTGTCTACAACCACAGATCTGCTATGGATTCTATTGCATGACTGAGAAACAGCTGATTCTGTTCTCCTGCTGCCTGGAGTAGTGCTTGAATCTGCAGCAAACCTCTACCAGCTTCTGAACAAGACGGCTGAATCGACTCTGCTATGCATGCTACCGCTGCGAGATTTTGGACCGGAGTACGATATACCTGAGGTTCAGGTGGAAATAGTTGTCGTGGCCGTCGACTGGATCCAGGGATCTGCTGATGGGCGCGTTCGTCGAGTGATTGCTGGAGATTCTACAGACACGTACGCTCAGCCAAGGTGGCTAAGCGCGCAGCCTCCAAAGCCCGAGCCTTGGAGGTCTCCCCAACAATGGGGGTCTGGAGCGCCTGGATGTTGCGGCGATGCAACTCCTCTCTCTGCTTCGCAGTGAGGGCTTGGGGATAGTATTCGTCATGATCGCACGACGGGTCGTTGCCGCTGCCGCCGGCACCGCGACAGAATCCGGGCGGGCTGTGATGGGAGTCGACCATGAGGACTTCCGCCACAGGGTCGTTGCTCCCTCACTCGGAAAGAGTGTCCGAGGAACCAGTCGACAGATCGAATGGCCCATAGAGAGATTCGTCGGGCTCGATTGCTGTGACCTTAGGGGTGGTCGACTGGCGAGCCACCGCATGCCTCACCCATGTTGGAGCCGCGGTCGACCAAAACGTTTGAGACGACGAACAACAGGGAGTGAGGATGCCACGGGAGCTGACCGATACTGAGTCGATGGCTGCCGCAGGAGGACGCCGTGGGCGCACGCGTGAAAGTGGGTCACCCTGCGGATGGGGAGAGTCTCGACGTCAAGGGGGGCTTCTTGGAGCCAGGTGGAGTCGTCAGTGATACGTCTCCAACGTATCTATAATTTTTGATTGCTCCATTCTATATTATCTACTGTTTTGGACATTATTGGGCTTTATTATCCACTTTTATATTATTTTGGGGGCTAACCTATTAACCAGAGGCCCATCCCAGAATTGTTGTTTTTTTTTTGCCTATTTTAGGGTTTCGAAGAAAAGGAATATCAAACGGAGTCCAAACGGAATGAAACCTTCGGGAACGTGATTTTCTCAACGAACAAGACCCAGGAGACTTGGACCCTACGTCAAGACACAAAAGAGGAGGCCATGAGGTAGGGGGGTGCCTACCCCCCAAGGCGCGCCCTCCACCCTCGTGGCCCCCCTGTTGCTCCACCGACGTACTCCTTCCTCCTATATATACCTACATACCCCCAAACGATCAGATACGGAGCCAAAACCCTAATTCCACCGCCGCAACTTTCTGTATCCACGAGATCCCATCTTGGGGCCTGTTCCGGAGCTCCGCCGGAGGGGGCATCGATCACAGAGGGCTTCTACGTCATCACCATAGCCCCTCCGATGAAGTGTGAGTAGTTTACCTCAGACCTACGGGTCCATAGTTATTAGCTAGATGGCTTCTTCTCTCTTTTTGGATCTCAATACAATGTTCTCCCCCTCTCTTGTGGAGAACTATTCGATGTAATCTTCTTTTTGCGGTGTGTTTGTTGAGACCGATGAATTGTGGGTTTATGATCAAGTCTATCTATGAACAATATTTGAATCTTCTCTGAATTCTTTTATGTATGATTGGTTATCTTTGCAAGTCTCTTCGAATTATCAGTTTCGTTTGGCCTACTAGATTGATCTTTCTTGCAATGGGAGAAGTTCTTAGCTTTGGGTTCAATCTTGCGGTGTCCTTTCCCAGTGACAGTAGGGGCAGCAAGGCACGTATTGTATTGTTGCCATTGAGGATAACAAGATGGGGTTTTCATCATATTGCATGAGTTTATCCCTCTACATCATGTCATCTTGCTTAAGGCATTACTTTGTTTTCATTAACTTAATACTCTAGATGCATGCTGGATAGCGGTCGATGAGTGGAGTAATAGTAGTAGATGCAGGCAGGAGTCGGTCTACTTGTCTCGGACGTGATGCCTATATACGTGATCATGCCTAGATATTCTCATAACTATGCTCAATTCTGTCAATTGCTCAACAGTAATTTGTTCGCCCACCGTAGAATACTTATGTTCTTGAGAGAAGCCACTAGTGAAACCTATGGCCCCCGGGTCTATCTTCATCATATTAATATTCCAATACTTTGTTATTTACTTTGCTTTTATTTTACTTTGCATCTTTATCATAAAAAATACCAAAAATATTATCTTATCATATCTATCAGATCTCACTCTCGTAAGTGGCCGTGTAGGGATTGACAACCCCTTATCACGTTGGTTGCGAGGATTTACTTGTTTTGTGCAGGTATGAGGGACTCGCACGTAGCCTCCTACTAGATTGATACCTTGGTTCTCAAAAACTGAGGGAAATACTTACGCTACTCTGCTGCATCATCCCTTCCTCTTCGGAGAAAAACCAACGCAGTGCTCAAGAGGTAGCAAGAAGGATTTCTGGCGCCGTTGCCGGGGAGTCTACGCAAAAGTCAACATACCAAGTAGTCATCACAATCCTTATCTCCCGCATTACATTATTTGCCATTTGCCTCTCGTTTTCCTCTCCCCACTTCACCCTTGCCGTTTTATTCGCCCTCTCTCTCTATCCTCCCTCTCTTTCTCCATTTGCCTCTTTTTGTCTGCTTGCTTTTTGTTTGCTTGTGTGTTGGATTGCTTGCTTGTCACGATGGCTCAAGATAACACTAAATTGTGTGACTTTACCAATACCAACAACAATGATTTTATTAGCACTCCGATTGCTCCTCTTACCGATGCTGAATCTTGTGAAATTAATACTGCTTTGCTGAATGTTGTCATGAAAGATCCGTTTTCCGGCCTTCCTAGTGAAGATGCCGCTACCCATCTAAATAGCTTTGTTGATTTGTGTGATATGCAAAATAAGAAAGATGTGGATAATGATATTGTTAAATTGAAGCTATTTCCTTTTTCGCTTAGAGATCGTGCTAAAGCTTGGTTCTCTTCTTTAACTAAAAATAGTATTGATTCGTGGAATAAGTGCAAAGGTGCTTTTATCTCTAAGTATTTTCCTCCCGCTAAGATCATCTCCCTTAGAAACGATATTATGAATTTTAAGGAACTTTACCATGAACAGGTTGCACAAGCTTGGGAGAGGATGAAATTACGGTTATGTAATTGCCCTATTCATGGTTTGAATTTGTGTATGATTATACAAAACATTTATGCCAAATTGAATTTTGCTTCTAGAAATCTTTTAATTCGGCCGCGGGAGGCACTTTTATGGAAATCATTTTAGGAGAAGCTACTAAATTCTTAGATAATATTATGGTTAATTATTCTCAATGGCATACTGAAAAATCTACTAATAAAAAGGTGCATGCGATAGAAGAAATTAATGTTTTGAGTGGAAAGATGGATGAATTTATGAAATTATTTGCTAATAAAAGTGTTTCTTCTGATCCTAATGATATGCCCTTGTCTACTTTGATTGAGAATAATAATGAATCTATGGATGTGAATTTTGTTGGTAGGAACAATTTTGGTAACAACGCGTATAGAGGAAATTTCAATCCTAGGCCTTATCCTAGTAATCCCTCTAATAATTATGGTAATTACTACAACAACTCTTATGGAAATTATAATAATATGCCCTATGATTTTGAATCTAATATTAAAGAATTTATTACTTCGCAAAAGAATTTTAATGCTTTGATTGAAGAAAAATTGCTTAAGATTGATGAGTTGGCTAGGAACGTTGATAGAATTGCTCTTGATGTTGATTCTTTGAAACTTAGATCTATTCCACCTAAGCATGATATCAATGAGTCTCTCAAAGCCATGAGAATTTCCATTGATGAGTGCAAAGAAAGAACCGCTAGGATGCTTGCTAAGAAAGATGCCGTTATAAGAGCGTGTTCTTCTAGTTACTATGAAAATAAAGATGAAGATCTAAAAGTTATTGATGTGTGCCCTATTAAATCTTGTTTTGCAATATGAATCTTAATAATGATGGGACTGAATATGATCCACCTTTACCTAGAAGGCATTCCAAGAATTCGGAGTTTTTAGATCTTGATGCTAAAATTGATAAAAGTGGGATTGAAGAAATTAAAACTGTAGATGTTGCTAAACCCACTATTTTGGATTTCATGGAATTTAATTATGAAAATTGCTCTTTGATTGATTGTATTTCCTTGTTGCAATCCATGCTAAATTCTCCTCATGCTTATAGTTTTGAATTGGAAGTTTCTATCCCTAGAAAACTTTATGATGAGTGGGAACCAACTATTAAAATTAAGATTAAAGATCATGAATTCTATTCTTTATGTGATTTGGGTGCTAGTGTTTCCCTGATTCCAAAGACTTTGTGTGATTTGTTAGATTTCCGTGATTTTGATGATTGCTCTCTAAACTTGCACCTTGCAGATTCCACTATTAAGAAACCTATGGGAAGAATTAATGATGTTCTTATTGTTGCAAATAGGAACTATGTGCCCGTAAATTTTATTGTTCTTGACATAGATTGCAATCCTTCATGTCCTATTATTCTTGGTAGACCTTTCCTTATAACGATTGGTGCAATTATTGATATGAAGGAAGGAAATATTAGATTCCAATTTTCGTTAAGGAAAGGCATGGAACACTTTCCTAGAAATAAAATTAAATTACCTTATGAAT
Organism: Triticum urartu; assembly: GCF_056163025.1. Taxonomy (NCBI): domain Eukaryota; kingdom Viridiplantae; phylum Streptophyta; class Magnoliopsida; order Poales; family Poaceae; genus Triticum; species Triticum urartu. Next base: position 459,830,739 of record NC_141873.1, on the reverse strand, counting down.
CTATTATCAGAGCCACTTATGGATTGCCTACCAAAGATGGCAATACCTAGATCTATCTTTGCTTTTTATGCCTAGCTAGGGGCGTTAAACGATAGCACTTGTTGGGAGGCAACCCAATTTTATTTTTATTCCTTGATTTTCGCTCTTGTTTAGTAATAAATAATTTATCTAGCCTCTATTTATGTTGTGTTTTTGTGTTTAATTAGTATTTGTGCCAAGTAGAATCGTTGGGAAGATTTGGGGAAAGTCTTGTTAATCTTGCTGTAAAAAACAGAAACTTTAGCGCTCACGAGAACTGCTGACATTTTTATTTGGAAAGTGCTATTTAGTTAATTCGTTTTGCAAATGATTAATAGATAAATTCCTCACGTCCAGCAATTTATTTTAGAATTTTTGGGGTTCCAGATCTTGCGCTAGCTACAAATTACTACAGAGTATTCTGTTTTTCATGTGTTGTTTGCTTATTTTGATGAATCTATGGATAGTAAAATAGTTTATAAACCATAGAGAAGTTGGAATACAGTAGGTTTAACACGAATATAAATAAAGAATGAGTTCATTACAGTACCTTGAAGTGGTCTTTTGTTTTCTTTCGCTAACAGAGCTCACGAGATTTTCTGCTTTAAGTTTTGTGTTGTGAAGTTTTCAAGTTTTGGGTAAAGATTTGATGGATTATGGAACAAGGAGTGGAAAGAACCTAAGATTGGGGATGCCCATGGCACCCCCAAGATAATATAAGGACAACTAAAAGCCAAAGCTTGGGGATGCCTCGGAAGGCATCCCCTCTTTCGTCTACTTCTATCGGTAACTTTACTTGGAGCTATATTTTTATTCACCCCATGATATGTGTTTTGTTTGGAGTGTCTTGTATTATTTGAGTCTTTATTTGTTAGTTTACCATAATATCCTTGCTGTACACACCTTTTGAGATAGCCATACATGATTTGGAATTTGTTAGAATACTCTATGTGCTTCGCTTATATCAATTGAGTTATATAGTTTTGTTCTAGTACTTCACTTATATCTTTTAGAGCATGGTGGTGAATTTGTTTTATAGAAACTATTGATCTCTCATGCTTCACTTAGATTATTTTGAGAGTCTTAAATAGCATGGTAATTTGCTTAAAAAATCCTTATATGCTAGGTATACAAGATTAATAATAAAATTCTCTTATGAGTGTGTTGAATACTATGAGAAGTTTGATGCTTGATAATTGTTTTGAGATATGAAGATGGTGATATTAAAGTTGTGCTAGTTGAGTAGTTGTTAATTTGAGAAATACTTGTGTTAAAGTTTGTGATTCCCGTAGCATGCACGTATGGTGAACCGTTATGTGATGAAGTCGGAGCATGATTTATTTATTGATTGTCTTCCTTATGAGTGGCGGTCGGGGACAAGCGATGGTCTTTTCCTACCAATCTATCCCCCTAGGAGCATGCGCGTAATACTTTGCTTTGATAACTTGTAGATTTTTGCAATAAGTATATGAGTTCTTTATGACTAATGTTGAGTCCATGGATTATACGCACTCTCACCCTTCCACCATTGCTAGCCTCTCTAATACCGCGCACCTTTCGCCGGTATCATACACCCACCATATACCTTCCTCAAAACAGCCACCATACCTACCTATTATGGCATTTCCATAGCCATTGCGAGATATATTGCCATGCAACTTTCCACCATTCCGTTTATGATGACACACTCCATCATTGTCATATTGCTTAGCATGATCATGTAGTTGACATCGTATTTGTGGCAAAGCCACCATTCATAATTCTTTCATACATGTCACTCATGAATCATTGCATATCCCGGTACACCGCCGGAGGCATTCATATAGAGTCATATTTTGTTCTAGGTATCGAGTTGTAATTGTTGAGAGGTATCGAGTTGTAATTGTTGAGTTGTAAGAAAATAAAAGTGTGATGAACATCATTATTAGAGCATTGTCCCAGTGAGGAAAGGATGATGGAGACTATGATTCCTCCACAAGTCGGGATGAGACTCCGGACGAAAAAAAAGAAAGATAAGAGGCCATAAAAAAGAGAAAAGGCCAAAATAAAAAAAATGATGAGAGAAAAAGAGAGAAGGGGCAATGCTACTATCCTTTTACCACACTTGTGCTTCAAAGTAGCACCATGATATTCATAGTAGAGAGTCTCTCATTTCGTCACTTTCATATAATAGTGGGAATTTTTCATTATAGAACTTGACTTGTATATTCCAATGATGGGCTTCCTCAAATTGCCCTAGGTCTTTGTGAGCAAGCAAGTTGGATGCACACCCACTTAGTTTATTTTGTAGAGCTTGCATATACTTATAGCTCTAGTGCATCCGTTGCATGGCAATCCCTACTCACTCACATTGATATCTATTGATGGGCATTTCCATAGCCCGTTGATACGCCTAGTTGATGTGAGACTATCTTCCCCCTTTTTGTCTTCTCCACAACCACCATTCTATTCCACCTATAGTGCTATGTCCATGGCTCACGCTCATGTATTGCGTGAAGATTGAAGAAGTTTGAGAACATCAAAAGTATGAAACAATTGCTTGGCTTGTCATCGGGGTTGTGCATGATTTAAATATTTTGTGTGATGAAGATAGAGCATAGCCAGATTATATGATTTTGTAGGGATAGCTTTATTTGGCCATGTTATTTTGAGAAGACATGATTACTTTGTTAGTATGCTTGAAGTATTATTATTTTTATGTCAATATTAAACATTTGTCTTGAATCTTTCGAATCTGAATATTCATGCCACAATAAAGAGAATTGCATTGAAAATTATGCTAGGTAGCATTCCACATCAAAAATTCTATTTTTATCATTTACCTACTCGAGGACGAGAAGGAATTAAGCTTGGGGGTGCTTGATATGTCTCCAACGTATCTATAATTTTTGATTGTTCCATGCTATTATATTGTCGATCTAGTGCTATATCCATGGCTCACGCTCATGTATTGCGTGAAGATTGAAAAAGTTTTGAGAATGTCAAAAGTATGAAACAATTGCTAGGCTTGTCATCAGGGTTGTGCATGATTTAAATACTTTGTGTGGTGAAGATAGAGCATAGCCAGAAAATATGATTTTGTAGGGATAACTTTCTTTGGCCATGTTATTTTGAGAAGACATGATTGCTTTATTAGTATGCTTGAAGTATTATTATTTATGTCAATATGAACTTTTATCTTGAATCTTTCGGATCTGAATATTCATACCACAATTAAGAAGAATAACATTAAAATTATGCCAAGTAGCACCCCGCATCAAAAATTCTGTTTTTATCATTTACCTACTCGAGGACGAGCAGGAATTAAGCTTGGGGATGCTTGATACGTCTTGTAGGATCTAGAAGTAGATGTGTCTAGAGGGGGGTGATTAGACACATAATGCTCAAGTTGCAATTTTTAAGCTTTTTCGGTTTAGGTGGAGTTTAGGCACAATTTCAACACACACAATACATATCAAGCAAGCATGCAAAGAGTATATGAGCAGCAGAATGTAAAGCATGCAACTTGCAAGAATGTAAAGGGAAGGGTTTGGAGAGATCAAACGCAATTGGAGACACGGATGTTTTTCCCGTGGTTCGGTTAGGTGGTGCTATCCTACATCCACGTTGATGGAGACTTCAACCCACGAAGGGTAACGGTTGCGCGAGTCCACACAGGGCTCCACCCAAGGGTAATGGTTGCGCGAGTCCACACAGGGCTCCACTCACGAAGGGTCCACGAAGAAGCAACCACCCACAAAGGGTCCACGAAGAAGCAACCTTGTCTATCCCACCATGGCCATCGCCCACGCAGGACTTGCCTCACTAGCGGTAGATCTTCACGAAGTAGGCGATCTCCTTGCCCTTACAAACTCCTTGGTTCAACTCCACAATCTTGTCGGAGGCTCCCAAGTGACACCTAGCCAATCTAGGAGACACCACTCTCCAAGAAGTAACAAATGGTGTGTAGGTAATGAACTCCTTGCTCTTGTGCTTCAAATGATAGTCTCCCCAACACTCAACTCTCTCTCATAGGATTTGGATTTAGTGGAAAGAAGATTTGAGTGGAAAGCAACTTGGGAAGGCTAGAGATCAAGATTCATATGGTAGGAATGGAATATCTTGGTCTCAACACATGAGTAGGTGGTTCTCTCTCAGAACATATGAGTTGGAATGGTGTGTGTGTGTTCTGATGGCTCTCTCTTCGAATGAAGAGGAGGTGGAGGGGTATATATAGCCTCCACACAAAATCCAACCGTTACACAGTTTTCCAATCTCGGTGGGACCAAATCAACAAACTTGGTCGGACTGAAAATGTAAACCTAGTGACCGTTCGAGATTTTCGGTGGGACTGACATGCAACTCGGTAGGACCGATATGGTTAGGGTTTGGGCATAACGTAATCTCGATGAGACCGATTACACAAACTCGGTGAGACCGAATTTGGTAATTAGCTAACCAGAGAGTTGGTCAGGCAAACTCGGTGGGACCGATTTGCTCTTTCGGTGAGACCGAGTGGAACTCGGTGAGACCGAAAAGTTACAAAGGGGAAACACTGAGTTTACATTGCAATCTCGGTGGGACCGATTCGCTCTTTCGGTGAGACCGAAAAGTTACGAAAGGGAAACAGAGAGTTTGCAATCCCATCTCGGTGAGACCGAGATCCTTATCGGTAGAACCGAATTGCTAGGGTTTGGTAGTGGCTAATGACAAGTGAAACTCGGTGGCGCCGGATAGGAAGAATCGGTAGGACCGAGTTTGGCTTAGGGTTTAGGTCATATGTGGATATGGGAAGGTTCTTGAGGGTTTTGGAGCATATCACTAAGCACATGAAGTAAGAGGCTCATTAAGCAACACCTCATCCCTCCTTGATAGTATTGGCTTTTCCTATGGACTCAATGTGATCTTGGATCACTAAAATGTAAAATGAAGAGTCTTGAGCTTGAAGCTTTAGCCAATCCTTTGTCCTTAGCATCTTGAAGGAGTTCCCACAACCTTTAGTCCATGCCACTCCATTGTTGAACTTATCTGAAACATGCTAGATAGAAATGTTAGTCCAACAAGAGATACGTTGTCATCAATTATCAAAACCACCTAGGGAGCACTTGTGCTTTCAATCTCCCCCTTTTTGGTAATTGATGGCAACATACATCAAAGCTTTAGATAAAGATATAAAGAACAGCAAGTAAAGCTTTGGAAGGACATGTAACGAGCATAGGCTCCCCCTACATGTATGCACTCATGTAAATATGAAATATAGAGGCATGTGAGAGCATAACCATGACAGAGTAGGCAATGTGTTACATGCATCTTGGCCATATGCATCAGAGCAAGAGATTATCAAGGAAAATACCTTCATGCTCATGAGTCCTTCTTGCAAACAGTATGTACATAAGCAAGAACTCCTCATACTCATGATTTTGATGCATATACTTACCTTGTGGTCTTGAGTTGGCTTAGGATGGAATGGACCTGCACAAACAAGGTTATATAACACAGGTACGTCCACTAGCCAGAGCAAACAAAAGAAACCACAAGAATACCAAGACTGGGATGACATGTAGAGAGTGAGTACAATGTACCACATTGAATTCAACATGTCCCCGAGAATAAAGATATGCAATGAATTTGACTAATTTCTTTTCCTTAGGTGTCTTTCTCCCCCTGAATCGTACATGGGATATTGGGAGAAGATAGGAAACAGAAAATCAGAGCTGAAAGATATGAATAGAACTAAATTCAAATGAGTTCATATGAACATGTCTTTCCCCCAAAAATACATGTGGCATCTCTCCTCTTGAACATCAAGCATCTGGGATCCTTGAGTATTCTCTCCCCCTTGGAGATTTCTTTCTCCCCCTTAATATATGGGATCCTTGAGTATTCTCTCCCCCTTAGTACTTTCTCCTTTGTAGGTGATAAGCTTTTGATGTGATCTCTCTCTCTCTCTCCCTGATGATAAGATTTGATGTGATCTCTCTCTCCCCCTTTGACATCAATTTCCAAGAAGGTTTTTCCTGGAATCCGTCGAATAGGTTTGGTCCTTGAGATTCAGTACAAAGCAGGGAATAAAACTGTGATGCTTGTAGAGGACAAGATTCATTGAGTGGAGCTGGATCAGAAGAAATATAGAATATGTGGCAAACTGTTTTTCCTGTTGCGAAATCGGTGGCACCGAGTGGCATGTTTCGGTAGTACCGAAGGGATTCGGTTGGACGGAAAATGGCAATTCGGTGAAACCGAGTTCATCACAGAGAAAAACACTTGTCACCTCAGCTCACTAGTCAAGTAAGATCTCACAAAGATTTGCAATGAATTTGATGCAGAAATATGTAGAACAAGAACCAAAAAAAAGAGTGAAAGTTTCTAGATGAAGTTTTTGTTTTTGTTTTGTTTGAAAAATAAGGAAACAAATATGCAAGGGACAAATGCAATAACTCAGAAAAGAACACAAGAGAACTTCATCTAGAATTGGGCGGTGACATAGTCACCTATGTTAGAGTATATTGACTTAGGAGTCAAGTGAGAACACTTGATCATAGGTCATACTCATCGTTTAAGCTCAAAATGGGATTACCATTTTTCGTTTAAGCATCTTAATGTATTCACATCTTGTTGAGTTGCTTTGACTCATGTCTTGGAGTAAAGCTTCTCTAAGATGGAATAACATACCTTGGGTGGTGGTGTGGTTCTTGCTCATGTAGTTGAACTTGTGTGGGTGCTCAAGGTTGATGTAGTTCATCAAGAGTTGGGAGCACCACTTGGAGTTTGAGTTCATCTACCTACATGGGTTAGTTCTTGCAAGGAAGAGCACTTGTGTATCCAAAAATGACAATCATGAAGCTTAACATAGAATTTGTCAAAGGATATGTTTGAGTGGTTTTGTGCTTCCCTGTCTTCAACCACTACTGTGTAGAGTCTTGGTGATGTAGAGATTGCTCAAGATATGAGTGAGTCGCAATCTCATGGATTTAGATTCAACCAAGCACCTACATGGGTTAGACAACATGCAAGGTGCAAATATATCCAAGACATAAGATAGTTATCATAAGAGATATATCATGGATTAGTCATAAGCTCATGTCTTGCATGTATCCAATGGAGTTTCTACTCCAAGTTCGAAGCATCAATGATGTTCAATTCTCCTCTCAACCAGCAAAACACTTTCTCATCAAGTGGTTTAGTAAATATATCCGCTAATTGCTTGTCGGTGCGAACATGCTTAAGATTGATGTCACCCTTAGCAACATGATCTCGAATGAAATGATGGCGAACTTCAATATGCTTAGTTCGAGAATGTTGTTCAGGATTATGACCAATTTTGATAGCACTTTCATTGTCACAAAGCAGTGGAACATGTTTCGCATAAATCCCATAATCTTTAAGAGTTTGGGTCATCCAAAGTAATTGAGCGCAACATGAACCAGCGACAATGTATTCCGCTTCGGCGGTGGATAAGGATACCGAGTTTTGTTTCTTGGAAGACCAAGACACAAGAGATCTGCCAAGAAATTGACAAGTACCCGAAGTGGACTTTCTGTCAACCTTGTCTCTGGCATAATCCGAGTCAGAATAGCCAACAAGATCAAAAGAAGACCTCTTAGGATACCAAATGCCAAAATTTGGTGTATGGATTAAATATCTCACTATCCTTTTCACAGCCTTAAGATGACAATCTTTAGGAGCAGCTTGATATCGTGCACACATGCACACACTTAGCATAATATCGGGACGTGAAGCACATAGGTATAACAATGAACCAATCATAGAGCGATAAACCTTTTGATCAACAGGTTCACCATCTTTGGACAAATCATTATGTCCACTAGTAGGCATGGGTGTAGACATACCTTTGCATTCTTGCATATTGAACTTCTTGAATAAGTCCTTGGTGTACTTTGTTTGAGAGAAAAATGTACCTTCCTTAGTTTGCTTGATTTGCAACCCGAGAAAGAACTTGAGTTCACTCATCATAGACATCTCAAACTTCTCTGACATTAGCTTTCCAAACTTTTCACTAAAGAGAGGGTTAGTTGAACCAAATATGATATCATCAACATAAATTTGGCATACAAATAGTTCTCCATTAACCCTTTTAGTAAAAAGAGTAGAACCAATTTTACCAATTTCAAAACCACTTGTAGTAAGGAACTTGGTCAAGCATTTATACCATGCTCTAGGAGCTTGTTTAAGACCATAAAGAGCTTTGTGAAGTTTGTAAACATGATTTGATTTCTTAGGATTGACAAAGCCGGGATGTTGTTTGACATAAACTTCCTCCTCTATTTCACCATTTAGAAAAGCACTTTTAATGTCCATTTGGTACAAGGTGATATTATGGTGATTAGCATAGGCAAGTAAGATGCGAATGGACTCAAGTCTAGCAACGGGAGCATACGTCTCACCGTAGTCCATACCTTCGACTTGTGTGTACCCTTGGGCGACGAGACGTGCTTTGTTGCGAACCACTTATCCATCTTCATCTTGCTTGTTGCGAAACACCCATTTGGTACCAATGATGTTGTGGTTGTTGTCGGGCTTCTCAACCAATGTCCAAACTTGGTTTCTCTCAAAATTATGTAGCTCTTCATGCATAGCGTTTATCCAATCCGGATCTTCCAATGCTTCTTCAACCTTCATTGGTTCAATGATAGAGATGAATGAATAGTTTTCACAAAAGTTAGCTAAACGAGTTTTTGAGCGAGTGATTCTCCCGGTTTGTATATCATTGAGGATTTGCTCGACGGGATGATCTTTGGCAATTCTTGCTCGAACTCGTGAGAGCTTTTGCTTGGGTCTTCGTTGAACATCTTCTTCATCTTGTTCTTCTTCTTGGCCTTCTTCATTGTTGACGTCGTCGTTCTCTTGTCGTGGTGGAGAAGGAGGTTGTTGATGTTCATCTTGACGTAATTCCTCGTTTTCTTCATCTTGGTGTGTCCCACTTGTGGATGCTTCCGTGTCGATTCTTGGTTCACCTTGTCGTGAAGTAGAAGCTTCCACTTGGACGGATGAAGTACTCTCCTTCACCTCCGTTGGACGAATTTTTCCGATGGAAAAGTCTTGAATTTCTTCTGAAGAGTCTTTGTCTCCTACATCAATTGGCAATTGCTCTACTTGCGAGCCATTAGATTCATCAAACTTCACATCTACCGTCTCTTCAACCTTTCGGGTGAAATTGTTGTAGACACGGTAAGTGTGAGAGTTTGAGCCATAACCAAGTAGAAAACCTTCATGAGTTTTAGGAGCAAACTTTGAACGACGATGCTTATCAAGAATGTAGCACTTTGAGCCGAATACTCGAAAGTATCCAACTTGGGGTTTGTTACCGGTGAGAAGCTCGTATGCCGTCTTGCCGAGTAGCTTGTGAAGATATAAGCGATTTGTTGCGTGACAAGCTGTCTCAACCGCTTCTGCCCAAAAGTGCTTTGGCGTCTTGTATTCATCAAGCATCGTTCTTGCCATTTCGATGAGCGTCCAGTTCTTCCTCTCAACAACTCCATTTTGTTGAGGTGTGTACGTAGCCGAGAACTCGTGTGAAATCCCTTCTTCGTCAAGAAAGGTGTCCACATTTGCGTTCTTGAACTCCGTTCCGTTGTCACTCCGAACCTTCTTGATCTTCACATCAAACTGATTTTGGGCCTTCCTAGCGAAGTTTCTGAAGATCTTCTGGACCTGCGACTTGTCATTAAGAAAGAACACCCACGTAAATCTTGAAAAGTCATCAACTATAACTAGACCAAAAGAATTTCCATCGAGACTCTTGTAGGCGTTGGGACCAAAAAGATCCATGTGAAGTAGCTCGAGTGGCCTCCTTGTGGTCATGATGTTCTTCACGGGATGTCTTCCTCCAACCTGTTTACCTGCTTGACAAGCACTGCAAAGTCTATCCTTATGAAATATGACATCGTTAACTCCAAGGATATGATTTCCTTTAATAAGCTTGTCAAGGTTTCTCATGCCAACGTGACCTAGTCGTCTATGCCACAACCAACCTTTTGAGGATTTAGCAACAAAGCAAGTTTTAGGTTGTGCCTTTTTAGAGAAATCAACAATGTAAAGATCACCTCTACGCATACCCGTAAAGACCATTTTATGATTGTCTCGATGAAATACTTGGCAATCTACCTCAGTAAATAGGACATTCAAACCGAAATCAGCAAGTCTAGATACTGAGAGTAAGTTGTAGCCAAGAGATTCAACGAGCATGACATTTTGAATGGAACTATCATGTGAGATGGCCACCTTACCAAGGCCAACCACTTTACCCTTTGAATTATCACCAAAGGTGACATATTTTCGAGGGCCGTTGTTTTCAGCAAGCTCACGAAACATCTCTTCATCTCCGGTCATATGATCAGTACATCCACTATCAAGAACCCATTCCTTTCCTCCTGATTCATATCCCCGAAGATTTGCCATAAGACCAAAATGTCTCATTGCATCATCAAGATCGAAGTCACTATCATCATCATCATAATATTCATGTTCATCATGATCTTGTGACTCATCATTTCCTAGAGAGGGTAATTCATTAGATAAATGATCAAAGTGGTTACTTTTATGAATTCTTATAGCTTTGAATATGATATCATTAATGATTCCAACATCTCCTTTAGCATGCTTAAGATTGGCAAGTTCAAAAAGACATTTACCAAAACTAGGATCACTAGAGTTCATCTTACTCAAGGCAATAGATTTATGGAGAATTTCATCCAAAGTTTTCAAGGAATAATCGGGAAATCGTTCCTCAAGAAATTTCCATATGGTATAGGCACAATTGTGAGTAGGCAAATTAGCAATCAAATTTTTGGGCAATCCTCTAATGATGAGCTCAATAGTTCTAAGATTGTGAATCATGTCAATATCTTTATCTAGGGTAGGATGCAAAGGATCAATATGAGGTGCACAAGGGCTAGCAATATACTTGTTCAAATGATATTGATTGAAGATTACAAGCATCTCATTTTTCCACTCATGGAAATACTCTCCATCAAGAATAGGCACTCTATGTCTAAGACTCCCTAATGTAGACACATCCATCTTCCTCCAATGGTGATTAAACCAAGGCAATGGAGACCAAAGCTCTGATACCACTTGTAGGATCTAGAAGTAGATGTGTCTAGAGGGGGGTGATTAGACACATAATGCTCAAGTTGCAATTTTTAAGCTTTTTCGGTTTAGGTGGAGTTTAGGCACAATTTCAACACACACAATACATATCAAGCAAGCATGCAAAGAGTATATGAGCAGCATAATGTAAAGCATGCAACTTGCAAGAATGTAAAGGGAAGGGTTTGGAGAGATCAAACGCAATTGGAGACACGGATGTTTTTCCCGTGGTTCGGATAGGTGGTGCTATCCTACATCCACGTTGATGGAGACTTCAACCCACGAAGGGTAACGGTTGCGCGAGTCCACACAGGGCTCCACCCAAGGGTAACGGTTGCACGAGTCCACACAGGGCTCCACCCACGAAGGGTCCACGAAGAAGCAACCACCCACAAAGGGTCCACGAAGAAGCAACCTTGTCTATCCCACCATGGCCATCGCCCACGCAGGACTTGCCTCACTAGCGGTAGATCTTCACGAAGTAGGCGATCTCCTTGCCCTTACAAACTCCTTGGTTCAACTCCACAATCTTGTCGGAGGCTCCCAAGTGACACCTAGCCAATCTAGGAGACACCACTCTCCAAGAAGTAACAAATGGTGTGTAGGTAATGAACTCCTTGCTCTTGTGCTTCAAATGATAGTCTCCCCAACACTCAACTCTCTCTCATAGGATTTGGATTTAGTGGAAAGAAGATTTGAGTGGAAAGCAACTTGGGAAGGCTAGAGATCAAGATTCATATGGTAGGAATGGAATATCTTGGTCTCAACACATGAGTAGGTGGTTCTCTCTCAGAACATATGAGTTGGAATGGTGTGTGTGTGTTCTGATGGCTCTCTCTTCGAATGAAGAGGAGGTGGAGGGGTATATATAGCCTCCACACAAAATCCAACCGTTACACAGTTTTCCAATCTCGGTGGGACCAAATCAACAAACTTGGTCGGACTGAAAATGTAAACCTAGTGACCGTTAGAGATTTTCGGTGGGACTGACATGCAACTCAGTAGGACCGATATGGTTAGGGTTTGGGCATAACGTAATCTCGATGAGACCGATTACACAAACTCGGTGAGACCAAATTTGGTAATTAGCTAACCAGAGAGTTGGTCAGGCAAACTCGGTGGGACCGATTTGCTCTTTCGGTGAGACCGAGTGGAACTCGGTGAGACCGAAAAGTTACAAAGGGGAAACACTGAGTTTACATTGCAATCTCGGTGGGACCGATTCGCTCTTTCGGTGAGACCGAAAAGTTACGAAAGGGAAACAGAGAGTTTGCAATCCCATCTCGGTGAGACCGAGATCCTTATCGGTAGAACCGAATTGCTAGGGTTTGGCAGTGGCTAATGACAAGTGAAACTCGGTGGCGCCGGATAGGAAGAATCGGTAGGACCGAGTTTGGCTTAGGGTTTAGGTCATATGTGGATATGGAAAGGTTCTTGAGGGTTTTGGAGCATATCACTAAGCACATGAAGCAAGAGGCTCATTAAGCAACACCTCATCCCTCCTTGATAGTATTGGCTTTTCCTATGGACTCAATGTGATCTTGGATCACTAAAATGTAAAATGAAGAGTCTTGAGCTTGAAGCTTTAGCCAATCCTTTGTCCTTAGCATCTTGAAGGAGTTCCCACAACCTTTAGTCCATGCCACTCCATTGTTGAACTTATCTGAAACATGCTAGATAGAAATGTTAGTCCAACAAGAGATATGTTGTCATCAATTATCAAAACCACCTAGGGAGCACTTGTGCTTTCACGTCTCCAACGTATCTATAATTTTCGATTGCTCCATGCTATATTATCTACTATTTTGGACATTATTTGGCTTTATTATCCACTTTTATATTATTTTTGGGGCTAACCTATTAGCCGGAGGCCCAACCCAGAATTGATGTTTTTTTTGCATATTTTAGGGTCTCGAAGAAAAGGAATATCAAAGGGAGTCCAAACGGAATGAAACCTTCGGGAACGTGATTTTCTCAACGAACAAGACCCGAGAGACTTGGACCCTACGTCAAGACACTAAAGAGGAGGCCACGAGGTAGGGGGGCGCGCCTACCCCCCAGACGCGCCCTCCACCCTCGTGGGTCCCCTATTGCTCCACCCACGTACTCCTTCCTCCTATATATACCTATGTACCCCCAAACGATCAAATACGGAGCCAAAACCCTAATTCCACCGCCGCAACTTTCTGTATCCACGAGATCCCATCTTGGGGCCTGTTCCGGAGCTCCGCTGGAGGGGGCATCGATCACGGAGGGCTTCTACATCATCACCATAGCCCCTCCGATGAAGTGTGAGTAGTTTACCTCAAACCTACGGGTCCATAGTTATTAGCTAGATGGCTTCTTCTCTCTTTTTGGATCTCAATACAATGTTCCCCCTCTCTTGTGGAGAACTATTCGATGTAATCTTCTTTTTGCGGTGTGTTTGTTGAGACCGATGAATTGTGGGTTTATGATCAAGTCTATTTATGAACAATATTTGAATATTCTCTGAATTCTTTTATGTATGATTGGTTATCTTTGCAAGTCTCTTCGAATTATCAGTTTCGTTTGGCCTACTAGATTGATCTTTCTTGCAATGGGAGAAGTGCTTAGCTTTGGGTTCAATCTTGTGGTGTCCTTTCCCAGTGACAGTAGGGGCAGCAAGGCACGTATTGTATTGTTGCCATCGAGGATAAGAAGATGGGGTTTTCACCATATTGCATGAGATTATCCCTCTACATCATGTCATCTTGCTTAAGGCGTTACTCTGTTTTCATTAGCTTAATACTCTAGATGCATGCTGAATAGCTGTCGATGAGTGGAGTAACAGTAGTAGATACAGGCAGGAGTCGATCTACTTGTCTCGGACGTGATGCCTATATACATGATCATGCCTAGATATTCTCATAACTATGCTCAATTCTGTCAATTACTCAATAGTAATTTGTTCATCCACCGTACAATACTTATGCTCTTGAGAGAAGCCACTAGTTAAACCTATGGCCCCCGGGTCTATATTCATCATATTAATCTTCCAATACTTTGTTATTTACTTTGCTTTTATTTTACTTTGCATCTTTATCATAAAAAATACAAAAAATATTATCTTATCATATCTATCAGATCTCACTCTCGTAAGTGGCCGTGTAGGGATTGACAACCCCTTATCGCGTTGGTTGTGAGGATTTACTTGTTTTGTGCGGGTACGAGGGACTCGCGTGTAACCTCCTACTGGATTGATACCTTGGTTCTCAAAAACTGAGGGAGATACTTACGCTACTCTGCTGCATCATCCCTTCCTCTTCGGGGAAAAACCAACGCAGTGCTCAAGAGGTAGCAGTCAGCGATGAAGACGAGCTCTCCGAGGCTCGTGGCCCAGGCACAAACCACCTGCGGAAACCTTGATGGAGATCGAAAAAATTGCAACCTCACCGAAAGTCGCTAAGACGCCTGCCCCATGGTGGGCACCAATTATCGTGGGAACGAGTATGACAGTAATAGTAGGGGGTACGTAGGAGGAGGCATGATCCTAGCTACGACAAGGATGCACACACAAGTTTATGAGTTTAGGACCCTCTCGGAGGAGGTAATAGCCCTACGTCTCGATGCCGCAGAGGCTGGTCGACTGGATATGTGTGAAAGTTATAGGGGGTGCAAACCCTTGTGCCAGAGGAGGGGGTCACTTATATAGAGTGCGCCAGGCCCCTCCAGCCCTCGGTTACACAGGGTTCCATGTGAGTTAAGACAGGGGTGTTACTGGTAATGCCATCTATTAATGATCTTTATGACTACGGAGTGAATGCCCGACCGGTGCCATCCTGGGGTGACTGTAGGCCTTCTATGCTCCGAGTGATTCTTTTGTATGGTCGAGTGTAATGATTATGTCGAGTGGAATTGGGATATCCGAGTGGAATCTATCGTCGAGTGGATTACACTTCAGGGTGATTTCAGTCGGTATCTTCTGTAGAACTTCGCATGTCTTTGACTCTAGGGCAGTGTCCTTGGGTAGGGTGTCTAGGTCAGGTCTACGGCCCTACCCTAGGTACATGTCATCGTCACCATACGCCGTGGACGATGCGGACGGCGAGGGAGACAGCGAGGAGGAATAGGATGGTGGCAAGGACACGCCCATAGCTAAGGAGACGCCGCTCAAGCCATGGCTGGACCCGCGGAAGCTCGCGAGGGCGCTGGAAGGCTGGGCCCCCAAGGGGGTGGCAGAGCTGGAGGCGGCCTGGATCGTCCGGACGCCGTGGCTCATGTGCAAGCTCCTGTGCACATTCAGGAAGCCGGAGACGGCGTGGGAGTTCTTCTGCTGGGTGGCGTGCCGCCCCAGCGGCTTCGCGCACGACCGCAACACCGCCGTGCTCGCCAGGCGCGCCACCGCGCCAGACCGCCCGTCTCCTTGAGCTTTCCTTTCCCATTGATGCTTGCGCTCCTTCCCTGGGCGCGTGCCGAGGAGGTCGTCGACGTCATCACGCTCAAGATGCTTGTGCGGGGCGCGACTAGTGGAAAATTTTGCCCCCCCAGGCCAAAATTCTTGCCGACTACCACCCAAGAGGCGAAAAATGCCTCCTCAGGGCAAACAAGTGGAGATGCTCTTAGCTGGTTTGCTTCATTTTTTTCTCACTTCAATGTTTTTTCCAGTTTCTCTTTTCCATTGTTTTTTAGGACTAGCAAACATGCCCTTGCGTTGCAACGGGAGAAAAAAAACACCACACGCCTCTAGCTCCATCTATTTCAATAGAGTGCCCTTTGGTGTCATGGCGTATCCCCCTTCTCGTCCTCATCAATGGTGGCTACAGTGTCTACCTGATCATAATGCGTTCAAACATGATCAATCTCAAGGCAACGAGCTCTGCTAGCTCATGAGTTAAACCGCAATAGCACAAGTGAATGTTCTAGGATTTGAAGGCCACCCTCCACGAGCTACTGCCCACATCTAGTGCATCCGCACGACCACATTTTTTTGCATAGATATTATAGAAGTATCATGAATTCAACTATCCTAAAGACACATTAATTTGATTGTTTTTAGCATGTCATCTGTTTAAAGCTCGCATCAGAAAGAATTGATCAGAATAACATCTTCCTTATATCAACATTTGGAAGCATACACACCATTAGCTCCAGCTACCAGGAGTAAACCATGCCCTCCCGGAGGCCATCTTCAGGTGATAATGTCTTGAAACCAGACCAAGTCGCGATCCTCCTCCAAACTTGGCGAGTGAAACAGCTGTTCAGAAGAATATGCTCCGCCGACTCCTTCTGCGAACCGTACATCGAACAAATCTCGCTTCCTTACCATCCTCTCCGGATCAGCTTGTCCGCGGACATAATCCTCCCAAGCGACAAGGGCCAACATAATTTTTTTACTTTGTTTTCAGCCTTCCAGAAAGTTTGAGAGCAAGTGCCCAAGTATGAGCCCCAGAACATTGCCCTGTAGGTTGAGCGTGCTATATAGATTCCATCCGCTGTCCAACGTGAAGAGACGACATCTTGGTCTATGTTTGGTATTTGCACCTCTCTGATCAACAACCATAATTTGGTGAATTCATGAACCAACTCAGTGGTGTTGACCCGACGGAGCACAGAAATCCATTTGTTCCCCTGTATGGCTGTGCAACCAGAGATATTCTTCCTTTTGACCTTGCAGAACAGGCTAGGTGCGACCTCCCTGCGGACATACCAAAAAGGAATCTAGCGAGCTCAGCATCCATAGCTCTAACACGTACTAATGAGGAACAGTCAAATCCCTCGGCCAAGAGAAATCATTAACCTGAATGTTTTATCTGTAAGAACATAATAACATGGTGCTTATATGCAGTTTTGACACGATCATGTTTATGCCCCTAAACATTAGCCAAGTTCATGCACTTCTTATCACATATGAATAGTGGATATTCATTTTTTCTGTAGAACTATACATGCGGATTAAAAACATAAGTATGGGGAATCTCTCTTCCTATAGAAGCATATCGCGAGGACACTAAAGAATGATGTGTGCTGGAGGCCCGATCCCCCATCTTCAAGGTGGATCTCAAGAACAACACGATCAGGGAGCAACACGTTGACGACATGGACACGGAGGAGCTCTGTATTAATGATCAATTAATTTGCTTGATGGACTCACTTCATTGTAAATTAGGTGCTATACTTTCCAAATAAAAATAAAAATTCAAAAATAAATTGGGAACTACTGGGTGGTAAGGGAAGACTGCAGTTCATCCCCTCACTGATTTTCATACAAACTGTGTATCGTCAGTTTTTGCACGGAGAAGATTCAATCATGTATGTATACGAACTAATCTGAAAGTTTCCGTGTGCGTCTTAGTGTGCCATCTTTTCCAGATCAAATTATCGAGCAAAGCAACACAGCTTATAGGTAAGTGGGGAGGGAGCTAGGAAGCAAGTCAAGAGAGCAGCTGCACTAAACCGACACTAAATAACAAATTAACACGTGACCATCAGACTCCTGAACATTAGATTCCTAAAAAGTGTAGCGCATCAAAAGTACGATATGGATACCGTATGGCGTAGTAAGCCTGGATCCCTCATTGAATAATATAATTCTTGCAATAGACTATTTAATATGGGGTCTGCTTATTTACATCAAAAAATTGAAAGCATTAATGACTCATCTAGCAAGGATTGATGAGTTAGCAGTTTTTTTCTTTCAAAAATTCGATGCTACATTAATATCTAATAATGACTTGCATAGAATAGTAGTGCAGGAATGAAAATCAATGGAGATTGGAAGCCGGTCTACATTCCTACTTGTGTTCGTCAATGAATTGCATCAGGACGTAAACAGAGATTAGCTGCAATAGCATCGGGGTCATACCTATATCGACAAAGGAGCCAGAGTCAGAGAGTCCTACTCCCTGAGTCAGAATCATATATGCACGCAACGGCAAAGAGGACAACAACAGCAGCATGGCTCCGAAGCCCTCGAACTAGTGCGACGCAAATCCTGAAGGTGTAGCCTGAGGAAGGACGTAGACAGATTATTTGGACCAGGGGATACCGAGCGGACTTCAATCAAATAGTGAATCAAACAACATGTATTCATCTTCACAGAAATTATCTACTAATGTGGAAAACTGATTATAAACACACATGAGTGAGGAACTCTTGCTCAATTGATTTACCAGCTTCAGCATCCTCCTCTGATGCCATCTTCCATCTTTTATTCTCCTCTTTAACAGCTGTTACGTCATCCATCATGAGACCCTCAACCTGAAGAATGCATCAAGCAAAGTTATGAGTTTCGTACATTAGACAAACTACTATTCCCCTGTAGGGCTGTGCAACCAGAGATATTCTTCCTTTTGACCTTGCAGAACAGGCTAGGTGCGACCTCCCTGCGGACATACCAAAAAGGAATCTAGCGAGTTCATCATCCATAGCTCTAACACGTACTAATGAGGAACAGTCAAATCCCTCAGCCAAGAGAAATCATTAACCTGAATGTTTTATCTGTAAGAACATAATAACATGGTGCTTATATGCAGTTTTGACACGATCATGTTTATGCCCCTAAACATTAGCCAAGTTCATGCACTTGTTATCACATATGAATAGTGGATATTCATTTTTTTCTGTAGAACTATACATGCAGATTAAAAACATAAGTATGGGGGATCTCTCTTCCTATAGAAGCATATCGCGAGGACACTAAAGAATATGTGTGCTGGAGGCCCGATCCCCCGTCTTCAAGGCGGATCTCAAGAACAACACGATCGGGGAGCAACACGTTGACGACATGGACACGGAGGAGCTCTGTATTAATGGTCAATTAATTTGGTTGATGGATTCACTTCATTGTAAATTAGGTGCTATACTTTCCAAATAAAAAAAAATTCAAAAATAAATTGGGAACTACTGGGTGGTAAGGGAAGACTGCAGTTCATCCCCTCACTGATTTTCATACAAACTACTGGGTGGTAAGGGAATTTTTCATTATAGAACTTGACTTGTATATTCCAATGATGGGCTTCCTCAAATTGCCCTAGGTCTTTGTGAGCAAGCAAGTTGGATGCACACCCACTTAGTTTCTTTTGTAGAGCTTGCATATACTTATAGCTCTAGTGCATCCGTTGCATGGCAATCCCTACTCACTCACATTGATATCTATTGATGGGCATCTCCATAGCCCGTTGATACGCCTAGTTGATGTGAGACTATCTTCCCCCTTTTTGTCTTCTCCACAACCACCATTCTATTCCACCTATAGTGCTATGTCCATGGCTCACGCTCATGTATTGCGTGAAGATTGAAGAAGTTTGAGAACATCAAAAGTATGAAACAATTGCTTGGCTTGTCATCGGGGTTGTGCATGATTTAAATATTTTGTGTGATGAAGATAGAGCATAGCCAGATTATATGATTTTGTAGGGATAGCTTTATTTGGCCATGTTATTTTGAGAAGACATGATTACTTTGTTAGTATGCTTGAAGTATTATTATTTTTATGTCAATATTAAACATTTGTCTTGAATCTTTCGAATCTGAATATTCATGCCACAATAAAGAGAATTGCATTGAAAATTATGCTAGGTAGCATTCCACATCAAAAATTCTATTTTTATCATTTACCTACTCGAGGACGAGAAGGAATTAAGCTTGGGGATGCTTGATATGTCTCCAACGTATCTATAATTTTTGATTGTTCCATGCTATTATATTGTCGATCTAGTGCTATATCCATGGCTCACGCTCATGTATTGCGTGAAGATTGAAAACGTTTTGAGAATGTCAAAAGTATGAAACAATTGCTAGGCTTGTCATCAGGGTTGTGCATGATTTAAATACTTTGTGTGGTGAAGATAGAGCATAGCCAGAAAATATGATTTTGTAGGAATAACTTTCTTTGGCCATGTTATTTTGAGAAGACATGATTGCTTTATTAGTATGCTTGAAGTATTATTATTTATGTCAATATGAACTTTTATCTTGAATCTTTCGGATCTGAATATTCATACCACAATTAAGAAGAATAACATTAAAATTATGCCAAGTAGCACCCCGCATCAAAAATTCTGTTTTTATCATTTACCTACTCGAGGACGAGCAGGAATTAAGCTTGGGGATGCTTGATACGTCTTGTAGGATCTAGAAGTAGATGTGTCTAGAGGGGGGTGATTAGACACATAATGCTCAAGTTGCAATTTTTCAGCTTTTTCGGTTTAGGTGGAGTTTAGGCACAATTTCAACACACACAATACATATCAAGCAAGCATGCAAAGAGTATATGAGCAGCAGAATGTAAAGCATGCAACTTGCAAGAATGTAAAGGGAAGGGTTTGGAGAGATCAAACGCAATTGGAGACACGGATGTTTTTCCCGTGGTTCGGTTAGGTGGTGCTATCCTACATCCACGTTGATGGAGACTTCAACCCACGAAGGGTAACGGTTGCGCGAGTCCACACAGGGCTCCACCCAAGGGTAATGGTTGCGCGAGTCCACACAGGGCTCCACCCACGAAGGGTCCACGAAGAAGCAACCACCCACAAAGGGTCCACGAAGAAGCAACCTTGTCTATCCCACCATGGCCATCGCCCACGCAGGACTTGCCTCACTAGCGGTAGATCTTCACGAAGTAGGCGATCTCCTTGCCCTTACAAACTCCTTGGTTCAACTCCACAATCTTGTCGGAGGCTCCCAAGTGACACCTAGCCAATCTAGGAGACACCACTCTCCAAGAAGTAACAAATGGTGTGTAGGTAATGAACTCCTTGCTCTTGTGCTTCAAATGATAGTCTCCCCAACACTCAACTCTCTCTCATAGGATTTGGATTTAGTGGAAAGAAGATTTGAGTGGAAAGCAACTTGGGAAGGCTAGAGATCAAGATTCATATGGTAGGAATGGAATATCTTGGTCTCAACACATGAGTAGGTGGTTCTCTCTCAGAACATATGAGTTGGAATGGTGTGTGTGTGTTCTGATGGCTCTCTCTTTGAATGAAGAGGAGGTGGAGGGGTATATATAGCCTCCACACAAAATCCAACCGTTACACAGTTTTCCAATCTCGGTGGGACCAAATCAACAAACTTGGTCGGACTGAAAATGTAAACCTAGTGACCGTTAGAGATTTTCGGTGGGACTGACATGCAACTCGGTAGGACCGATATGGTTAGGGTTTGGGCATAACGTAATCTCGGTGAGACCGATTACACAAACTCGGTGAGACCGAATTTGGTAATTAGCTAACCAGAGAGTTGGTCAGGCAAACTCGGTGGGACCGATTTGCTCTTTCGATGAGACCGAGTGTAACTCGGTGAGACCGAAAAGTTACAAAGGGGAAACACTGAGTTTACATTGCAATCTCGGTGGGACCGATTCGCTCTTTCGGTGAGACCGAAAAGTTACGGAAGGGAAACAGAGAGTTTGCAATCCCATCTCGGTGAGACCGAGATCCTTATCGGTAGAACCGAATTGCTAGGGTTTGGTAGTGGCTAATGACAAGTGAAACTCGGTGGCGCCGGATAGGAAGAATCGGTAGGACCGAGTTTGGCTTAGGGTTTAGGTCATATGTGGATATGGGAAGGTTCTTGAGGGTTTTGGAGCATATCACTAAGCACATGAAGTAAGAGGCTCATTAAGCAACACCTCATCCCTCCTTGATAGTATTGGCTTTTCCTATGGACTCAATGTGATCTTGGATCACTAAAATGTAAAATGAAGAGTCTTGAGCTTGAAGCTTTAGCCAATCCTTTGTCCTTAGCATCTTGAAGGAGTTCCCACAACCTTTAGTCCATGCCACTCCATTGTTGAACTTATCTGAAACATGCTAGATAGAAATGTTAGTCCAACAAGAGATACGTTGTCATCAATTATCAAAACCACCTAGGGAGCACTTGTGCTTTCAATCTCCCCCTTTTTGGTAATTGATGGCAACATACATCAAAGCTTTAGATAAAGATATAAAGAACAGCAAGTAAAGCTTTGGAAGGACATGTAACGAGCATAGGCTCCCCCTACATGTATGCACTCATGTAAATATGAAATATAGAGGCATGTGAGAGCATAACCATGACAGAGTAGGCAATGTGTTACATGCATCTTGGCCATATGCATCAGAGCAAGAGATTATCAAGGAAAATACCTTCATGCTCATGAGTCCTTCTTGCAAACAGTATGTACATAAGCAAGAACTCCTCATACTCATGATTTTGATGCATATACTTACCTTGTGGTCTTGAGTTGGCTTAGGATGGAATGGACCTGCACAAACAAGGTTATATAACACAGGTACGTCCACTAGCCAGAGCAAACAAAAGAAACCACAAGAATACCAAGACTGGGATGACATGTAGAGAGTGAGTACAATGTACCACATTGAATTCAACATGTCCCCGAGAATAAAGATATGCAATGAATTTGACTAATTTCTTTTCCTTAGGTGTCTTTCTCCCCCTGAATCGTACATGGGATATTGGGAGAAGATAGGAAACAGAAAATCAGAGCTGAAAGATATGAATAGAACTAAATTCAAATGAGTTCATATGAACATGTCTTTCCCCCAAAAATACATGTGGCATCTCTCCTCTTGAACATCAAGCATCTGGGATCCTTGAGTATTCTCTCCCCCTTGGAGATTTCTTTCTCCCCCTTAATATATGGGATCCTTGAGTATTCTCTCCCCCTTAGTACTTTCTCCTTTGTAGGTGATAAGCTTTTGATGTGATCTCTCTCTCTCTCTCCCTGATGATAAGATTTGATGTGATCTCTCTCTCCCCCTTTGACATCAATTTCCAAGAAGGTTTTTCCTGGAATCCGTCGAATAGGTTTGGTCCTTGAGATTCAGTACAAAGCAGGGAATAAAACTGTGATGCTTGTAGAGGACAAGATTCATTGAGTGGAGCTGGATCAGAAGAAATATAGAATATGTGGCAAACTGTTTTTCCTGTTGCGAAATCGGTGGCACCGAGTGGCATGTTTCGGTAGTACCGAAGGGATTCGGTTGGACGGAAAATGGCAATTCGGTGAAACCGAGTTCATCACAGAGAAAAACACTTGTCACCTCAGCTCACTAGTCAAGTAAGATCTCACAAAGATTTGCAATGAATTTGATGCAGAAATATGTAGAACAAGAACCAAAAAAAAGAGTGAAAGTTTCTAGATGAAGTTTTTGTTTTTGTTTTGTTTGAAAAATAAGGAAACAAATATGCAAGGGACAAATGCAATAACTCAGAAAAGAACACAAGAGAACTTCATCTAGAATTGGGCGGTGACATAGTCACCTATGTTAGAGTATATTGACTTAGGAGTCAAGTGAGAACACTTGATCATAGGTCATACTCATCGTTTAAGCTCAAAATGGGATTACCATTTTTCGTTTAAGCATCTTAATGTATTCACATCTTGTTGAGTTGCTTTGACTCATGTCTTGGAGTAAAGCTTCTCTAAGATGGAATAACATACCTTGGGTGGTGGTGTGGTTCTTGCTCATGTAGTTGAACTTGTGTGGGTGCTCAAGGTTGATGTAGTTCATCAAGAGTTGGGAGCACCACTTGGAGTTTGAGTTCATCTACCTACATGGGTTAGTTCTTGCAAGGAAAAGCACTTGTGTATCCAAAAATGACAATCATGAAGCTTAACATAGAATTTGTCAAAGGATATGTTTGAGTGGTTTTGTGCTTCCCTGTCTTCAACCACTATTGTGTAGAGTCTTGGTGATGTAGAGATTGCTCAAGATATGAGTGAGTCGCAATCTCATGGAATTAGATTCAACCAAGCACCTACATGGGTTAGACAACATGCAAGGTGCAAATATATCCAAGACATAAGATAGTTATCATAAGAGATATATCATGGATTAGTCATAAGCTCATGTCTTGCATGTATCCAATGGAGTTTCTACTCCAAGTTCGAAGCATCAATGATGTTCAATTCTCCTCTCAACCAGCAAAACACTTTCTCATCAAGTGGTTTAGTAAATATATCCGCTAATTGCTTGTCGGTGCGAACATGCTTAAGATTGATGTCACCCTTAGCAACATGATCTCGAATGAAATGATGGCGAACTTCAATATGCTTAGTTCGAGAATGTTGTTCAGGATTATGACCAATTTTGATAGCACTTTCATTGTCACAAAGCAGTGGAACATGTTTCGCATAAATCCCATAATCTTTAAGAGTTTGGGTCATCCAAAGTAATTGAGCGCAACATGAACCAGCGACAATGTATTCCGCTTCGGCGGTGGATAAGGATACCGAGTTTTGTTTCTTGGAAGACCAAGACACAAGAGATCTGCCAAGAAATTGACAAGTACCCGAAGTGGACTTTCTGTCAACCTTGTCTCCGGCATAATCCGAGTCAGAATAGCCAACAAGATCAAAAGAAGACCTCTTAGGATACCAAATGCCAAAATTTGGTGTATGGATTAAATATCTCACTATCCTTTTCACAGCCTTAAGATGACAATCTTTAGGAGCAGCTTGATATCGTGCACACATGCACACACTTAGCATAATATCGGGACGTGAAGCACATAGGTATAACAATGAACCAATCATAGAGCGATAAACCTTTTGATCAACAGGTTCACCATCTTTGGACAAATCATTATGTCCACTAGTAGGCATGGGTGTAGACATACCTTTGCATTCTTGCATATTGAACTTCTTGAATAAGTCCTTGGTGTACTTTGTTTGAGAGAAAAATGTACCTTCCTTAGTTTGCTTGATTTGCAACCCGAGAAAGAACTTGAGTTCACTCATCATAGACATCTCAAACTTCTCTGACATTAGCTTTCCAAACTTTTCACTAAAGAGAGGGTTAGTTGAACCAAATATGATATCATCAACATAAATTTGGCATACAAATAGTTCTCCATTAACCCTTTTAGTAAAAAGAGTAGAACCAATTTTACCAATTTCAAAACCACTTGTAGTAAGGAACTTGGTCAAGCATTTATACCATGCTCTAGGAGCTTGTTTAAGACCATAAAGAGCTTTGTGAAGTTTGTAAACATGATTTGATTTCTTAGGATTGACAAAGCCGGGATGTTGTTTGACATAAACTTCCTCCTCTATTTCACCATTTAGAAAAGCACTTTTAATGTCCATTTGGTACAAGGTGATATTATGGTGATTAGCATAGGCAAGTAAGATGCGAATGGACTCAAGTCTAGCAACGGGAGCATACGTCTCACCGTAGTCCATACCTTCGACTTGTGTGTACCCTTGGGCGACGAGACGTGCTTTGTTGCGAACCACTTATCCATCTTCATCTTGCTTGTTGCGAAACACCCATTTGGTACCAATGATGTTGTGGTTGTTGTCGGGCTTCTCAACCAATGTCCAAACTTGGTTTCTCTCAAAATTATGTAGCTCTTCATGCATAGCGTTTATCCAATCCGGATCTTCCAATGCTTCTTCAACCTTCATTGGTTCAATGATAGAGATGAATGAATAGTTTTCACAAAAGTTAGCTAAACGAGTTTTTGAGCGAGTGATTCTCCCGGTTTGTATATCATTGAGGATTTGCTCGACGGGATGATCTTTGGCAATTCTTGCTCGAACTCGTGAGAGCTTTTGCTTGGGTCTTCGTTGAACATCTTCTTCATCTTGTTCTTCTTCTTGGCCTTCTTCATTGTTGACGTCGTCGTTCTCTTGTCGTGGTGGAGAAGGAGGTTGTTGATGTTCATCTTGACGTAATTCCTCGTTTTCTTCATCTTGGTGTGTCCCACTTGTGGATGCTTCCGTGTCGATTCTTGGTTCACCTTGTCGTGAAGTAGAAGCTTCCACTTGGACGGATGAAGTACTCTCCTTCACCTCCGTTGGACGAATTTTTCCGATGGAAAAGTCTTGAATTGCTTCTGAAGAGTCTTTGTCTCCTACATCAATTGGCAATTGCTCTACTTGCGAGCCATTAGATTCATCAAACTTCACATCTACCGTCTCTTCAACCTTTCGGGTGAAA
Source organism: Triticum urartu (assembly GCF_056163025.1). Classification (NCBI taxonomy): domain Eukaryota; kingdom Viridiplantae; phylum Streptophyta; class Magnoliopsida; order Poales; family Poaceae; genus Triticum; species Triticum urartu. The sequence continues at coordinate 459,804,724 of NC_141873.1, read as the reverse complement.
TTGTTGTAGACACGGTAAGTGTGAGAGTTTGAGCCATAACCAAGTAGAAAACCTTCATGAGTTTTAGGAGCAAACTTTGAACGACGATGCTTATCAAGAATGTAGCACTTTGAGCCGAATACTCGAAAGTATCCAACTTGGGGTTTGTTACCGGTGAGAAGCTCGTATGCCGTCTTGCCGAGTAGCTTGTGAAGATATAAGCGATTTGTTGCGTGACAAGCTGTCTCAACCGCTTCTGCCCAAAAGTGCTTTGGCGTCTTGTATTCATCAAGCATCGTTCTTGCCATTTCGATGAGCGTCCAGTTCTTCCTCTCAACAACTCCATTTTGTTGAGGTGTGTACGTAGCCGAGAACTCGTGTGAAATCCCTTCTTCGTCAAGAAAGGTGTCCACATTTGCGTTCTTGAACTCCGTTCCGTTGTCACTCCGAACCTTCTTGATCTTCACATCAAACTGATTTTGGGCCTTCCTAGCGAAGTTTCTGAAGATCTTCTGGACCTGCGACTTGTCATTAAGAAAGAACACCCACGTAAATCTTGAAAAGTCATCAACTATAACTAGACCAAAAGAATTTCCATCGAGACTCTTGTAGGCGTTGGGACCAAAAAGATCCATGTGAAGTAGCTCGAGTGGCCTCCTTGTGGTCATGATGTTCTTCACGGGATGTCTTCCTCCAACCTGTTTACCTGCTTGACAAGCACTGCAAAGTCTATCCTTATGAAATATGACATCGTTAACTCCAAGGATATGATTTCCTTTAATAAGCTTGTCAAGGTTTCTCATGCCAACGTGACCTAGTCGTCTATGCCACAACCAACCTTTTGAGGATTTAGCAACAAAGCAAGTTTTAGGTTGTGCCTTTTTAGAGAAATCAACAATGTAAAGATCACCTCTACGCATACCCGTAAAGACCATTTTATGATTGTCTCGATGAAATACTTGGCAATCTACCTCAGTAAATAGGACATTCAAACCGAAATCAGCAAGTCTAGATACTGAGAGTAAGTTGTAGCCAAGAGATTCAACGAGCATGACATTTTGAATGGAACTATCATGTGAGATGGCCACCTTACCAAGGCCAACCACTTTACCCTTTGAATTATCACCAAAGGTGACATATTTTCGAGGGCCGTTGTTTTCAGCAAGCTCACGAAACATCTCTTCATCTCCGGTCATATGATCAGTACATCCACTATCAAGAACCCATTCCTTTCCTCCTGATTCATATCCCCGAAGATTTGCCATAAGACCAAAATGTCTCATTGCATCATCAAGATCGAAGTCACTATCATCATCATCATAATATTCATGTTCATCATGATCTTGTGACTCATCATTTCCTAGAGAGGGTAATTCATTAGATAAATGATCAAAGTGGTTACTTTTATGAATTCTTATAGCTTTGAATATGATATCATTAATGATTCCAACATCTCCTTTAGCATGCTTAAGATTGGCAAGTTCAAAAAGACATTTACCAAAACTAGGATCACTAGAGTTCATCTTACTCAAGGCAATAGATTTATGGAGAATTTCATCCAAAGTTTTCAAGGAATAATCGGGAAATCGTTCCTCAAGAAATTTCCATATGGTATAGGCACAATTGTGAGTAGGCAAATTAGCAATCAAATTTTTGGGCAATCCTCTAATGATGAGCTCAATAGTTCTAAGATTGTGAATCATGTCAATATCTTTATCTAGGGTAGGATGCAAAGGATCAATATGAGGTGCACAAGGGCTAGCAATATACTTGTTCAAATGATATTGATTGAAGATTACAAGCATCTCATTTTTCCACTCATGGAAATACTCTCCATCAAGAATAGGCACTCTATGTCTAAGACTCCCTAATGTAGACACATCCATCTTCCTCCAATGGTGATTAAACCAAGGCAATGGAGACCAAAGCTCTGATACCACTTGTAGGATCTAGAAGTAGATGTGTCTAGAGGGGGGTGATTAGACACATAATGCTCAAGTTGCAATTTTTAAGCTTTTTCGGTTTAGGTGGAGTTTAGGCACAATTTCAACACACACAATACATATCAAGCAAGCATGCAAAGAGTATATGAGCAGCATAATGTAAAGCATGCAACTTGCAAGAATGTAAAGGGAAGGGTTTGGAGAGATCAAACGCAATTGGAGACACGGATGTTTTTCCCGTGGTTCGGATAGGTGGTGCTATCCTACATCCACGTTGATGGAGACTTCAACCCATGAAGGGTAACGGTTGCGCGAGTCCACACAGGGCTCCACCCAAGGGTAACGGTTGCACGAGTCCACACAGGGCTCCACCCACGAAGGGTCCACGAAGAAGCAACCACCCACAAAGGGTCCACGAAGAAGCAACCTTGTCTATCCCACCATGGCCATCGCCCACGCAGGACTTGCCTCACTAGCGGTAGATCTTCACGAAGTAGGCGATCTCCTTGCCCTTACAAACTCCTTGGTTCAACTCCACAATCTTGTCGGAGGCTCCCAAGTGACACCTAGCCAATCTAGGAGACACCACTCTCCAAGAAGTAACAAATGGTGTGTAGGTAATGAACTCCTTGCTCTTGTGCTTCAAATGATAGTCTCCCCAACACTCAACTCTCTCTCATAGGATTTGGATTTAGTGGAAAGAAGATTTGAGTGGAAAGCAACTTGGGAAGGCTAGAGATCAAGATTCATATGGTAGGAATGGAATATCTTGGTCTCAACACATGAGTAGGTGGTTCTCTCTCAGAACATATGAGTTGGAATGGTGTGTGTGTGTTCTGATGGCTCTCTCTTCGAATGAAGAGGAGGTGGAGGGGTATATATAGCCTCCACACAAAATCCAACCGTTACACAGTTTTCCAATCTCGGTGGGACCAAATCAACAAACTTGGTCGGACTGAAAATGTAAACCTAGTGACCGTTAGAGATTTTCGGTGGGACTGACATGCAACTCGGTAGGACCAATATGGTTAGGGTTTGGGCATAACGTAATCTCGATGAGACCGATTACACAAACTCGGTGAGACCAAATTTGGTAATTAGCTAACCAGAGAGTTGGTCAGGCAAACTCGGTGGGACCGATTTGCTCTTTCGGTGAGACCGAGTGGAACTCGGTGAGACCGAAAAGTTACAAAGGGGAAACACTGAGTTTACATTGCAATCTCGGTGGGACCGATTCGCTCTTTCGGTGAGACCGAAAAGTTACGAAAGGGAAACAGAGAGTTTGCAATCCCATCTCGGTGAGACCGAGATCCTTATCGGTAGAACCGAATTGCTAGGGTTTGGCAGTGGCTAATGACAAGTGAAACTCGGTGGCGCCGGATAGGAAGAATCGGTAGGACCGAGTTTGGCTTAGGGTTTAGGTCATATGTGGATATGGAAAGGTTCTTGAGGGTTTTGGAGCATATCACTAAGCACATGAAGCAAGAGGCTCATTAAGCAACACCTCATCCCTCCTTGATAGTATTGGCTTTTCCTATGGACTCAATGTGATCTTGGATCACTAAAATGTAAAATGAAGAGTCTTGAGCTTGAAGCTTTAGCCAATCCTTTGTCCTTAGCATCTTGAAGGAGTTCCCACAACCTTTAGTCCATGCCACTCCATTGTTGAACTTATCTGAAACATGCTAGATAGAAATGTTAGTCCAACAAGAGATATGTTGTCATCAATTATCAAAACCACCTAGGGAGCACTTGTGCTTTCACGTCTCCAACGTATCTATAATTTTCGATTGCTCCATGCTATATTATCTACTATTTTGGACATTATTTGGCTTTATTATCCACTTTTATATTATTTTTGGGGCTAACCTATTAGCCGGAGGCCCAACCCAGAATTGATGTTTTTTTTGCATATTTTAGGGTCTCGAAGAAAAGGAATATCAAAGGGAGTCCAAACGGAATGAAACCTTCGGGAACGTGATTTTCTCAACGAACAAGACCCGAGAGACTTGGACCCTACGTCAAGACACTAAAGAGGAGGCCACGAGGTAGGGGGGCGCGCCTACCCCCCAGACGCGCCCTCCACCCTCGTGGGTCCCCTATTGCTCCACCCACGTACTCCTTCCTCCTATATATACCTATGTACCCCCAAACGATCAAATACGGAGCCAAAACCCTAATTCCACCGCCGCAACTTTCTGTATCCACGAGATCCCATCTTGGGGCCTGTTCCGGAGCTCCGCTGGAGGGGGCATCGATCACGGAGGGCTTCTACATCATCACCATAGCCCCTCCGATGAAGTGTGAGTAGTTTACCTCAAACCTACGGGTCCATAGTTATTAGCTAGATGGCTTCTTCTCTCTTTTTGGATCTCAATACAATGTTCCCCCTCTCTTGTGGAGAACTATTCGATGTAATCTTCTTTTTGCGGTGTGTTTGTTGAGACCGATGAATTGTGGGTTTATGATCAAGTCTATTTATGAACAATATTTGAATATTCTCTGAATTCTTTTATGTATGATTGGTTATCTTTGCAAGTCTCTTCGAATTATCAGTTTCGTTTGGCCTACTAGATTGATCTTTCTTGCAATGGGAGAAGTGCTTAGCTTTGGGTTCAATCTTGTGGTGTCCTTTCCCAGTGACAGTAGGGGCAGCAAGGCACGTATTGTATTGTTGCCATCGAGGATAAGAAGATGGGGTTTTCACCATATTGCATGAGATTATCCCTCTACATCATGTCATCTTGCTTAAGGCGTTACTCTGTTTTCATTAGCTTAATACTCTAGATGCATGCTGAATAGCTGTCGATGAGTGGAGTAACAGTAGTAGATACAGGCAGGAGTCGATCTACTTGTCTCGGACGTGATGCCTATATACATGATCATGCCTAGATATTCTCATAACTATGCTCAATTCTGTCAATTACTCAATAGTAATTTGTTCATCCACCGTACAATACTTATGCTCTTGAGAGAAGCCACTAGTTAAACCTATGGCCCCCGGGTCTATATTCATCATATTAATCTTCCAATACTTTGTTATTTACTTTGCTTTTATTTTACTTTGCATCTTTATCATAAAAAATACAAAAAATATTATCTTATCATATCTATCAGATCTCACTCTCGTAAGTGGCCGTGTAGGGATTGACAACCCCTTATCGCGTTGGTTGTGAGGATTTACTTGTTTTGTGCGGGTACGAGGGACTCGCGTGTAACCTCCTACTGGATTAATACCTTGGTTCTCAAAAACTGAGGGAGATACTTACGCTACTCTGCTGCATCATCCCTTCCTCTTCGGGGAAAAACCAACGCAGTGCTCAAGAGGTAGCAGTCAGCGATGAAGACGAGCTCTCCGAGGCTCGTGGCCCAGGCACAAACCACCTGCGGAAACCTTGATGGAGATCGAAAAAATTGCAACCTCACCGAAAGTCGCTAAGACGCCTGCCCCATGGTGGGCACCAATTATCATGGGAACGAGTATGACAGTAATAGTAGGGGGTACGTAGGAGGAGGCATGATCCTAGCTACGACAAGGATGCACACACAAGTTTATGAGTTTAGGACCCTCTCGGAGGAGGTAATAGCCCTACGTCTCGATGCCGCAGAGGCTGGTCGACTGGATATGTGTGAAAGTTATAGGGGTGCAAACCCTTGTGCCAGAGGAGGGGGTCACTTATATAGAGTGCGCCAGGCCCCTCCAGCCCTCGGTTACACAGGGTTCCATGTGAGTTAAGACAGGGGTGTTACTGGTAATGCCATCTATTAATGATCTTTATGACTACGGAGTGAATGCCCGACCGGTGCCATCCTGGGGTGACTGTAGGCCTTCTATGCTCCGAGTGATTCTTTTGTATGGTCGAGTGTAATGATTATGTCGAGTGGAATTGGGATATCCGAGTGGAATCTATCATCGAGTGGATTACACTTCAGGGTGATTTCAGTCGGTATCTTCTGTAGAACTTCGCATGTCTTTGACTCTAGGGCAGTGTCCTTGGGTAGGGTGTCTAGGTCAGGTCTACGGCCCTACCCTAGGTACATGTCATCGTCACCATACGCCGTGGACGATGCGGACGGCGAGGGAGACAGCGAGGAGGAATAGGATGGTGGCAAGGACACGCCCATAGCTAAGGAGACGCCGCTCAAGCCATGGCTGGACCCGCGGAAGCTCGCGAGGGCGCTGGAAGGCTGGGCCCCCAAGGGGGTGGCAGAGCTGGAGGCGGCCTGGATCGTCCGGACGCCGTGGCTCATGTGCAAGCTCCTGTGCACATTCAGGAAGCCGGAGACGGCGTGGGAGTTCTTCTGCTGGGTGGCGTGCCGCCCCAGCGGCTTCGCGCACGACCGCAACACCGCCGTGCTCGCCAGGCGCGCCACCGCGCCAGACCGCCCGTCTCCTTGAGCTTTCCTTTCCCATTGATGCTTGCGCTCCTTCCCTGGGCGCGTGCCGAGGAGGTCGTCGACGTCATCACGCTCAAGATGCTTGTGCGGGGCGCGACTAGTGGAAAATTTTGCCCCCCCAGGCCAAAATTCTTGCCGACTACCACCCAAGAGGCGAAAAATGCCTCCTCAGGGCAAACAAGTGGAGATGCTCTTAGCTGGTTTGCTTCATTTTTTTCTCACTTCAATGTTTTTTCCAGTTTCTCTTTTCCATTGTTTTTTAGGACTAGCAAACATGCCCTTGCGTTGCAACGGGAGAAAAAAAACACCACACGCCTCTAGCTCCATCTATTTCAATAGAGTGCCCTTTGGTGTCATGGCGTATCCCCCTTCTCGTCCTCATCAATGGTGGCTACAGTGTCTACCTGATCATAATGCGTTCAAACATGATCAATCTCAAGGCAACGAGCTCTGCTAGCTCATGAGTTAAACCGCAATAGCACAAGTGAATGTTCTAGGATTTGAAGGCCACCCTCCACGAGCTACTGCCCACATCTAGTGCATCCGCACGACCACATTTTTTTGCATAGATATTATAGAAGTATCATGAATTCAACTATCCTAAAGACACATTAATTTGATTGTTTTTAGCATGTCATCTGTTTAAAGCTCGCATCAGAAAGAATTGATCAGAATAACATCTTCCTTATATCAACATTTGGAAGCATACACACCATTAGCTCCAGCTACCAGGAGTAAACCATGCCCTCCCGGAGGCCATCTTCAGGTGATAATGTCTTGAAACCAGACCAAGTCGCGATCCTCCTCCAAACTTGGCGAGTGAAACAGCTGTTCAGAAGAATATGCTCCGCCGACTCCTTCTGCGAACCGTACATCGAACAAATCTCGCTTCCTTACCATCCTCTCCGGATCAGCTTGTCCGCGGACATAATCCTCCCAAGCGACAAGGGCCAACATAATTTTTTTACTTTGTTTTCAGCCTTCCAGAAAGTTTGAGAGCAAGTGCCCAAGTATGAGCCCCAGAACATTGCCCTGTAGGTTGAGCGTGCTATATAGATTCCATCCGCTGTCCAACGTGAAGAGACGACATCTTGGTCTATGTTTGGTATTTGCACCTCTCTGATCAACAACCATAATTTGGTGAATTCATGAACCAACTCAGTGGTGTTGACCCGACGGAGCACAGAAATCCATTTGTTCCCCTGTATGGCTGTGCAACCAGAGATATTCTTCCTTTTGACCTTGCAGAACAGGCTAGGTGCGACCTCCCTGCGGACATACCAAAAAGGAATCTAGCGAGCTCAGCATCCATAGCTCTAACACGTACTAATGAGGAACAGTCAAATCCCTCGGCCAAGAGAAATCATTAACCTGAATGTTTTATCTGTAAGAACATAATAACATGGTGCTTATATGCAGTTTTGACACGATCATGTTTATGCCCCTAAACATTAGCCAAGTTCATGCACTTCTTATCACATATGAATAGTGGATATTCATTTTTTCTGTAGAACTATACATGCGGATTAAAAACATAAGTATGGGGAATCTCTCTTCCTATAGAAGCATATCGCGAGGACACTAAAGAATGATGTGTGCTGGAGGCCCGATCCCCCATCTTCAAGGTGGATCTCAAGAACAACACGATCAGGGAGCAACACGTTGACGACATGGACACGGAGGAGCTCTGTATTAATGATCAATTAATTTGCTTGATGGACTCACTTCATTGTAAATTAGGTGCTATACTTTCCAAATAAAAATAAAAATTCAAAAATAAATTGGGAACTACTGGGTGGTAAGGGAAGACTGCAGTTCATCCCCTCACTGATTTTCATACAAACTGTGTATCGTCAGTTTTTGCACGGAGAAGATTCAATCATGTATGTATACGAACTAATCTGAAAGTTTCCGTGTGCGTCTTAGTGTGCCATCTTTTCCAGATCAAATTATCGAGCAAAGCAACACAGCTTACAGGTAAGTGGGGAGGGAGCTAGGAAGCAAGTCAAGAGAGCAGCTGCACTAAACCGACACTAAATAACAAATTAACACGTGACCATCAGACTCCTGAACATTAGATTCCTAAAAAGTGTAGCGCATCAAAAGTACGATATGGATACCGTATGGCGTAGTAAGCCTGGATCCCTCATTGAATAATATAATTCTTGCAATAGACTATTTAATATGGGGTCTGCTTATTTACATCAAAAAATTGAAAGCATTAATGACTCATCTAGCAAGGATTGATGAGTTAGCAGTTTTTTTCTTTCAAAAATTCGATGCTACATTAATATCTAATAATGACTTGCATAGAATAGTAGTGCAGGAATGAAAATCAATGGAGATTGGAAGCCGGTCTACATTCCTACTTGTGTTCGTCAATGAATTGCATCAGGACGTAAACAGAGATTAGCTGCAATAGCATCGGGGTCATACCTATATCGACAAAGGAGCCAGAGTCAGAGAGTCCTACTCCCTGAGTCAGAATCATATATGCACGCAACGGCAAAGAGGACAACAACAGCAGCATGGCTCCGAAGCCCTCGAACTAGTGCGACGCAAATCCTGAAGGTGTAGCCTGAGGAAGGACGTAGACAGATTATTTGGACCAGGGGATACCGAGCGGACTTCAATCAAATAGTGAATCAAACAACATGTATTCATCTTCACAGAAATTATCTACTAATGTGGAAAACTGATTATAAACGCACATGAGTGAGGAACTCTTGCTCAATTGATTTACCAGCTTCAGCATCCTCCTCTGATGCCATCTTCCATCTTTTATTCTCCTCTTTAACAGCTGTTACGTCATCCATCATGAGACCCTCAACCTGAAGAATGCATCAAGCAAAGTTATGAGTTTCGTACATTAGACAAACTACTATTCCCCTGTAGGGCTGTGCAACCAGAGATATTCTTCCTTTTGACCTTGCAGAACAGGCTAGGTGCGACCTCCCTGCGGACATACCAAAAAGGAATCTAGCGAGTTCATCATCCATAGCTCTAACACGTACTAATGAGGAACAGTCAAATCCCTCAGCCAAGAGAAATCATTAACCTGAATGTTTTATCTGTAAGAACATAATAACATGGTGCTTATATGCAGTTTTGACACGATCATGTTTATGCCCCTAAACATTAGCCAAGTTCATGCACTTGTTATCACATATGAATAGTGGATATTCATTTTTTTCTGTAGAACTATACATGCAGATTAAAAACATAAGTATGGGGGATCTCTCTTCCTATAGAAGCATATCGCGAGGACACTAAAGAATATGTGTGCTGGAGGCCCGATCCCCCGTCTTCAAGGCGGATCTCAAGAACAACACGATCGGGGAGCAACACGTTGACGACATGGACACGGAGGAGCTCTGTATTAATGGTCAATTAATTTGGTTGATGGATTCACTTCATTGTAAATTAGGTGCTATACTTTCCAAATAAAAAAAAATTCAAAAATAAATTGGGAACTACTGGGTGGTAAGGGAAGACTGCAGTTCATCCCCTCACTGATTTTCATACAAACTACTGGGTGGTAAGGGAATTTTTCATTATAGAACTTGACTTGTATATTCCAATGATGGGCTTCCTCAAATTGCCCTAGGTCTTTGTGAGCAAGCAAGTTGGATGCACACCCACTTAGTTTCTTTTGTAGAGCTTGCATATACTTATAGCTCTAGTGCATCCGTTGCATGGCAATCCCTACTCACTCACATTGATATCTATTGATGGGCATCTCCATAGCCCGTTGATACGCCTAGTTGATGTGAGACTATCTTCCCCCTTTTTGTCTTCTCCACAACCACCATTCTATTCCACCTATAGTGCTATGTCCATGGCTCACGCTCATGTATTGCGTGAAGATTGAAGAAGTTTGAGAACATCAAAAGTATGAAACAATTGCTTGGCTTGTCATCGGGGTTGTGCATGATTTAAATATTTTGTGTGATGAAGATAGAGCATAGCCAGATTATATGATTTTGTAGGGATAGCTTTATTTGGCCATGTTATTTTGAGAAGACATGATTACTTTGTTAGTATGCTTGAAGTATTATTATTTTTATGTCAATATTAAACATTTGTCTTGAATCTTTCGAATCTGAATATTCATGCCACAATAAAGAGAATTGCATTGAAAATTATGCTAGGTAGCATTCCACATCAAAAATTCTATTTTTATCATTTACCTACTCGAGGACGAGAAGGAATTAAGCTTGGGGATGCTTGATATGTCTCCAACGTATCTATAATTTTTGATTGTTCCATGCTATTATATTGTCGATCTAGTGCTATATCCATGGCTCACGCTCATGTATTGCGTGAAGATTGAAAACGTTTTGAGAATGTCAAAAGTATGAAACAATTGCTAGGCTTGTCATCAGGGTTGTGCATGATTTAAATACTTTGTGTGGTGAAGATAGAGCATAGCCAGAAAATATGATTTTGTAGGAATAACTTTCTTTGGCCATGTTATTTTGAGAAGACATGATTGCTTTATTAGTATGCTTGAAGTATTATTATTTATGTCAATATGAACTTTTATCTTGAATCTTTCGGATCTGAATATTCATACCACAATTAAGAAGAATAACATTAAAATTATGCCAAGTAGCACCCCGCATCAAAAATTCTGTTTTTATCATTTACCTACTCGAGGACGAGCAGGAATTAAGCTTGGGGATGCTTGATACGTCTTGTAGGATCTAGAAGTAGATGTGTCTAGAGGGGGGTGATTAGACACATAATGCTCAAGTTGCAATTTTTCAGCTTTTTCGGTTTAGGTGGAGTTTAGGCACAATTTCAACACACACAATACATATCAAGCAAGCATGCAAAGAGTATATGAGCAGCAGAATGTAAAGCATGCAACTTGCAAGAATGTAAAGGGAAGGGTTTGGAGAGATCAAACGCAATTGGAGACACGGATGTTTTTCCCGTGGTTCGGTTAGGTGGTGCTATCCTACATCCACGTTGATGGAGACTTCAACCCACGAAGGGTAACGGTTGCGCGAGTCCACACAGGGCTCCACCCAAGGGTAATGGTTGCGCGAGTCCACACAGGGCTCCACCCACGAAGGGTCCACGAAGAAGCAACCACCCACAAAGGGTCCACGAAGAAGCAACCTTGTCTATCCCACCATGGCCATCGCCCACGCAGGACTTGCCTCACTAGCGGTAGATCTTCACGAAGTAGGCGATCTCCTTGCCCTTACAAACTCCTTGGTTCAACTCCACAATCTTGTCGGAGGCTCCCAAGTGACACCTAGCCAATCTAGGAGACACCACTCTCCAAGAAGTAACAAATGGTGTGTAGGTAATGAACTCCTTGCTCTTGTGCTTCAAATGATAGTCTCCCCAACACTCAACTCTCTCTCATAGGATTTGGATTTAGTGGAAAGAAGATTTGAGTGGAAAGCAACTTGGGAAGGCTAGAGATCAAGATTCATATGGTAGGAATGGAATATCTTGGTCTCAACACATGAGTAGGTGGTTCTCTCTCAGAACATATGAGTTGGAATGGTGTGTGTGTGTTCTGATGGCTCTCTCTTCGAATGAAGAGGAGGTGGAGGGGTATATATAGCCTCCACACAAAATCCAACCGTTACACAGAATCAATGGAGATTGGAAGCCGGTCTACATTCCTACTTGTGTTCGTCAATGAATTGCATCAGGACGTAAACAGAGATTAGCTGCAATAGCATCGGGGTCATACCTATATCGACAAAGGAGCCAGAGTCAGAGAGTCCTACTCCCTGAGTCAGAATCATATATGCACGCAACGGCAAAGAGGACAACAACAGCAGCATGGCTCCGAAGCCCTCGAACTAGTGCGACGCAAATCCTGAAGGTGTAGCCTGAGGAAGGACGTAGACAGATTATTTGGACCAGGGGATACCGAGCGGACTTCAATCAAATAGTGAATCAAACAACATGTATTCATCTTCACAGAAATTATCTACTAATTTGGAAAAATTGATTATAAACGCACATGAGTGAGGAACTCTTGCTCAATTGATTTACCAGCTTCAGCATCCTCCTCTGATGCCATCTTCCATCCTTTATTCTCCTCTTTAACAGCTGTTACGTCATCCATCATGAGACCCTCAACCCGAAGAATGCATCAAGCAAAGTTATGAGTTTCGTACATTAGACAAACTACTATAATGATGGCCTGACTGAATTAAGTTTAGTGTTTTGACAGCAACCCATACAAAAGAATTAAGAAGTTTGTGACTTATTTACAAAGTAGCGACAACACGATTTATATTAACCATAAATAGGAACTTTTTAGGTTTCGATAGGGCACCATTGAGAAGCAAGCTCGACTGCTCGAGTTCGGCAACGACTATTAATAAATTCAAAAAGCAAAGAATACTGCATCACACAAAGTGGTACTGGAACTTATCATCCACGTCTGTCAAACCGAAAATAACATTACCAATTACATATTCTAGAAACATCAGACAGAAATTATATGATGATACTCATATTTATCAGCCAAACTTCAAATCCAAATCAGTATTCAACATTGTTGGCTATTGTGTAGTAGCATGGTTCGGTTTAGCAGCTTCAGTTCACAGGAAAAAAACTGAATCTCCTTTTGGCTACTCTGTAGTAGCATGGTTCAGTTTAGCCGTTTGACCAAAACAACTTCGAATCAGTATTGCTCAACCAGTTTGAACGACGTACCTAGAGCACGGGCGGACGTAATTTTGGCGAAGTCAGCAGTATGGAGAAATTCCGGCGAGGTTGGCAGAACGGCAATATTCTGACGACTTTGGCAGAACGGCAAGACTGCAATGTTAAGCAACGAAAGGAACAATTGGGCTAGGACTTCAGTCGATAGAGTAGATGTGTATTTTGAGCACATCGGCCCGTGGAACGGCCAAAAGAGACCCTGCCGGATTCCCTGCCGAACATCCCATGGCCGCAGCTAGATGTGAAATTTGTGTCCGAGAAAATTACGGGCGTAGGAAGGATTGGATCAATCAAAGAACCAAAATAGCCTCCTCCTTTGTCCCCGTTCTAAGCAGTACCGCCGGCAGAATCCTCTATGCTTCTCCCTCACTCCTCTCTCTCTCTCTCTCCCCTCCACATCCGCTGCCCGGGACGGAACGGGAGGCGACCCCTCCTCCAAATCTAGATCGCGAGAGGCATCGGGTACAGACCTGCCGTTTCGCTTGGGCGCATCAAGCGCTTGGGCTTGTGGGGGCTTGTCACCTTCGCAAGCACGCGGAGGGTCGTGAGTCCACGTAGTTCATCAAAATCGAAGGATGGCTCTACGCCGCCGCCGTCGCGAAGCAAGATGCGATCTGCCTCAGCCACGAACCCGAGACAGGGGAGAGATAGGACGACCCGTGGGCCTCGCTTTTATTTGTCGGTGGGATGTTGAACCGTTTTTCCCGGCTAGCAAACGTTATTTGTGGACTGCGGATTGAAGAGTGAAAACAGAAGGGACTCGTTTGCAAAATTACCGTGACGGTGACCCCGGAGACTAAATCCGTGCTTTATTATTAGGGAGAGATTTACTGTATTCCAACGGTTTTCACTGGGTTTTATTTTTTCCTTTGGTTTTCTTTTTTATTTCTTTGTTTTTTTATCTTTTTTTCTTCACCAGTTTTCTTTGGGGTTAATTTGAATAATAAATGCGTTGTTCACTGTTTTTCTTTCGGTTTCTTCTTCATTATACTTTGGTTTTCTTTGTTTTCTTATGTTTTATTCGCCTTTTGTTTTTGTTTCTTTGTTTTTTTGTTGATTTTCACCGGTTTTATTTTTTGTTCAACTCGTGTTAACTTTTCTTCAATAACATTCAACATTTTGGGTATATGTCGAAAACATTTTTATATACACGTTAAACATTTTCTAAATACATGATTTTTTAAAATTATACTCGCTCCATTTCATAATGTAGTGCGTCCACGCTTCCCAAGATTCAAGTTTGACTGTAAATTTAACCAACGAGACCGACTGCGGCGGGAGCAACAATTATACCACTGAATTCGTATTTTTGATATGAATTCAGTGATATAATTTTTGATCCCGCCGCAATCGGTCTCCTTGGTTAAATTTACGATCAAACTTGGATCTCGGAAAGCGTGGCCGCACTATATTATGGAATTGAGGGAGTATTTTTTATGTCTGCTTTTTTTCATACACACTGTTCATTTTTTTGGTATATATCTAATTCATTTTAACATTTAACATGTTTCAAATACAATATTAACATTTGTTAACACTCCCTCGGTCCGAAAACTTTTGTCCCTCAAATGGATGTATCTAGCACCAAGTTAGTGGTAAATACATTCATTTGAGGGACAAGATTAGGATAAGCTTTTTTGGACGATGGGAGTACATGGTCAATACCTTTTCCACACACATGTTTAACATTTTTAAATACATGATCAACATTTTTTCATACACATTTTTTACATTTTCTAAAATGATTTATTAACAATTTTTAAATACAAGATAAAAAAACTCCATACAAATTTAACATTTTAAAATGCTTGATTGACATTTTTGAAATACATGATTAACACTTTGTAACATGGTCAACATTTTTTTGATAAAAATTTACATTTTCAAATGCTCGATTAACATTTTTCAAATACAAGATTAACATTTTGTAATACATGGTCAATTTTTTTTCTATACAGATTTACATTTTCAAATGCTTGATTAATATTTTTAAAATACAAGATTAACTCTCTTTAATACATGGTCAACATTTTTTCCATACACATTTAATATTAAAAAAATACATGATTAACATTTTGTAATGCATGGTCAACATTTTTTACACATTTACATTTTCAAATGCTTGATTAACCTTTTGCAAATACAAAATTATCTTTTTTTAATACATGGTCAACATTTTTTAATACATGGTCAACATTTTGAAGAGAAGAGACCGGGAAGCTACGAAGAATAAGAGCATCTCTAGCAGACCCCTTATATCGCGGACCCTTAAAACCGTTATAAGGGTCGCAAAAAACGTGTTCTAAGGGTCGACTTTACCTCCCACGGAACAGACCCTGTAAACGGCACTGTAAAAACGGATATTTCTCTCAGAGATGCTCCCCGCCGTCCTCCTCCACCTTCCCTCCTCGTTCCCCGCTATCCCCCGAACGCCCCCGGCAACAGCCGGTCACATCCGCGACGTGGCGCTCATCCCGGCCACCTCGCCCCGCCCTTCTCCAGACCCAATCTAAACAACCGACAGCTGATTCCGGCGGGCGGCAGCCAATTCCGGTGGGCAGCAGATGATTCCGGTGAGCTATGCGGTGGAATTGCGGTGGCGCATCCTTCCTGCCGAGGTTTGACCGGTATAAGGGTCGCCCTCGATTTGGCCTTCGGACCTTCAAATATATGGGTTTCGGGTGTTGGATTATGGTGCCCCTTCAAATATTTAAGGGTCAGACCACTTTTACGGTTTTTGTTTTGCACACTTTTTTTGACCAGACCCTTAAAATCTAAAAATTATAAGGGTTTGACCAGTTTTATGGGGTCTACTAGAGATGCTCTAAGTTGGGGAAGCTCCTATTGCACCTGCATGTGTTAGCTACGTGGTAGTTCCGACCGGCATACAATGGAAGCCCCAACTTTAAACAAAAGCTTGAGGCATTGATTTGTTTGTCCCCTGTATGATTAGATTCAATTACGGGTGTATGACTATCCCTTCTGCTTTTGTGTCATCTTTGTTTGCAATCCAGGTGAGATGATTGGACATCCATATAAAGGCATGTACGACGAATATGTCAACCAATGATGCAAGAACGGCGACCAAGGGCGAGGATGTGGTGGATTGTTGATGTGTCACCAAGCACGGTTGATTAGTGGAAGTACAAAATGTGAATTAATTGTTTTAAATTTTTCCTAGGGCAATGGATTGAAGCATATATGATATGTTAACATTTCTGCCACATTAAGTTTGGGATTTCGAGGATGTACATCGACAAATCTTTCCTCTCAAAGATTACATTGATGTTATATAATTTGTACATCCACTGATGTTATGTAATTTGTACCATCCTTTGGACTAGCAAGGTCAAAGTTTATGTAATCTGGATAATGAATATTGTGCCTATCAATTTTTTTGTCAAGTTGTACTATGTAAAGTATGGGGGTGATAATGTATATTAGCATTTGAATACAATTTTTTATGACACCATGAATAGATAAGAGCCCTATGATTTGTTTTATATCTTGCTTTCCCTCACTAAATTTCCTATTTTGATGCTAGGTCTTTGGATATGGCTATATTTCCTATTTTGGTGTTAGATCTTTGACTCTGGAACAATTCTCGGAGATGCTGGAGCGACTCGAAATGCTACGACCCACGGTACTACAACTGTCAAATGCTGCAACCGGCGGAGCCAGTTACTGGGACAAGCAGCGCCAGATGTTGGAACTAGCTACTATGATGCTACGAGTGTGGTGACATGCAAAGCAAGATCGCTGGCGTTGTGCTTGCAACCGTGGCGATGTGGGTGTTGCGAACACGTGTTAGCAACCAAGTACAATATGTTCTTACCAAGCCATGATTCAGAGGTTACATGCCATTGATCGAGGAATCAGAAGCTAACTAATGGAGTACATGGGATACATGTGAGGAAGATGAGCAGTACAGGACACAGGGAGAGGAAAATGTCCCACACGCGCCATCCAAGCCAAGGTCGAAGCCCTCCAATCCAAGCTGCTGTCGCTCATTGTCATCTGCCGTGTATACTACTGATTCTCCAATAGCGTTTGGTTAAGCCCAAGGCCCAAGAGCAACTCATAGTCTGATGATAACCCACAAGTATAGGGGATCGCAATAGTTTTCGAGGGTAGAGTATTCGACCCAAATTTATAGATTCTACACAAGGGGAGCCAAAGAATATTTGAAGGTTTTAGCAGCTGAGTTGTCAATTCAACCACACATGGAGATTAATTATCTGTAGCAAAGTGATCAGTAGCAAAGTAGTATGATAGTTTTGATGATAGTAGCAATAGTAACGGTAACGGTAATAGTGATAGCAATAGTTTTGTAGCAAGTGTAACAGTAACGATAGCAGTAGTAACTTAGCAAGAACAATATAAGATAAATTTGTAGGCATTGGATCGGTGACTTGTTGGATGATATTCATCATGAGACAGTTATAACCTAGGGCAATACGACACTAGCCCCAGTTCATCGATATAATGTAGGCATGTATTCCGTAAATAGTCATACATGCTTTATTAAAAGAACTTGCATGACATCTTTTGTCCTACCCTCCCGTGGCAGTGGGGTCCCACTGGAAACTAAGGGATATTAAGGCCTCCTTTTAATAGAGAAGCGGAACAAAGCATTAACACATAGTGAATACATGAACTCTTCAAACTACGGTAATCACCGGAAGAAGTCTTGGTTATTGTCACTTCGGGGTTACCGGATCATAACACGTAGTAGGTGACTATAACTTGCAAGATCGGATATAGAACATGGATATAATGGTCAGATCTAAAATCATGGCACCCGGGCCCAAAGTGACAAGCATTAAGCATGGCAAAGTCATAGCAACATCAATCTAAGAACATAGTGGATACTAGGGATCAAGCCCCAACAAAACTAACTCAATTACATGATGAATCTCATCCAACTCCTCACTGACCAGCGAGCCTACGAAGGAATTACTCACTCCTAGTGGGGATCATCATGGAATTGGCGATGGAGAAGGGTTGGCGATGACGAAGAACGAAGATCCCCCTCTCCGGAGCCCCAAACGGACTCCAGATCTGCCCCCCGAGGAAGAACAGGGCTTGGCGGTGGCTTCGTCTCGTGGATCATGATAATTCTTTCTCCTTGATTTTTTTCTCCGAAAATAGGATTTTATAGCGTTTGTTTTAGGGTCTGCGGGGCCACCAGGTGCCTGGGCACGCCAGGAGAGGGGGGCGTGCCCTGGTGGGTTGTGCCCACCCAGGGGGCCCTCTTCGGTAGGTCTTGGCTCCATAAATTCTTGTATATTATATAAAAATTCCTCGCAAAGTTTCGTTCCATTCCGAGAACTTTTATTTCTGCACAAAAACAACACCATGCTAGTTCTGCTGAAAACACCGTCAATCAGGGGTTAGTTTCATTCAAATCATGCAAATTAGAGTCCAAAACAAGAGGAAAAGCATTAGGAAAAGTAGATACGTTGGAGACGTATCAACTCCCCCAAGCTTAAACCTTTGCTTGTCCTCAAGCAATTCAGTTGATAAACTGAAAGTGAAAAAGAAAAACTTCTACGAACTCTTTTGCTCTTGTTTGCATAAATAGGCTTAAACAACACCCAGGTTTTCAGCCAATCATTATAACTAACCATGCCGACGATAACTCTTAAAGATTATATTAACTCATATCAATGACACAATCAGCTAGCAAGCAATAATAAGACATCTCAAACAGCAACACGTTGTCAAAACAACCATGATATAATATGACAATAGTGGTATCTTGCTAGCCCTTTCTCAGACCGCAAAACATAAATGCAGAGCACCTCCAAAGTCCAAGCAGCGAATAAACATTGTAATTCATGGTAGAAAAGATCCAGTCATGATGCACCCAATATTAGCAACACACAATGCATAAGTCATGACAGCTGTGCTAGCAGTGATTTGCAGAGGTGCCAGAGCTCAAGTTTTTAAAACAGAGATAAGTGATAATTTTGAGACATGCACCCTTCTCATTTACTTCACGACTATCAGTTATCAATATCTCCCATGCTAAACAGGCTAGTGGCAGTTCCCAAGCGATAAAAGTAAAGGTTTTGACTCCATTGGGAGTTTTTGTTTGATTATTCGAGCGATTAACTCTTTTTGTATTTTGCAGTTTGGGACTGGGCATCCCTATTACCACCCTTTTCTCATGCGATGGTGAGTGAATAAACACTCGACCTGAGAATAACCCGCTTAGCATGGAAGATACCGACCACCTCCTATCGTTCCATGAACGATCCCGGCACACAAAACGGATAATTTTTTAGAAGTTTTTTAGAGGTGGCACATGCAAATTTACTTAGGACGGCAGGGTAATACCGCATATAGGTAGGTATGGTGGACTCATCTGGAATAACTTTGGGTTCAAGGTTTTTGATGTACAAGCAGAATCCCCACTTAGTACAGGCGAAGGCTAGCAATTAGATTGAGAAGTGGCCAGCTAGAGAGCAACAACGATCATAATCATGCATTATGCATAAGTAACATTGGACACTAGCATGAGTAGGATATGAACACCATGAACATAAATATCATAGAGGATATGTTGGTTTTGATTCAACTACATGCATGAACATGTGCCAAGTCAAGCCACTCGAACATTCAGAGGAGGATACCATATCATCGTACTACATCACAATCATTTTAACGCAATGTTGATATCCAAGATAAATCATTATCCACTCCCAGCTATTTATGCATGGCATGAGGAACTATAATCTCTAGTTGTCATTGCAAACATGTTTAATCATAATGGGTTGAATCATGGATACTAGGTTAAACATATTTACACAAACAGAACAAGTCGAGTTCATACCAATTTCTCTCTGCCATGGCCAGTTCGTCGAATATCATCATTATTGCCTTTCACTTGCACGACCGAACGATGTGAAAATAATAATAGTGCAAGAATGCCATGGACTAAGCTGGAATCTGCAAAACATTTTATTCAACATGAGAAGACAAGGTAAAATGGCCTCTTTATTAGTTCAACAATTATTCATATGAGAGCCACTCAACATTTTCATCGTGGTCTTCTCCTTGGTAGAACTCGAATAAAAGGAAAAGAAATTCAAAGAAACACACTGAAATATTTTTGGAGTTTTTGGTTTTCTTGAACAAGCAAATAAAAGAGAAAAGCAAAAACGAGAAAAACTATTTACATGGGAGAGCTCCCAACAAGCAAAATAAGAACAAGGAAATCTTTGGGGTTTTATTTTTGATATTAATATTACAACTAAGCATGCATAGAAAGTAAACTAACTACAACTATTTTTTTGGTTTTTCTAAAGTTTTTCAAACACACAAGAAGAAAGTAGGAAAAATAAAATTTAAACATGGATGATACAGTGAAAAAGTGTGAACACCAACAAGATGAATAAGTGGACATGAATGTAATGTCGGTGAGGAACATGTACTCCCCCAAGCTTAGGCTTTTGGCCTAACTTGGTAGTCGATCAGTAGTCCGGATAGTAGTTGGCGTGGTAGCTCATGGAGGCTCTCGGTGCGGATGCCTCGGCCTGCCATGCTGCCTCCACTGCTGCATTATGAGCTCGGGCCTTCCTCTCGAGAACAAAATATCTTCCTTTGCTGTGATAATCAAAAAGAGCAGGCGCATGCAAATATGTGTGCACAACATATGTTTGGTTAAACAACATATTATAAGTGAAGTTGTCAA
Source organism: Triticum urartu (assembly GCF_056163025.1). Lineage (NCBI taxonomy): Eukaryota > Viridiplantae > Streptophyta > Magnoliopsida > Poales > Poaceae > Triticum > Triticum urartu. Next base: position 459,784,003 of record NC_141873.1, on the reverse strand, counting down.
CCTTTCCCTTGAGAATCTTATGTTCCTCTAGGGTGGAAAAATCTAAATACTACGTGGGTAGGATAGGATCAAAGGGCAAAGGTGCAACACCCAACCCTCGTGCTAAACGCGTGGCATATATTCCACCATAGAAATATCCACTGTTAGCGTTGTGCTGAAGTCTGCATGCAACATTCACTCCAAGGTTATAACTCCTTTCATTGGTGAGAGCGGAGTGGATGAGGCTCAAGTCTGGAGCACAGAGTGTATTATAGTCTTGCTTACCTACTATACATTTCCTGTTAAATAATGCAAAGTACTGAATTGCGAGAAAATGAATGCTCTTTATTCTACCTTGTGTCACTCCTCTGTTCTCACCGTAACAAAGACTAGTCAAGAATGTTTGGTACTCAGCCTTTAACGGTTCGTCAAGCGAGCCCCAATACGGGAGTTTGCAGTGGTAAGCAAAATTCTCTAGTGATATGGTAAATGGGTTATCATAAAGCATAAATGACACCCTAGGCCCACGAGGAAAGAATTTAAATCCTTTGACAAATGATTCAGTGAGAAGGTGGCGTTGTTCACACTTATCTGAAAGGTAGGGACCGAGACCGACATTGTGAACATATTGCTCAAATTCTTATTTAATGCCCACATGTATCATATACTCATCGCAAGACCATCAACATGTTTTAGTGGCGGCATCTCGAGTGGAACTTTCACTTGGTTCAACATATGACCGGCGAGCGGAGCTATCACTAGAGGATGCCCTCGAGGATCGCCTCCTCGAGGAACTCCTTACAAACAAGTTCATCATGTCCGCGTACAATTTTTTGAAAAAATTTGGGTGACAAAAATTTGTCAACAAAACTTTATAAGATAGATAGCAACTACCCATAGAAATACATAGGGACCAAAGCGAGCATTCAAACTACTTACAACACTAAGAATTCAACATGCAAGCACATCTACAACAGCATCCAAGAGTAGCTAATTATTCAAAATATAAACCACTAAAACAAAAACTAATTGGACAAACGGTGGAGTCACATACCAAGCAACAATCCCCCGAAACAGTTTCGAAAACGGAGCTTCAAGCAAAGAGATCGAAATCCACGGGTTTCAGAGCAAGAACATGGGAGAGAGAGAGCAATGGAGATTTTTTCTGGAGGTAGGTGATCATGTGGTATGAAGAGATACGTGAGAGGGCCCACATGGGGACCACAACCCACCAGGGCGCGCTTGGGGCCCCTGGCGCGCCCAGGTGGGTTGTGCCCACCTGGTGCACCTCGCTCTGATGTTTATTGCACCAAAAATTCTTAAATATTCAGAAAAAAATCGTATCAATTTTTTAGAGCATTTTGAGAACTTTTATTTTTGGGTCATTTTTTATTGCATGGGAAAATCATAAAACAGACAAAACATGGCATTTTACTTTAGTTAACTAATAAAAGCAGAGAATAAAAAGTAGGGACAGAAAGTAGTGCTTACTAAATTCATCAACTTCATACCGTTCAAAAATGATCCATTAATAAGTTTGATCAAGTCTTATTAACAACCACTTTCGATTAGCATGAAACCGAAGAACTTTCGTAAATCACTAAGTTACCTCAATGGGGATATGCATTTCCCCAACAATAAGCATTTCATATTCCTTTTTGATAGTAGGTAGGGGTATTTGAAAACTTCCAATAGTGATTGTCAAAGATTTTTCAATAACAATAATACCATTCACTTGGAATTGTTTCTTCTGAAAGTGCACTGTATGCTCATTACCATTGATATGAAACTTGACCTTCCTTTTATTGCAATCAATAACAGCCCCTACAGTATTCAAGAAGGGTCTACCAAGGATAATCAACATGTTGTCGTCCTCAGGCATCTCAAGTATAACAAAGTCAGTCAAAATAGTAACATTAGCAACAACAACGGGCACATCCTCACAAATACCGATAGGTATGGCAGTTGATTTATCAGCCATTTGCAAAGATATTTCAGTAGGTGTGAGTTTATTCAAATCAAGTCTTTTATATAAAGAGAAAGGCATAACACTAACACCAGCTCCTAAATCACACAAAGCAGTTTTCACATAATTCTTTTTGCTAGAGCGAGGTATAGTTGGAATTCCTAGATCTCCAAGTTTTTTAGGTACTCCATCTTTATAAGTATAATTAGCAAGCATAGTGGAGATTTCAGCTTCCGGTATTTTTCTTTTATTGGTGATGATGTCTTTCATATACTTTGCATAAGGAGGCATTTTCAAGATATCAGTCAAGCGAGTACGCAAAAAGACTGGCCTCAGCATTTCAGCAAAGCATTCGAATTCTTCATCATCATTCTTTTTAGTTGACTTAGATGGAAAAGGCATAGGTTTTTGAACCCACGGTTCTCTTTCTTTACCGTGTTTTGTAGCCACAAAGTCTCTTTTATCATACCTTTTATTCTTAGGTTGTGGGTTATCAAGATCAACTGGTGGTTCTATCTCAACATCATTGTCTGGTTCTTTATTATTTGGTTGAGAGTCTTCATGAACATCATCATTGTCTTTTTCATTATCACTAGGTGAGTGTTCAGTACCAGACTAAGTTTCAGCACCAGAGATAGAAACTTCATAATCTTTGTCAGGAGGTTTCTCTATTTCGGGTTCACTAGGAGCATGTGAAGTCATATCATTCTTCTTTTTCTTTTTAGAAGAACTAGGTGCACTAGTGTTAGCTCTTTGTGAATCTTGTTCAATTATTTTTGGGTATCCTTCAGGATAAAGTGGTTCCTGAGTCAGTTTACCTCCTCTAGTTGCAACTCTAACAACAAATTCATGCATATTATTATTCATTTCATCAAGCAATTCTCTTTGAGATTTAGCAACTTGTTCTAACTGAGTTTGAACCATAGAAGCGTGCTTTCCAACACCTAACATCATTTGAGATCCTAAATAACAAGTCACTCAAGCGAGCAATCATATCAGAATTGTATTTCAATTGTTTCATAACATTTGCATTGAAGTGATCTTGTTTTCTAATATAATTTTCAAACTCATAAAGGCATTTACTAGGATGCATATTGTGAGGATTGTCATTATCATTGAACTTCATAAGAGAATTTACCTCTACCACCTTAGGCAGTGGTGGTGTGTTAAGACCATGTATTTCTTCAATAGGAGGTAAATTTTTAACATCCTCAGCTTTAATATCTTTTCCCTTAATAGATTTCTTTGCCTCTTGCGTATCTTCGGGACTGAGATATAATATACCCCTCTTCTTCGGAGTGGGTTTAGGTGGTGGTTCAGGAATAGTCCAATCATCATAATTTTTCAATATGTTATTCAATAATTCTTTAGCTTGTCCAACAGTTCGTTCCGTGAAAACACAACCAGCACAACTATCTAGGAAATCCCTAGAAGCATCGGTTAGTCCATTATAGAAGATATCAAGTATTTCATTTTTCTTAAGAGGATGATCAGGCAAAGCATTAAGTAATCAGCAAAGCGTCCACCAAGCTTGTGGGAGACTCTCTTCTTTGATTTGCACAAAGTTAAATATTTCCTGTAAGGTAGCTTGTTTCTTATGAGCAGGAAAATATTTTCAGAGAAGTAATAAGTTATATCCCGGGGACTACACACACAACCAGGAGCAAGAGTATTGTACCAAGCTTTAGCATCACCCTTTAATGAGAAAGGAAATAATTTGAGATTAAAGTAATAGCGAGTTTTCTCATCATGAGTAAAAAGGGTGGCTATGTCATTCAACTTAGTAAGATGTGCCACAACAGTTTCAGTTTCATAACCATGGAAAGGATCAGAGTCAACCAAAGTAATCAACTCTGAGTCGACAGAGAATTCATAATCCTTATCATCAATAAAGATAGGTGAAGTAGCAAACTCAGGATCACATCTCATTCTTGCATTTAGAGATTTTTCTTTATACTTGCATAATAATTTCTCTAGATCATCTCTATCATTGCAAGCAAAAATATCTCTAGTTGTTTCTTCACTCATAACATAACCTTCCGGTACCTTAGGCAATTCATATCTAGGAAGGCTAGTTCTAGTAGGTGTTTCAAGAGATTCAGTTTCAAGCTCACCATCAGATTCAACAACATCACATGTTGTATAACTCTAGCAATCTGTTTATCAAGAAATTCACCAAGTGGCACATCATCATTAAGCAAGGTACTAGCATTATCCATAGCAGAAGTAGCATCATCTATAACTTGTGACATATTAGAATTAATAGCATGTGGTGGTGTTGCAAGTTTACATATAATAGAAGGTGAATCTAAAGCAGAACTGGATGGCAGTACCTTACCTCCCCTCGTCTTTGAGGGAAATATCTTAGTCTTAGCATCCTTTAGATTCTTCATAGTGATAATTTTATAATAATCCCAAGTGATTCAACAAATATAGCTATGCTCCTCGACAACGACGCCAGAAAAAGGTCTTGATAACCCACAAGTATAGGGGATCGCTACAATTTTCGAGGGTCATCCAAGCCAAGGTCGAAGCCCTCCAATCCAAGCCAAGGTCGAAGCCCTCCAATCCAAGCTGCTGTCGCTCATTGTCATCTGCCGTGTATACTACTGATTCTCCAATAGCGTTTGGTTAAGCCCAAGGCCCAAGAGCAACTCATAGTCTGATGATAACCCACAAGTATAGGGGATCGCAATAGTTTTCGAGGGTAGAGTATTCGACCCAAATTTATAGATTCGACACAAGGGGAGCCAAAGAATATTTGAAGGTATTAGCAGCTGAGTTGTCAATTCAACCACACCTGGTGATTAATTATCTGCAACAAAGTGATCAATAGCAAAGTAGTATGATAGTTTTGACGATAGTAGCAACTATAACGACAACGGTAATAGTGATAGCAATAGTTTTGCAGCAAGTGTAACACTAATGATAGCAATAGTAACTTAGTAAGAACAATATAAGATAAATTCGTAGGCATTGGATCGGTGACTTGTTGGATGATATTCATCATGAGACAATTATAACCTTGGGCGATACGACACTAGCTCCAGTTCATCGATATAATGTAGGCATGTATTCCGTAAATAGTCATATGTGCTTCATTAAAAGAACTTGCATGAAATCTTTTGTCCCACTCTCCCGTGGCAGCGGGGTCCTATTGGAAACTAAGCGGTATTAAGGCCTCCTTTTAATAGAGAACCAGAACAAAGCATCAACACATAGTGAATACAACTCCTCAAACTATGGTAATCACCGGAAGAAGTCCCGGTTATTGTCACTCCGAGGTTACCGGATCATAACACGTAGTAGGTGACTATAACTTGCAAGATCGGGTCTAGAGTATGGATTTAGTGGTGATAACATAAATGGTTCAGATCTGAAATCATGGCACTCGGGCCCAAAGTGACAAGCATTAAGCATGGCAAAGTCATAGCAACACCAATCTAAGAACATAGCGGATACTAGGGATCAAACCCTAACAAAACTAACTCGATTACATTATGAATCTCATCCAACTCCTCACCGACCAGCGAACCTACGAAGGAATAACTCACTCTCGGTGGGAGCATCATGGAATTGGCGATGGATAAGGGTTGGTGATGACGAAGAACGAAGATCCCCCTCTTTGGAGCCCCAAACGGACTCCAAATCTGCCCTCCCGAGGAAGAACAGGGCTTGGCGGCGGCTCCGTCTCGTGGACCGCGATAATTCTTTCTCCCTGATTTTTGTCTCTGAAAATAGGATTTTATAGCATTGGTTTCAGGGCCTGCGGGGCCACCAGGTGGGGACAACCCACCTGGGCACGCCAGGAGAGGGGGGCGTGCCCTGGTGGGTTATGCCCACCCAGGGGCCCCTCTCCGGTAGGTCTTTGCTCCATAAATTCTTATATATTATATAAAAATTCCTTGCAAAGTTTCATTCCATTCCGAGAACTTTTATTTCTGCACAAAAACAACACCATGGTAGTTCTGCTTAAAACAACGTTAGTCCGGGGTTAGTTTCATTCAAATCATGCAAATTAGAGTCCAAAACAAGAGGAAGAGCTTTAGGAAAAGTAGATACGTTGGAGACGTATTATTTGATAACCCACAAGTATATGGGATCACAATAGTTTTTGAGGGTAGAGTATTCAACCCGAATTTATAGATTTGACACAAGGGGAGCCAAAAAATATTCTCAAGTATTAGCAGCTGAGTTGTCAATTCAACCACACCTGGAGATTAATTATATGCAGCAAAGTGATTAGTAGCAAAGTAGTATGATAGTTTTGATAATAGTAGCGACAGCAATAGTAACAGTAACAGTGGTAACAGTAGTTTTGCAGCAAGTGCAACAGTAGCGATAAAAGTGGTAACTTAGCAAGAACAATATAAAAGAAATTTGTAGGCATTGGATCGGTAATTTGTTGGATGATATTCATCATGAGACAATTATAACCTAGGGCGATACGGCGCTAGCTCCAATTCATAAATATAATGTAGGCCTGTATTCCGTAAATAGTCATACGTGCTTATGGGAAGAACTTGCATGACATCTTTTGTCCTACCCTCCCGTGGCAGCGGAGTCCATAAGGAAACTAAGGGATATTAAGGCCTCCTTTTAATAGAAAAGTGGAACAAAGCATTAACACACAGTGAATACATGAACTCCTCAAACTACGGTCATCACCGGGAGTGGTCCCGTCTATTGTCACTCCGGGGTTGCCGAATCATAACACGTAGTAGGTGACTATAACTTGCAAGATCGGATCTAGAACATGGATATAATGGTGATAACATAAACGGTTCAGATCTGTAATCATGGCACCCGGGCCCAAAGTGACAAGCATTAAGCATGGCAAAGTCATAGCAACATCAATCTCAGAACATAGTGGATACTAGGGATCAGGCCCTAACAAAACTAACTCAATTACATGATGAATCTCATCCAACTCCTCACCGACCAGCGAGCCTATGAAGGAATTACTCACTCCGGTGGGAGCATCATGGAATTGGCGATGGAGAAGGGTTGGTGATGACGAAGATCAAAGATCACCCTCTCCGGAGCCCCAAACAGACTCCAGATCTGGCCTCCCTATGAAGAACAGGAGGTGACGGTGCCTTTGTCTCGTGGAACGCGATAATTCTTTCTCCCTAATTTTTTTTCCTGAAAATATGTGATTTTATAGCGTCAGTTTAAGGGTCTGCGTGGCCACCAGGTGGGGACAACCCACCTGGGCGTGCCGGGGGGCCAGGCGTGCCCTGGTGGGTTGTGCCCACCCAAGTGCCCCCTCCGGTGGTTCTTGGCTCCAGAAATTCTCATTTATTGTATAAAAAATCCTCGCAAAGTTTCATTCCATTGCGAGACCTTTTATTTCTGCACAAAAACAACACCATGGTAGTTCTGCTGAAAACAGCGTCAGTCCGGGGTTAGTTTTATCCAAATCATGCAAATTAGAGTCCAAAACAAGAGGAAAAGCGTTAGGAAAAGTAGATACGACGAAGACGTATCAACTCCCCCAAGCTTAAACCGTTGCTTGTCGTTAAGCAACTCAGTTGATAAACTGAAAGAGAAAAAAACTTTTACGAACTCTTTTGCTCTTGTTTGCATAAATAAGCTTAAACAACACCCATGTTTTCAGGCAAGATTATAACTAACCATGTCGACAATAACTCTTAAAAATTATATTAACTCATATCAATGACATAATCAGCTAGCGAGCAATAATAAGATATCTCAAACAAAAACACGTTATCAAAACAACCATGATATAATATGACAACATCGGTATCTCGCTAGCCCTTTCTGAGACTGCAAAACATAAATGTTGAGCAGCTCCAAAGTTCAAGCAATGACTAAACATTGTAATTCGTGGTAGAAAATATCCAGTCATGATGCACCCAACATTACCTACACACAATGCATAAGCATGACAACACTGCTCTCAGGTTCTGGCGCTTATTTTAGATGGTGATGACACAACATAAAAGTAAATAGAAAATCCCTTCATAGAGGGAAGCAATGATTTGCAACGGTTGCAGAGCTCAAGTTTTTAAGACAGAGGTAAATGATATTTTGAGAGATGCACCCTTATTGTTTACTTCATGACCATCAGTCATCAATATCTTCCATGCTAAACACACTAGTGGCAGTTCCCAAGTGATAAAGTAAAGGTTATGACTCTATAGGAGTTTTTGCTTGATTATTTGTAAGCTCTTTTATGTTTACAGTTTGGGACTGGGCATCCCTATTACCGCCCTTTTCTCGTACCATGGTGAGTGAATAAACACTCATCCTGAGAATAACCCGCTTAGCATGGAAGATACCGACTACCTCCTGTCGTTCCATGAACGATTCAGGCACACAAAAAGGATATTTATTTGAAGTTTTTAGAGATGGCACGTGCAAATTTACTTAGCACGGCAGGGACCGCATATAGCTAGGTATGGTGGAATCATCTGGAATAACTTGGGTTCAGGTTTTTTATGCACAAGCAGAATTCCCACTTAGTACAGGCGAAGGCTAGAAAATAGGTTGAGAAGCGACCAACTAAAGAGCAACAACGGTCATGAACATGCATTATGCATAAGTAACATTGGACACTAGCATGAGTAGGATATGAACACCATGAACATAAATATCATAGAGGCTATGTTGGTTTTAATTCAACTACATGCATGAACATGTGCCAAGTCAAGCCACTCGAACATTCAGAGGAGGATACCATATCATCATACTATACCACAATCATTTTAACACAATGTTGACATCCAAGATAAATCATTATCCACTCCTAGCTACTTATGCATGGCATGAGAAACTATAATCTCTAATTGTCATCGCAAACTTGTTTAATCATAATGGGCTGAATCACGGATACTAGGTTAAACATATTTGCAAAAACAGAACAAGTCGAGTTCATACCCATTTATCTCTGCCACGGCCAGTTCATCAAATATCGTCATTATTGCCTTTCACTTGCATGACCGAACGATATGAAAATAACAATAGTGCAAGAGTGCCGTGGACTAAGCTGGAATCTGCAAACATTTTATTCAACAGGAGAAGACAAGGTAAATGGGCCCTTTGTTAGATCAACAATTATGCATATGAGAGCCACTCAACATTTTCATCGTGGTCTTCTCCTCGGTATGACTCAAATAAAAAGAAACGAAATTCAGAGAAACACACTAAATATTTTTGGAGTTTTTGGTTTTCTTGAACAAGCAAATAAGAGGGAAAAGCAAAAACGAGAAAAACTATTTACACGGGAGAGCTCCCAACAAGCAAAAGAAGAACAAGGAAATCTTTTGGGGTTTTCTTTTTAGTGCTACAGCTAACTACTCTAGGTAGAAAAATAAAAAAGAAACAGGAAATATTTTTGTATTTTCTCAAGGTTTTTCAAACGCACAAGAAGAAAGCGAGAAAATAAATCTAACATGGATAAACAATGAAAAAGTATAAACACCGACAACTGGAATGGAATGTGTCGGTGGGAATACGTACTCCCCCAAGCTTAGGCTTTTGGCCTAACTTGGTAATCAGTTAGTAGTCGAAGAAATGATGGGGTCCCATGTCGAACTGCTGAAGAGCGGGCACCTGTGGATCCCACTACCGAGGCCCCTCCTCTGCTGCAGCTAGGTTGTTCCAGTAGGCGATGATGTCTGCAGGCATAATCCTGTATCCGCCCCTGGCAATAGGATCAAACAAAGCGGGTGCATGCAATGGAATAATATCATGAGTGTTTTCACTAAAAAGATTATAATTAATAGGAATGTTAGGGTAATCGCCTGCAATAAACTGGTAGTGTTCCATGGCCGCGCGATCTAGGTAAACCTTGGGCAAAGGATAATCATGCAGGCGTATCTGAACGTTAAATTGAGCCGCCAAACGAGTAGAGTAAATACTACCATGTATTTTACCCTTGGATTTATTAATGTGAAGGCAATGTGCCACAATAGCTCCCAAGCTATAAGTGTTGTCGCCGTGAAGGGTGCGACGCATGATAGCAAAATCTGGAGCACTAAGTGCGCCTACCTTCTCTCTAGCAAGTAAACACTTTGCAATAAATAGAGCAAAATAGTGCACAACAGGAAAATGCAAGCCAACGATGATGATACTCGACACCCCTCTCTCATCTCCCACTGTCAGAGTACGGTAAAAACCATTGAACTATGCGGGCCTAGGCTCTACCAAACCACCATAAGAAGGAAGCAGGCATATGTCACAAAATTCAGTAAGCGGTATCTGATGGGGTTCAACATATAAATTAAACTGCACCTCAAGGGGATTATTTCTAGGAAGAAAATTAAAACTTTGCACAAAGGAGTTTGTGAGGAGATGATATTGTTCACATTCAGCCATGGTGAAGACGGTGAGGCCGACATTAGCAGCATATTGTGCAAACTCTTGAAGGATTCTGGCCCCTTCCATGAACAGTGTATGCGGCCATTCGCACGGCTGTACTTCCGCCATTGTCTGAGTATGGAGATCATTGTCAGAAGACTCCCCAATAACTCCCTTGGAGTTCTTCTTGGAAGCAAACTTCCTAAAGATATTCATGTTTTTCCTATGAACAAAAATTCTGAAATTTTTAGTCCAGAAAATTTTCTTAACGAAACTTCACAATATTGGTAACAACTACTCATAGGGATTCCTAGAGACCATAGCAAGCATTCAAACTACTTAAAACTCTAAGAATTCAACATGCAAGCTCATCTACAGCAGCACCAAGAGTAGCTAATTATTCAAAATATAAACCACTAAAGCAAAAACTAATTGGACAAACAGAGAAGTCACATACCAAGCAATAATCCCCCGAAACAGTTTCAGAAACAGAGATCCGAGCAAAGAGATCAAAATCGCGGGTTTGAGAGCAAGAACACGAGGGAGAGAGAGCAATGGTGATTTTTTCTGGAGGTAGGTGATGATGTGGGATGAAGAGATAAGTGTCGGGGGCCACGTGGGGACCACAACCCACCAGGGCGTGCCTGGGGGTCCTCCCACCTGGTGCACCTCCCTCGGATATTATTTGCACCAAAAAAAATCTTAAATCATCAGAAAAAATGTATTAAATTTTCAGAGCATTGATGACCCACAAGTATAGGGGATCTATCGTAGTCCTTTCGATAAGTAAGAGTGTCGAACCCAATGAGGAGCAAAAGGAAATGATAAGCGGTTTTCAGCAAGGTATTCTCTAGAAGCACTGAAATTATAGGTAATAGATAGTTCTGTGATAAGATAATTTGTAAGGAGCAACAAGTAAAAAAAGTAAAGAAAGTGCAGCAACGTGGACCAATCCTTTTTGTAGCAAAGGACAAGCCTAGACAAACTCTTATATAGAGAAAAGCGCTCCCGAGGACACATGGGAATTATCATCAAGCTAGTTTTCATCACGTTCGGTACTTTGATAATTTGGTATGTGGGTGGACCGGTGCTTGGGTACTGTCCTTACTTGGACAAGCATCCCACTTATGATTAACCTCTATTGTAAGCATCCGCAACTACAACAAAAGTATTAAGGTAAACCTAACCATAGCATGAAACATATGGATCCAAATCAGCCCCTTACGAAGCAACGCATAAACTAGGGTTTAAGCTTCTGTCACTCTAGCAACCCATCATCTACTTATTACTTCCCAATGCCTTCCTCTAGGCCCAAATAATGGCGAAGTGTCATGTAGTCGACGTTCACATAACACCACTAGAGGAGAGACAACATACGTCTCATCAATGTATCAAACGAATACCAAATTCACATGACTACTAATAGCAAGACTTCTCCCATGTCCTCAGGAACAAACATAACTACTCACAAAGCATATTCATGTTCATAATCAGAGGGGTATTAATATTCATATAGGATCTGAACATATGATCTTCCACCAAATAAACCAACTAGCATCAACTACAAGGAGTAATCAACACTACTAGTAACCGACAGGTACCAATCCCAGACTTAGAGACAAGAATTGGATACAAGAGTGAACTAGGGTTTTGAGAGGAGATAGTGTTGGTGAAGATGTTGATGGAGATTGCCCCCCTCCTGATGAGAGGAGCATTGGTGATGACGATGGTGATGATTTCCCCCTCCCGGAGGGAAGTGTCCCCGGCAAAACAGCTCCGCCAGAGCCCTAGATTGGTTCCGCCAAGGTTCCGCCTCGTGGCGGTGGAGTCTCGTCCCGAAATCTTGCTTATGATTTTTTTCTCAACGAAAGACTCCATATAGTAGAAGATGGGCATCGGAGGGCCACCAGGGTGCCCACGAGGCAGGGGGCGCCCAGGGGGGTAGGGCGCGCCCCCACCCTCATGGCTGGTGAGTGGCCCCCCTCTGGTACTTCTTGCGCTCAGTATTTTTTATATATTCTGAAAATAACTTCCATGAAGTTTTAGGACTTTTGGAGCTGTGAAGAATAGGTCTCTAATATTTTCTCCTTTTCCAGCCTAGAATCCCAGCTGCCGGCATTCTCCCTCTTTATGTAAACCTTGTAAAATAAGAGAGAATAGGCATAAGTATTGTGACATAATGTGTAATAACAACCCATAATGCAATAAATATCGATATAAAAGCATGATGCAGAATGGATGTATCAACTCCCCCAAGCTTAGACCTCGCTTGTCCTTAAGCGAAAGCCGAAATCAAAAAATATGTCCACATGTTTAGAGATAGAGGTGTCGATAAAAATAAAATACGGACATGAGGGCATCATGATCATTCTTAGCACAACAGCTTATATAATTATTGTCATATGATCTCTTATGCTAAAGTAACAATTCAATCAAAATTTCAAGTATGAATCATAAACTTCATTGAAAACTAACAAACTATAATCTCAGTCATTGAAGCAATCGCAATTTGTCATAACATAGGAAAGAGTCAATATAAGAGCTTTTCAGCAAGTCCACATACTCAACTATCATATAGTCTTTCACAATTGCTAACACTCACGCAATACTTATGGGTATGGAGTTTTAATCGGACACAGAGAAAGATAGGGGCTTATAGTTTGCCTCCCAATGTTTTACCTCAAGGGTAATGTCAACAATAATAGTTCTTGAAAGCTCATATCCAATTAGCCATATATACCAGGATCTTTCCAACATATTGTGCTTGCCAAAAGATAAAATGTAAAAAGGAAAGGTGAAGATCACCATGACTCTTATGTAAGGTAGGAGATAAAAGTAAAATATAGGCCCTTCGCAGAGGGAAGCAGAGGTTGTCATGCGCTTTTATAGTTGGATGCACAAAATCTTAATGTGAAAGAACGTCACTTTATATTGTCACTTGTGATATGGACCTTTATTATGCAGTCCATCGCTTTTATTTCTTCCATATCACAAGATCGTATAAAGCTTATTTCCTCCCACACTAATAAGTCATACATATTTAGAGAGCAATTTTTATTGCTTGCACCGATGACAACTTACTTGAAGGATCTTACTCAATCCATAGGTAGATATGGTGGACTCTCATGGCAAAACTGGGTTTAGGGATATTTGGAAGCACAAGTAGTATCTCTACTTGGTGCAAAGAATTTGGATAGCATGAGGGGGAAAGGCAAGCTCAACCATGTTGGATGATCCATGGCAATATAATTTATCTTAGATGTAAGAAAACATAACCCATTATGTTGTCTTCCTTGTCCAACGTCAACTCTTTAGCATATCATATTTTAATGAGTGCTCACAATCATAAAAGATGTCCAAGAGAGTATATTTATATGTGAAGACCTCTCTTTCTTTATTACTTCCTATTAATTGCAACGATGACCAAAACTATGTTTGTCAACTCTCAACAACTTTTATTCATCATAACCTTTATATGTGAGCTCATTACTCTCCATAAGATCCATATGATCTCTTTTATTCTTTTTATTTCTTCTCTTTTATTTTATTCCCTCAAGATCATAGCAAAATCATCAAGCTCTTGACTCAACACTAATCTTTATTATATAGCTCACAGACTCGATTACATAGAGGGATCATAAAGCAAAACTCAAAACTAGATCATACCAAAAACTTTATTCTACTAGATAAAGATATTACTAAAAGGATCGAACCAAGAAAAACGATAAAGATAGAGATGTGATGGTGATACGATACCGAGGCACCTCCCCCAAGCTTGGCAGTTGCTAAGGGGAGTGCCCATACCCATGTGATTATGTCTCCTTTGTTGGTGAAGAAGATGGTGGTGATGATGGGTAGTCGCACATCGAGCGTAAGAGATACTCCAACTTGCGGATAATTCCCTTGAGTGCACCTATATGCTCCTTCAACAAAATATTTTCACGTGTGAGATACTTGTTTTGTATACGAGCTAATTCAATCATCTTGAAAGCTTTGATCTCAGTCGAGGTAAGAAGATTGTGATCAGGTTGAAGATTGTCTTCTGTTGCCGGAACTTGGTCCTCCATGGCCTTCTTGATACCTTCATCCTTGTTGATCTCCACGGGTTCTTCCCTCTTCAGCTCTATCTTCATTAACCAAGCATCGTTGTCACCATTGTTGGAGGAGGGGGACAACATGATGCCTGGCCTTGACAACCCTGACAGAAAACAGCTCAAAACAAGAACAAAGGACAATTGCATGATACAGGAGTCAAAACCTTCAGGAGATTATATAATGAATTTTTACCGACCAAAATACGTATCGTGCAAGAAAACGGAGTCCGGAGAGCGCACGAGGTGCACCCAGGGGGTAGGGTGCGCCCTCCACCCTCGTGGAGCCCTCGTGTCCTTCCCAGATTGCTTCTTATTTTTCTATTTTTCTAAATATTCCAAAACGGAGAAAAATTGCCATTAGAACTGTTTTGGAGTCGGTTTACTTACCGTACCATGTACCTATTCTTTTTCAGAGTCTGGAACGTTCCGGAAAGTGTCCCTTATGTATTCCTCCGGGGTTACGGTTTCAATAACATTGGTTTTAACATTTATAGGATTACCTGAGATATAATGTTTGGTTCTTTGACCGTTCACCACCTTCGGATTTGTGCCTTTGAAGTTGTTGATTTTTATGGCACCAGAACGATAGACATCCTCGATAACGTAAGGACCTTCCCATTTAGAGAGAAGCTTCCCTGCAAAAAATCTTAAGCGAGAGTTGTATAGCAATGCATAATCACCTACATTAAACTCACGCTTTTGTATTCTTTTGTCATGCCATCTTTTAACTTTTTCTTTAAACAATTTGGCATTCTCATAGGCTTGGGTTCTCCATGCATCAAGTGAGCTAATGTCAAATAACCTCTTCTCACTGGCAAGTTTGAAATGATAATTGAGCTCTTTAATAGCCCAATAAGCCTTATGTTCTAGTTCGAGAGGTAAGTGACATGTTTTTCCATAAACCATTTTTGTACGGAGACATACCCATAGGATTTTTATATGCAGTTCTATAGGCCCATAATGCATCATCAAGTTTCTTGGACCAATTCTTTCTAGATCTATTAACAGCCTTTTGCAAAATTAATTTGAGCTCTCTGTTACTCAATTCTACTTGACCACTAGACTGTGGGTGATAAGGAGATGCAATTCTATGATTAACATCATACTTAGCAAGCATTTTACGGAAAGCACCATGAATAAAATTTGAACCACCATCAGTCATTAAATATCTAGGGACTCCAAACCTCGGAAAAATAACTTCTTTAAGCATCTTAATAGAGGTGCTATGATCAGCACTACTAGTTGGAATAGCTTCTACCCACTTAGTAACGTAATCAACAGCAACTAAAATATGTGTATATCCATTAGAGGCGGGAAAAGGTCCCATATAATCAAAGCCCCAAACATCAAATGGTTCAATAACAAGTGAATAATTCATAGGCATTTCTTGATGTCTACTAATATTACCAATTCTTTGACATTCATCACAAGACAAGACAAACTTACGGGCATCCTTGAAGAGAGTAGGCCAATAAAAACCGGATTACAATACCTTATGTGCAGTTCTATCTCCAGGATGGTGTCCTCCATAAGCCTCGGAGTGACACTTGCGTAGGATCTGTTCCTGTTCATGCTCCGGTACAGAACGTCTAATAATACCATCTACTCCTTCTTTATAAAGATGTGGGTCGTCCCAAAAGTAATGTCTCAAATCATAGAAGAACTTTTTCTTTTGCTGGTATGTGAAACTAGGTGGTATAAATTTAGCAACAATATAATTAGCATATTTAGCATACCATGGAGCAGTTCGAGAAGCATTTAAGACATTTAATTGTTCATCAGGAAAGCTATCATCAATAGGTAGTTGGTCATCAAGAACATTCTCTAACTTAGACAAGTTGTCTGCAACGGGGTTCTCAGTTCCCTTTCTATCAATAATATGCAAATCAAATTCTTGTAGCAAGAGAACCCATCTAATAAGTCTAGGTTTAGCATCTTTCTTTTCCATAAGATATTTAATAGCAGCATGATCCGTGTGAATAGTTACTTTAGAATCAACAATATAAGGTCTGAACTTATCACAAGAAAATACAACTGCTAAGAATTCTTTTTCAGTAGTATCATAATTTCTCTGGGCATTGTCTAGAGTTTTACTAGCATATTGAATAACATTTAGTTTATTATCAACTCTTTGCCCTAAAACAGCACCTATAGCATAATCACTAGCATCACACATAATTTCAAAAGGTAAATTCCAATCAGGTGGCTGAACAATCGGTGCAGAGATCAATGCTTTCTTAAGTATTTCAAATGCTTCTACACAATCATCATCAAAGACGAATGGTATATCTTTTTTTAATAAATTAGTCAATGGCCGAGAAATTTTTGAGAAGTCCTTAATGAACCTCCTATAAAAGCCAGCATGACCAAGGAAACTTCTTATACCTTTGATGTCCTTGGGACATGGCATCTTTTCAATAGCATCAAGTTTAGCTTTATCAACTTCAATGCCCCTTTCAGAAATTTTATGCCCCAAGACAATACCTTCATTAACCATAAAGTGGCACTTCTCCCAATTCATGACAAGGTTAGCTTCTTCACATCTCTGCAAAACTCGATCAAGGTTGCTTAAGCAATCATCAAAAGAGGATCCATAAACGGAGAAATCATCCATGAAAACCTCACAAATCTTTTCACAAAAGTCAGAGAATATAGACATCATGCATCTTTGAAAGGTAGTAGGTGCATTACATAAACCAAAAGGCATACGTCTATAAGCAAAAGTACTGAAAGGGCAAGTAAAAGTGGTCTTTGATTGATAATCAACTGACACAGGTATTTGAGAGAAACCAGAATAACCATCTAGAAAGCAAAAATGTGTATGTTTGGATAATCTTTCTAGCATTTGATCAATGAAAGGTAAGGGGTAATGATCTTTTTAGTAGCCTTATTTAATTTGCAGAAATCAATTACCATCCTATAACCTGTAATAATTCTTTACGGAATCAATTCATCTTTATCATTAGGAACGACAGTAATACCTCCCTTCTTAGGAACACAATGGATATGACTTACCCACTGACTATCAGCAACGGGATAAATTATACCTGCCTCAAGTAGCTTTAGTATTTCTCTTCTTACCACTTCTTTCATCTTAGGATTCAGTCGTCGTTGGTGATCAATAATTGGTTCGGCATATTTTTCCAAATTTATTTTGTGTTGACATAGTGTGGGACTAATGACATTAAGATCATCAAGAGTATATCCAATAGCAGCACAGTGCTTCTTCAGAGTTTTCAATAATTTTTCTTCCTCCTTCTCTGAAAGGTTAGCACTAATAATAACAGGATATATCTTCTTTTCATCAATATAAGCATATTTAGGAGTATCAGGCAATGATTTAAGCTCAAACACGGGATCACCCTTGGGTGGAGGAGGATCCCCTAAGATTTCAACAGGCAAGTTGTGTTTCATAATAGGTCCCTGTTTAAAGAACACCTCATCGATTTCCCTTCTTTCGTTCATAAACATATCATTTTCATGGTCTAGCAAATATTGTTCTAAAGGATCACTAGGAGGTACGACAATAGAAGCAAGACCAATAATTTCATCTTTACTAGGAAATTCCTCTTCACGGTGTTGTCTACGAAATTTAGAAAAGTTGAACTCATGAGACATATCACCTAAACCAATATTAACAACATCCTTTTTGCAGTCTATCCTAGCATTAACAATGTTTAAGAAGGGTCTACCAAATATAATGGGACAAAATCTATCTTGTGGGGAACTAAGAACAAGAAAATTAGCAGGATATTTAGTTTTCCCACACAGGACTTCAACATCTCGAACAATCCCAATTGGTGAAATAGTATCTCTATTGGCAAGTTTAATTGTGACATCGATATCTTCTAACCCAGCATGTGCGATATCAAGCATAATTTCTTTGTATAAGTCAATAGGTATTGCACTAGCACTAGCACCCATATCACACAAGCCATGATAACAATGATCTCCTATTTTAACAGAAATAACAGGCATGCCTACCACAGGTCTATGTTTATCTTTAGCACAAGGTTTAGCAATTCTAGCAGTTTCATCACAGAAATAAATAACATGCCCATCAATATTATCAGCCAAGAGATCCTTAACAATAGCAATATTAGGTTCAACTTTAACTTGCTCAGGAGGTGTATAGGCTCTAATATTGCTTTTACGAACCACAGTTGAAGCTTTAGCATGATCTTTTATCCTAACAGGAAAAGGTGGTTTTTCAACATAAGTAGTAGGAAGAATAGGATCATTATAAGTGATAGTCTTTTCTTCAACTTTAATAGGTGCAACTACTTTTACTTCAATGGGAGGATTATATTTAAACCACTTCTCCTTAGGGAGATCAACATGAGTAGCAAAAGATTCATAGAAAGAAGCTACTATCTCAGAGTCAAGTCCATATTTAGTGCTAAATTTACGGAAAACATCGGTATCCATAAAAGATTTAACACAATCGAACTTAGGTGTCATACCTGAATCCTTACCTTCGTCGAGATCCCAATCTTCAGAGTTGCGTTTAATTTTTTCCAATAAATCCCATTTGAATTCAATAGTCTTCATCATAAAAGAGCCAGCACAAGAAGTATCGAGCATGTTGCGATTGTTATCAGAAAGTCGAGCATAATTTTTTTGGATAATCATTTCTCTTGAGAGCTCATGATTGGGGCATGAATATAACATTGATTTAAGCCTCCCCCAAGCTTGAGCGATGCTTTCTCCTTCGCGAGGCCAAAAATTATATATATAATTACGATCACGATGAACAAGACGCATAGGATAAAACTTCTGATGAAATTCCAATTTCAATCGTTTGTAGTTCCATGATCCCATATCACCACATAGCCTATACCATGTCAATGCATCTCCCTCCAAAGATAAAGGGAAGACCTTCTTCTTCATAACATCACCGGGCATACTTGCAAGCTTAAATAATCCACAAACTTCATCCACATATATTAGGTGCTCATCAGGATGTAATGTTCCATCTCCTGCAAAAGGATTAGCTAGCAGTTTTTCTATCATACCCGAAGGAATTTCAAAGTAGACATTTTCATTTTCAATAGGTTCAGTAGGTTGAGTAGGTTGAGGAGCAACTCTTTCTCTACCGGTCGAGGTGAAGACACCCCGAACAAGCCCCTCAAAGGATTACTTTCCATAGTAACAAGTGACACTAAATTTCAGCACACTATATGATACGTCCATTTTGCATCATGCTTTTATATCGATATTTATTGCATTATGGACTGTTATTTCACTTTATGTCACAATACTTATGGCTATTCTCTCTTATTTTACAAGATTTACACAAGGAGGGAGAATGCCGGCAGCTGGAATTCTGGTCTGGAAAAGGAGCAAATATTAGAGACCTATTCCGCGCAACTCCAAAAGTCCTAAAACTCCACGGAACGTCTTAAAAGAAATAAAGAAAAATCCACGCCAAAGATGAAGGCCAGGGGGCCCACACCCTGCTCACGAGGGTGGGGGGCGCCCCCTAGGGCGCACCCCCTATCTCGTGGGCCCCCCTGGTAGCTCTCCGATGCCCATCTTCTCCTATATGAGGTCTTTCAATGAGAAAAAAATAGAGAGGAACTTTTCAGGACGAGACTCCGCCACCACGAGGCGGAACCTTGGTGGATCCAATCTAGAGCTCCGGCAGAGCTGTTCTGCCGGGGATACTTCCTTCCCGGAGGGGGAAATGATCACCATCGTCATCACCAATGCTCCTCTCATCTGGAGAGGGCAATCTCCATCAACATCTTCACCAGCACCATCTCATCTCCAAAACCTAGTTCATCTCTTGTATCCAATTCTTGTCTCAAAGTCCGGGATTGGTGCTAGTAGGTCACTAGTAGTGTTGATTACTCCTTGTAGTTGATGCTAGTTGGTTTAATTGGTGGAAGATCATATGTTCAGATCCTATATGCATATTATTACCCCTCTGATTATGAACATGAATATGCTTTGTGAGTAATTACGCTCGTTCCCGAGGACAAGGGAGAAGTCTTGCTATGAGTAGTCATGTGAATTTGGTATTCGTTTGATATTTTGATAAGATGTATGTTGTCTAGCCTCTAGTGGTGTTATGTGAACATCGACTACATAACACTTCACCATTATTTGGGCCTAGAGGAAGGCATTGGGAAGTAATAAGTAGATGATGGGTTGCTAGAGTGACAGAAGCTTAAACCCTAGTTTATGCGTTGCTTCGTAAGGGGCTAATTTGGATCCATATGTTTCATGCTATGGTTAGGTTTACCTTAATACTTTTGTTGTAGTTGCAGATGCTTGCAATAGAGGTTAATCATAAGTGGGATGCTTTTTCAATTAAGAACAGTACCCAAGCACCGGTCCACCCACATATCAAATTATCAAAGTATTGAACGCGAATCATATGAACGTGATGAAAACTAGCTTGATGATATTCCCATGTGTCCCCGGGAGAGCTTTTCCTATTATAAGAGTTTGTTTTGGCTTGTCCTTTGCTACAAAAGGATTGGGCCACCTTGCTGCACTTTATTTACTTTTGTTACTTGTTGCTCGTTACAATTTATCATATAACAAAACTATCTGTTACCACTTATTTCAGTACTTGCAGAGAATACCTTGCTGAAAACCGCTTATCATTTCCTTCTGCTCCTCGTTGGGTTCGACACTCTTACTTATCGAAAGGACTACGATAGATCCCCTATACTTGTGGGTCATCTCTATATAAATTTTTCCTTACCAAATTCCACCTACCAAAGGCACTTCACTCCCTGGCAACGACGCCAGAAAAGAGTCTTGATGACCCACAAGTATATGGGGATCTATTGTAGTCCTTTCGATAAGTAAGAGTGTCGAACCCAATGAGGAGCAGAAAGAAATGATAAGCGGTTTTCAACAAGGTATTCTCTGCAAGCACTGAAATTATAGGTAATATATAGTTTTGTGATAAGATAATTTGTAAGGAGCAACAAGTAACAAAAGTAAATAAACTGCAGCAAGGTGGCCCAATCCTTTTTGTAGCAAAGGACAAGCCTAGGCCAACTCTTATATAGAGAAAAGCGCTCCCGAGGACACATGGGAATTATCGTCAAGCTAGTTTTCATCACGTTCATATGATTCGCGTTCGGTACTTTGATAATTTGGTATGTGGGTGGACCGGTGCTTGGGTATTGTCCTTACTTGGACAAGCATCCCACTTATGATTAACCTCTATTGCAAGCATCCACAACTACAACAAAATTATTAAGGTAAACGTAACCATAGCATGAAACCTATGGATCCAAATCAGCCCCTTACGAAGCAACGCATAAACTAGGGTTTAAGCTTATGTCACTCTAGCAACCCATCATCTACTTATTACTTACCAATGCCTTCCTCTAGGCCCAAATAATGGTGAAGTATCATGTAGTCGACGTTCACATAACACCACTAGAGGAGAGACAACATACATCTCATCAAAATATCAAACGAATACCAAATTCACATGACTACTAATAGTAAGACTTCTCCCATGTCCTCAGGAACAAACGTAACTACTCACAAAGCATATTCATGTTCATAATCAGAGGGGTATTAATATGCATATAGGATCTGAACATATGATCTTCCACCAAATAAACCAATTAGCATCAACTACAAGGAGTAATCAACACTACTAGCAACCTACAGGTACCAATCCCAGACTTAGAGACAAGAATTGGATACAAGAGATGAACTAGGGTTTTGAGAGGAGATGGTGCTGGTGAAGATGTTGATGGAGATTGGCCCCCTCCCGATGAGAGGAGCGTTGGTGATGACGATGGTGATGATTTCCCCCTCCCGGAGGGAAGTGTCCCTGGTAGAACAGCTCCGCCAGATCCCTAGATTGGTTCCGCCAAGGTTCCGTCGCGTGGCGGCGGAGTCTCGTCCCAAAATCTTGCTTATGATTTTTTTTCTCAATGCAAGATTCCATATAGTAGAAGATGGGCATCAGAGGGCCACCAGGGGGCCAACGAGGCAGGGGGCGCGCCCCCACCCTCATGGCTGGTGAGTGGCCCCCTCTGGTACTTCTTGCGCTCAGTATTTTTTATATATTCTGAAAATAACTTCCGTGAAGTTTTAGGACTTTTGGAGCTGTGCAGAATAGGTCTCTAATATTTTCTCCTTTTCCAGCCCAGAATCCCAGCTGTCGGCATTCTCCCTCTTTATGTAAACCTTGTAAAATATGAGAGAATAGGCATAAGTATTGTGACATAATGTGTAATAACAGCCGATAATGCAATAAATATCGATATAAAAGCATGATGCAAAATGGACGTATCAAGCATTCTCAGAACTTTTATTTGTGTCATTTTTATTGCACAGGAAATTTAGAAAACAGGCAAAACATGGCATTTTATTTTATTTAACTAATAAAAACTGAAAATAAAAGGTAGGGACAGAAGGTAGTGCTCACTAAATTCAACATCTTCATACCTCTCAAAAATGATCCATTAATATGGTTGATCAAGTCTTATTAACAACCACTTTCGATTAGCATGAAACCGAAGAACTTTCGTAAATCACTAAGTTACCTCAACGGGGATATGAATGTCCCCATCAATAAGAATTTCATAATTCTTTTTATCAGTAGGTAGAGGTAGTTGGAAACTTCCAATAGTGATTGTTGGAGATTTTTCAATAACATTAATACCATTCACTTGGAATTGTTTCTTCGGAAAGTGTACCGTATGCTCATTACCATTGATATGAACAGTGACCTTGCTTTTATTTCAATCAATAACAGCCCTTGCAGTATTCAAGAAGGGTCTACCAAGGATAATCGACATGTTGTTATCCTCGAGCATCTCAAGTATAACAAAGTCAGTCAAAATAGTAACATTAGCAACAACAACGGGTACATCCTCACAGATACCGATAGGTATGGCAGTTGATTTGTCACCCATTTGCAAAGATATTTCAGTAGGTGTGAGTTTATTCAAATCAAGTCTTTTATATAAAGAGAAAGGCATAAGACTAACACCAGCTCCCAAATCGCATAAAGCAGTTTTCACATAGTTTATTTTGATAGAGCAAGGTATAGTTGGTATTCCCGGATCTCCAAGTT
This sequence comes from Triticum urartu, assembly GCF_056163025.1. Classification (NCBI taxonomy): domain Eukaryota; kingdom Viridiplantae; phylum Streptophyta; class Magnoliopsida; order Poales; family Poaceae; genus Triticum; species Triticum urartu. The sequence goes on along the minus strand of NC_141873.1, from coordinate 459,760,578 downwards.
TTTTAGGTACTCCATCTTTAAAAGTATAATTAGCTAGCATAGTGGAAATTTCAGCTTCCGGTGTTTTACTCTTATTGGTGATGATGTCTTTCATGTACTTTGTATAAGGAGGCATTTTAATGATATCAGTCAAGCGAGTACGCAAAAAGACCGGCCTGAGTATTTCAGCAAAGCGTTCAAATTCTTCATCATCTTTCTTTTTAGTTGACTTAAGTGGAAAGAGGTTTTTGAACCCACGGTTCTCTTTCCTTACCATGTTTTCTAGCAAAAATGTCTCTTTTATCATATCTTGTATTCTTGGGTTGTGGGTTATCAAGATCAGCTGCAGGTTCTATCTCAACATCATTGTCTGGTTCTTTATTATTTGTTTGTGTGTCTTCATGAACCTCGTCATTATATTTTTCATTATCAGAAGGTGAGTGTTCACTACCATATTGAGTTTCTGTTGGGGAACGCAGTATTTCAAAAAAATTCCAACGATCACGCAAGATCTATCTAGGGATGCATAGCAACGAGAGGGGAGAGTGTGTCTACGTACCCTCATAGACCGAAAGCAAAAGCGTTAACTAACGCGGTTGATGTAGTCGAACGTCTTGGCGATCCAACCGATCAAGTACCAAACACACGACACCTCCGCGATCTGCACACGTTCATCTCGGTGATGTCCCTCAAACTCTAGATCCAGCTGAGGCCGAGGGAGAGTTTCGTCAGCACGACGACGTGTTGATAGTGATGATGAAGTTACCGACGCAGGGCTTCGCCTAAGAACTACGACAATATGACCGAGGTTGAAATCTGTGGAGGGGGGCACCGCACACGGCTAAGAGATCAACTTGTGTCTTCATGGGGTGCCCCCTCCCCCGTATATAAAGGAGTGGAGGAGGGGAGGGCCGTCCTCCTATGGTGCGCCCCAAGGGGGGATTCCTACTCCTAGTAGGAGTAGGTTTCCCCCTTTCCCTAGTTGGAGTAGGAGAAGAAGGAAGAGGGAGAGGGAGAGAAGGAAAGAGGGGGGGGACCCTTCCCAATTCGGATTGGTCTTGGGGGGCGCGCGCCTCCCACTTGGCCGCCTCCTCCTCTCTCTCACCATGGCCCATTAAGGCCCATTAACTTCTCGGGGGTTCCGGTAACCCGGAAAATGCCCGAACCTATCCAAATCCTTTCCAATGTCCAAACATAGCCTTCCAATATAACAATCTTTAGTCTCAACCATTTTGAGACTCCTCGTCTTGTCCGTGATCACATCCGGGACTCCGAACTATCTTCGGTACATCAAATCACGTAACTCATAATACATATCTCATCGAACGTTAAGCATGCGGACCCTACGGGTTCGAGAACTATGTAGACATGACCGAGACTCATCTTCGGTCAATAACCAATAGCGGAACCTGGATGCTCATATTGGTTCCTACATATTCTATGAAGATCTTTATCGGTCAAACCACATAACAACATACGTTTGTTCCCTTTGTCATTGGTATGTTACATGCCCGAGATTCGATCGTCGGTATCATCATACCTAGTTCCATCTTGTTACCGGCATGTCTCTTTACTCATTCTGTAATGCAACATCCCGCAACTAACTCATTAGTCACATTGCTTGCAAGGCTTATAGTGATGTTCATTACCGAGAGGGCCCAGAGATACCTCTCCAACAATCAGAGTGACAAATCCTAATATCGATCTATGCCAACTCAACAAACACCATTAGAGACACCTGTAGAGCATCTTTATAATCACCCAGTTACATTGTGAGGTTTGATACCACACTAAGTGTTCCTTTGGTATTCGGGAGTTGCATAATCTCATAGTCATAGGAACACGTATAAGTTATGGAGAAAGTAATAGCAATAAACTAAATGATCATAGTGCTAAGCTAACAGATGGGTCAAGTCAATCACATCATTCTCTAATGATGTGATCCCGTTCATCAAATGACAACTCATGTCTATGGCTAGGAAACTTAACCATCTTTGATTAAAGAGCTAGTCAAGTAGAGGCATACTAGTGACACTCTGTTTTGTTCTATGTATTCACACATGTACTAAGTTTTCGGTTAATACAATTCTAGAATGAATAATAAACATTTATCATCATATAAGGAAATATAAATAACAACTTTATTATTGCCTCTAGGGCATATTTCCTCCAGTCTCCCACTTGCACTAGAGTCAATAATCTAGATTACATTGTAATGATTCTAACACCCATGGAGTCTTAGTGTTGATCATGGTTTGCTCGTGAGAGAGGCTTAATCTATGGGTCTGCAACATTCAGATCCGTATGTATCTTGCAAATCTCTATGTCTCCCTCCTTGACTTGATCGCGGATGGAATTGAAGTGTCTCTTTATGTGCTTGGTTCTCTTGTGAAATTTGGATTCCTTTGCCAAGGCAATTGCACCAGTATTGTCACAAAAGATTTTCATTGGACCCCATGCACTAGGCATGACACCTAGATCAGATATGAACTCCTTCATCCATACTCCTTCATTTGCTGCTTCCGAAGCAACTATGTATTCCGCTTCACACATAGATCCCGCCACGACGCTTTTCTTAGAACTGCACCAACTGATAGCTCCACCATTCAATAAAAATATGTATCCGGTTTGTGACTTAGAGTCATCCGGTCAGTGTCAAAGCCTGCATCGACGTAACCGTTTATGATGAGTTCTTTGTCACCTCCATAAACGAGAAACATATCCTTAGTCCTTTTCAGGTATTTCAGAATATTCTTGACCGATGTCCAGTGATCCACTCCTGGATTACTTTGGTACCTCCCTGCTAAACTAATAGCAAGGCACACATCAGGTCTAGTACACAACATCGCATACATGGCAGAACCAATGGCTGAAGCATAGGGAATGACTTTCATTTTCTCTCTATCTTCTGCAGTGGTCGGGCATTGAGTCTGACTCAACTTCACACCTTGTAACATAAGCAAGAACCCTTTCTTTGCTTGATCCATTTTGAACTTCTTCAAAACTTTATCAAGGTATGTGCTTCGTGAAAGTTCAATTAAGCGTCTTGATCTATCTCTATAGATCTTGATGCCCAATATATAAGCAGCTTCACCGAGATCTTGATGCAAGAAATGGGAATGAATTTCAAACACCCTGCCACCGTCACTCGGCCGCAAACATTGAGATGCATGGTTTTTAAATTCTAGTAAATCCAAAACTCGTCTAAAATTCATGAAACTTGGCATGCTATCATGGAGCGGCATCAACATGTCGTGGTAAAATTTTTGTCCCATTTGGGGCAGGTTTGGGTATAAGCTTCTCACAAATCAGAGCTTCTCACAACAAGCGTGATGGTTTCGGTAGGGAACATGCCACCTTTGGGGACGAAATGATATCCGTTGCCTCTTATTGCTTTCAATTTTTTTAGTGTCAACATAGAACAACAAGAGTGTTGTGTTCAATTTTGGAATTTTTCGGGGTTCGTTTGGACATTTTTATACATTAACTGGGTTTTCCATGCATTTTATGTACATAATTCAAATTTGAACTACATGCACATTCTCCAATGCATATAAACTGGTTGAAAAATCAAATATGTGTCCTTGGTTGCATGATTAGATCCCATGCAAGAAATGGGAATGAATTTCAAACACCCTGCCACTGTCACTCGGCCGCAAACATTGAGATACCTGGTTTTTAAATTCTAGTAAATCCAAAGCACGTCTGAAATTCATGAAACTTGGCATGCTATTATGGAGCGGCATCAACATGCCGTGGTAAAATTTTTGTCCCATTTGGGGCAGGTTTGGGTATAAGCTTCTCACAAACCAAAGCTTCTCACAACAAGCATGATGGTTTCGGTAGGGAACGTGCCACCTTTGGGGACGAAACGATATCCATTGCCTCTTATTGCTTTCAAAAAATTTCGAGTGTCAACTTAGAACAACAAGAGTGTTGTGTTCAATTTTGGAATTTTTCGGGGTTCATTTGGACATTTTTATACATTAACTGGGTTTTCGAGGCATTTTATGTGCATAATTCAAATTTGAACTACATGCACATTCTCTAGTGCATATAAACTGGTTGAAAAATGAAATATGTGTCATTGGGTGAATGCTTAGGTCCCATGCAAGAAATGGGAATGAATTTCAAACACCCTGCCACCGTCACTCGACCACAAACATTGAGATACCTTGTTTTTAAATTCTAGTAAATCCAAAACTCGTCTGAAATTCATGAAACTTGGCATGCTATCATGGAGCGGCATCAACATGCCATGGTAAAAAAAATTGTCAGCTTCCTCGGGTTTAATTCGGTTTCCCCAGTTTAATTCGGTTTTTAAATATAAAGCACTCATCGCAAACGTTTTAGTTAGAACACCCGTATGCAAACCGACAGCTTCCCTAGGAAGCCAAGGGAAAATGTGTCGAGCAGGATTTGTGCAGCTCTTGATCGCAAACGTTTTAGATAGAACACCCGTATGCAAAGTGAGATCAGCGTAGGATTTGTACATCCCTTCAACGCAAACGGTTGTTTTGGATGACCCGTGTGCAACCATGTACAAACAATTATTGGGTATGTTGCCATTTGTCAAACTGGAAAGATTTACATTTGTTGATCTAGTAACATTGCCATTTGTCAATCCTTGTAACACTGCGATTTGTCAAAATATGCAGCTAGAAATCATTAGCACTATCTAATTTTTGCAACTAAAATTCAGTAATTAAGCATAGATTTCATTCATAGATTAAGCAGTCGTTCTTAATTTATACAAACAGTTCAACTCGACAGCTGAACCGACCAAACTTCTCCCCAATTCTTGCCAACCACGTACTGAAATAGCTACTTCAACTATATATAATAGCTAATTTTAAGTACGTTGTACAGTTCGACCACACATCTATAGTCAGATGAACTGAACAAAATAGCCCCTAAATACTACTACTACCACGGAGGGGCTCTGTGCTACTTCCGGCAGCCTCTCCTCTGCCGAGCGTGCTCACCCCCTCAGTAAGAGGTAGAGGAGGAGGAGGAGTCTACCGACGAGCTGGAAAAATGCAATACGGTGCCTGCCGGCGTTGCCCGTTCAGCGACACTCGCCAGCTCGAACGACCACTGCAGCTCCAGACGATCCCTCTCGAAGCGACCGGACTGCTCGTAGATCTCCTCATTCCTCGCCTCTGCGTCGGCGTGTGCTACGGCCACGGCTGCGGTAAGGCTCTTTGCATGCTCGATGAGGCCTCCTCCTCCCGCAGGAACTCGATGTAGCATGCAAGGTCACTGACGCACGTGCGGGCCTCCACCTCCGCCTCCCGACTTCGGGCCGCGGCGGCGGAGCAGGTGATAATCCTGGTGGTTGACAGTGGGCTTGCGGCCACGGCGGCTGATGATGGGGTGGTGGTCACGATCACCACCTCCTGCCTTCGGGCCACGGTGGCGGAGCGGATGATGGCCATGGTGGCCGGTAGTGGGGTGGCGGCCACGACGGCCACCTCCCGCCTTTGGGCCGCGGCGGCGGAGCGGGAGATGGCCCTGGCTTTTGACGGTGGTGTGGCGGCAACGGCGGCCGGCAATAGCTGCCGACGGGCAGCGGCGGCGGAGCGTGTGGTGGGTGTTCTGCACGCACCCAACAGGGATGCCACACGCACTACACTACGCCGGGGACTACGCTGCCGCTCCGATGTAGCCTCCCAGTTGGAGCTATCCTCTGATGACGGCGGAGTAGCTGAGCGACGATGACGTACCTGTGCCATTGGCGATTGTGGGATAAGAAGATGAGATAAGCTACAGGGAGGGAGGGGAAAATGCGACGCATGACTTGCCGGCCGTGAGGGTTTTTATAGCAGGCTGATAAGCATTGCGATTTTGGGGGATTTCACCGAGTCGGGCGGGAAGCTTGCGCGGGAACCTACGAGGTTGTGCGGGAACGGGCTCACCGGCGATTCATTGGCGCCACCGTTTGGCCAAAAGAACGCCCCCGCGCGCTGCGCAAGCTTGCACTGTAAGCCGTCTGCGGCAGCGGGGTGATAAGACGTGTGGGAGGACACATAATAAAAAACATTTGCGATTTAATTACCTACTATACCGCCCGTCCTGGTTTATAAGTAGGATTTAACTAATAAAATGCAAATGCATGTTGCTACCTCTTGAGCACTGCGTTGGTTTTCCCTTGAAGAGGAAAGGGTGATGCAGTAAACTAGCGTAAGTATTTCCCTCAGTTTTTGAGAACCAAGGTATCAATCTAGTAGGAGACTACACGCAAGTCCCTCGTACCTACACAAACAAATAAGAACCTCTCAACCAACACGATAAAGGGGTTGTCAATCCCTTCACGGTCACTTACGAGAGTGAGATCTGATAGAGATAACAATAATAATATAGATATTTTTGGTATTTTTATGATATAGATTTAAAGTAAAGATTGCGAAATAAAATAGATTGGAAACTTATATGATAAAGGATAGACCCAGGGGCCATAGGTTTCACTAGTGGCTTCTCTCAAGATAGCATAAGTATTACGGTGAGTGAACAAATCACTGTCGAGCAATTGATAGAAAAGTGCATAATTATGAGAATATCTAGGCATGATCATGTCTATAGGCATCACGTCTGCGACAAGTAGACCAAAACGATTCTGCATCTACTACTATTACTCCACACATCGACCGCTATCCAACATGCATCTAGAGTATTAAGTTCATAAGAACAGAGTAACACATTAAGCAAGATGACATGATGTAGAGGGATAAACTCAAGCAATATGATATAAACCCCATCTTTTTATCCTCGATGGCAACAATACAATACGTGCCTTGCTGCCCCTGCTGTCACTGGGAAAGGACACCACAAGATTGAACCCAAAGCTAAGCACTTCTCCCATTGCAAGAAAGATTAATCTAGTAGGCCAAACCAAACTGATAATTCAAAGAGACTTGTAAAGATAATTAAATCATACATATAAGAATTCAGAGAAGAACCAAATATTGTTCATAGATAATCTTGATCATAAACCCACAATTCATCAGATCTCGACAAACACACCGCAAAAAAGAGTTACATCGAATAGATCTCCAAGAAGATCGAGGAGAACTTTGTATTGAGATCCAAAGAGACAGAAGAAGCCATCTTGCTAATAACTATGGACCCGAAGGTCTGAGGTAAACTACTCACACATCATAGGAGAGGCTATGGTGTTGATGTAGAAGCCCTTCGTGATTGTTTCCCCCTCTGGCGGAGCTCCGGAAAAGGCCCCAAGATGGGATCTCTTGGGTACAGAAGGTTGACGCGGTGGAAATAGGGTTTCGTGGTGCTCCTGGATGTTTTCGGGGTATATGGACATATATAGGAGGAAGAAGTAGGTCGGTGGAGCCATGAGGGGCCCATGAGGGTGGAGGGAGCGCCTAGGGGGGGGGTAGGCGCGCCCCCTGCCTCGTGGCCTCCTCGTTGATTTCTTGACGTCCACTCCAAGTCATATGGATCACGTTTGTTCCAAAAATAACTCTCCCGAAGGTTTCGTTCCGTTTGGATTCCATTTGATATTCCTTTTCTGCGAAACACTGAAATAGGCAAAAAAAAAGCAATTTGCACTGGGCCTTGGGTTAGTAGGTTAGTCCCAAAAATAATATAAAACTGCTTAGTAAAGCCCATTAAACATCCAAAACAAATAATATAATAGCATGGAACAATAAAAAATTATAGATACGTTGGAGACGTATCATGCATCCCCAAGCTTAATTCATGCTCGCCCTCGAGTAGGTAAATGATAAAAACAGAATTTTTGATGTGGAATGCCACCTAGCATATTTCTCAATGTAATTTTATTTATTGTGGCATGAATGTTCAGATCCGAAAGATTCAAGACAAAAGTTTAATATTGACATAAAAATGGTAATACTTCAAGCATACTAACAAAGCAATCATGTCTTCTTAAAATAAAATGCCCAAAGAAAGTTATCCCTACAAAATCATATAGTCTGGCTATGCTCTATCTTCATCACACAAAGTATTTAATCATGCACAACCCCGATGACAAGCCAAGCAATTGTTTCATACATTTGGTGTTCTCAAACTTGTTCAATCTTCACGCAATACATGAGCGTGAGCCATGGACATAGCACTATAGGTGGAATAGAATGGTGGTTGTGGAGAAGACAAAAAAGGAGAAGATAGTCTCACATCAACTAGACGTAACAAACGGGCTATGGAGATGCCCATCAATAGATATCAATGTGAGTGAGTAGGGATTGCCATGCAACGAATGCACTAGAGCTATAAGTGTATGAAAGCTCAACAAAAGAAACTAAGTGGGTGTGCATCCAACTCACTTGCTCACGAAGACCTAGGGCATTTTGAGGAAGCCCATCATTGGAATATACAAGCCAAGTTTGATAATGTAAAATTCCCACTAGTATATGAAGGTGACAACATAGGAGACTCTCTATCATGAAGATCATGGTGCTACTTTGAAGCACAAGTGTGGTAAAAGGATAGTAACATTGTCCCTTCTCTCTTTTTCTCTCATTTTTTTCATTTTTTTATTTGGGCCTTCTTTTTTATGGCCTCTTTTCCTTTTTTTCTTTTCGTCCGGAGTCTCATCCCGACTTGTGGGGGAATCATAGTCTCCACCATCCTTTCCTCACTTGGGACAATGCTCTAATAATGATGATCATCACACTTTTATTTACTTACAACTCAAAGATTACAACTCAATACTTAGAACAAAATATGACTCTATGTGAATACCTCCGGTGGTGTACCGGGATATGCAATGAATCAAGAGTGACATGTATGAAAAATTATGAACGGTGGCTTTGCCACAAATACAATGTCAACTACATGATCATGCAAAGCAATATGACAATGATGAAGTGTGTCATAATAACGGAACGGTGGAAAGTTGCATGGCAATATATCTTGGAATGGCTATGGAAATTCCATAATAGGTAGGTATGGTGGCTGTTTTGAGGAATGTATATGGTGGGTTTAAGGTACCGGCGAAAGTTGCGTGGTACTAGAGAGGCTAGCAATGGTCGAAGGGTGAGAGTGCGTATAATCCATGGACTCAACATTAGTCATAAAGAACTCACATACTTATTGCAAAAATTTATTAGTTATCGAAACAAAGTACTACGCGCATGCTCCTAGGGGGATAGATTGGTAGGAAAAGACCATCGCTTGTCCCCGACCGCCACTCATAAGGAAGACAATCAATAAATAAATCATGCTCTGACTTCATCACATAACGGTTCACCATACGTGCATGCTACGGGAATCACAAACTTCAACACAAGTATTTCTCAAATTCACAACTACTCAACTAGCATGAGTCTAATATCACCATCTCCATATCTCAAAACAATCATCAAGTATCAAACTTCTCATAGTATTGAATGCACTTTTTATGATACCCATCTTGGATGCCTATCATATTAGGACTAATTCTTAACCAAAGCAAATTACCATGCTGTTCTAAAGGACTCTCAAAATAATATAAGTGAAGCATGAGAGATCAATAATTTCTATAAAATAAAACCACCACCGTGCTCTAAAAGATATAAGTGAAGCACTAGAACAAAATTATCTATCTCAAAAGATATAAGTGAAGCACATAGATTATTCTAATAAATTCCACTTCATGTGTGTCTCTCCCAAAAGGTGTGTACGGCAAGGATGATTGTGGTAAACTAAAAAGCAAAGAATCAAATCATACAAGACGCTCCAAGCAAAACACATATCATGTGGTGAATAAAAAATATAGCCTCAAGTAAAGTTACCGATAGAAGAAGACCAAAGAGGGGATGCCTTCTGGGGCATCCCCAAGCTTAGGATTTTGGTAGTCCTTATTCCATAATCCATCAAATCTTTACCCAAAACTTGAAAACATCACAACACAAAACTTAAACAAAAAATCTCATGAGCTCCATTAGTATAAGAAAGCAAACCACCACTTAAGGTACTGTAATGAACTCATTATTTATTTATTTTTGTGTTAAACCTACTGTATTCCAACTTCTCTATGGTTCATAACCTCCGATACTAGCCATAGATTCATCAAAATAAGCAAACAACACACAAAAAACAGAATCTGTCAAAAACAGAACGGTCTGTAGTAATATGTAGGTTTCTAATACTTATGTAACCCCAAAAATTCTAAAATAAATTTCTGGACGTGAGGAATTTATCTATTATTAATATTCAAAAAGAATCAAACTAATCACACTCTCCAGTAAAAAATGGCATCAAATCTCGTGAGCGCTAAAGTTTCTGTTTTTCACAGCAAGATCGCAAAGACTTTCCCCAAGTCTTCCCAAAGGTTCTACTTGGGACAAACACTAATTAAAAGCATAAAACCACATCTAAACAGAGGCTAGATGAATTATTTATTACTAAACAGAACCAAAAAGCAAGAAACAAAAATAAAATTGGGTTGCCTCCCAACAAGTGCTATCGTTTAACGACCCTAGCTAGGCATAAAAGCAAGGATAGATCTAGGTATTATCATCTTTGGTATGCAATCCATAAGTGGCTCTCATAATAGATTCATAAGGTAATTTAATTTTCTTTATAGGAAAGTGTTCCATTCCCTTTGTTAATGGAAATTGGAATCTAATATTCCCTTCTTTCATATCAATAATTGCACCAATCGTTCTAAGGAAAGGCCTACCAAGAATAATGGGACATGTAGGATTGCAATCTATATCAAGAACAATGAAATATACGGGCACATAATTCCTATTTGCAACAATAAGAACATCATTAATTCTTACCATAGGTTTCTTAATAGTGGAATCCGCGAGGTGCAAATTTAAAGAACAATCATCAAATTCACGGAAACCTAACACATCACACAAAGTTTTTGGAATCGTGGAAACGCTAGCACCCAAATCACATAAAGCATAGCATTCATGATCTTTAATTTTAATTTTAATAGTGGGTTCCCACTCATCATAAAGTTTTCTAGGGATAGAAACTTCCAATTCAAGCTTTTCTTCATAAGATTGCATTAAAGCATCAACGATATGTTTAGTAAAAGCTTTATTTTGATTATAAGCATGCGGAGAATTTAGCACGGATTGCAACAAGGAAATAAAATCTATTAAAGAATAATTATCATAATTAAATTCCTTGAAATCCAAAATAGTGGGTTCATTGCTACGTAAAGTTTTGACCTCTCCAATCCCACTTTTACCAATTTTAGCATTAAGATCTAAAAACTCTGAATCATTGGGACGCCTTTTAACTAAAGTTGACTCATCTCCAGTCCCATCATTATCAAGATTCATATTGCAAAACAAAGATTTAATAGGGGACACATCAATCACTTTTAGATCTTCATCCTTATTATCATGAAAACTAGAAGAACACGCTTTCACAAAGCAATCTTTTTTAGCACGCCTCCTAGCGGTTCTTTCTTTGCACTCATCAATGGAAATTCTCAAAGTTTTGAGAGAATCATTGATATCATGCTTAGGTGGAATAGATGTAAGTTTCAAAGAATCAACATCAAGAGAAATTCTATCCACGTTCCTAGCCAACTCATCAATCTTAGACAGTTTTTCTTCAATCAAAGCATTGAAACTCTTTTGCGAACTAATAAATTCTTTAATTTTAGATTCAAAATCAGAGGGCATCTTATTATAATTTCCATAAGAATTTTGTAGGAATTACCATAATTATTAGAGGAATTACTAGGAAACGGCCTAGGATTAAAATTACCTCTATACACATTATTACCAAAATTGTTCCTACCAACAAAATTCACATCCATAGATTCATTATTATTCTCAATCAAGGTAGACCAAGGCATATCATTAGGATCAGAAGAAACACTCTTATTAGCAAACAATTTCATAAGTTCATCCATCTTTCCACTCAAAACACTAATTTCTTCTATTGCATGCACCTTTTTACTAGTAGATCTTTCAGTGTGCCATTGAGAATAATTAACCATAATATTATCTAGGAGTTTAGTTGCTTCTCCAAAAGTGATTTCCATAAAAGTGCCTCCCGTGGCCGAATCTAAAAGATTTCTAGAAGCAAAATTCAATCCGGCATAATTTTTTTGTATAATCATCCAAAGATTCAAACCATGTGTAGGGCAATTACGAATCATTAATTTCATCCTCTCCCATGCTTTTGCAACATGCTCATGATCTAGTTGCTTAAAGTTCATAATATCGTTTCTAAGAGAGATGATCTTAGCGGGAGGAAAATACTTAGAGATAAAAGCATCTTTGCACTTATTCCATGAAACAATACTATTTTTATGCAAAGAAGAAAACCAAGTTTTAGCATGATCTCTAAGCGATAACGGGAATAGCTTCAATTTAACAATATCATTATCCACATCTTTCTTCTTTTGCATATCACACAAATCAACAAAGCTGTTTAGATGGGTAGCGGCATCTTCACTAGGAAGGCCGGAAAACGGATCTTTCATGACAAGATTCAGCAAAGTAGTATTAATTTCACAAGATTCAGCATCGGTAAGAGGAGCAATCGGAGTGCTAATAAAATCATTATTGTTGGTATTAGAGAAGTCACACAATTTAGTATTATCTTGAGCCATCGTGACAAACAATCCAACACACAAGCAACAAGCGAAAAGAGACGAACGGAAAAGAGAAGGGGAACGAAAAAAGAGGGCAAATAAAACGGCAAGGGTGAAGTGGGGGAGAGGAAAACGAGAGGCAAATGGCAAATAATGTAATGCAAGGGATAAGAGTTTGTGATGGGTACTTGGTATGTCTTGACTTGTGAGTAGATCTCCCCGGCAATGACGCCATAAATTCTTCTTGCTACCTCTTGAGCACTACGTTGGTTTTCCCTTGAAGAGGAAAGGGTGATGCAGTAAAGTAGCGTAAGTATTTCCCTCAATTTTTGAGAACCAAGGTATCAATCCAGTAGGAGACTACATGCAAGTCCCTCGTACCTACACAAACAAATAAGAACCTCGCAACCAACGCGATAAAGGAGTTGTCAATCCCTTTAGGGTCACTTATGAGAGTGAGATCTGATAGAGATAATAATAATAAGATAAATATTTTTGGTATTTTTATGATATAGATTGAAAGTAAAGATTGCGAAATAAAATAGATTGGAAACTTATATGATAAAAGATAGACCCGAGGGCCATAGGTTTCACTAGTGGCTTCTCTCAAGATAGCATAAGTATTACGGTGGGTGAACAAATTACTGCCGAGCAATTGATAGAAAAGTGCATAATTATGAGAATATCTAGGCATGATCATGTATATAGGCATCACGTCCGCGAAAAGTAGACCGAAACGATTCTGCATCTACTACTATTACTCCACACATCGACCGCTATCCAACATGCATCTAGAGTATTAAGTTCATAAGAATAGAGTAATGCATTAAGCAAGATGCCATGATGTAGAGGGACAAACTCAAGCAATATGATATAAACCCCATCTTTTTATCCTCGATGGCAACAATACAATACGTGCCTTGCTGCCCCTACTGTCACTGGGAAAGGACACCGCAAGATTGAACCAAAGCTAAGCACTTCTCCCATTGCAAGAAAGATCAATCTAGTAGGACAAACCAAACTGATAATTCGAAGAGACTTGCAAAGATAATTAAATCATACATGTAAGAATTCAGAGAAGAACCAAATATTGCTCATAGATAATCTTGATCATAAACCCACAATTCATTGGATCTCGACAAACACACCTCAAAAAAGAGTTACATCAAATAGATCTCCAAGAAGATCGAGGAGAACTTTGTATTGAGATCCAAAGAGATAGAAGAAGCCATCTAGCTAATAACTATGGACCCGAAGGTCTGAGGTAAACTACTCACACATCATCGGAGAGGCTATGGTGTTGATGTAGAAGCCCTCCATGATTGATTCCCCCTCCGGCGGAGCTCCGGAAAAGGCCCCAAGATGGGATCTCTTGGGTACATAAGGTTGTGGCAGTGGAAATAGGGTTTCGTGGTGCTCCTGGATGTTTTCGGGGTATATGGACATATATAGGAGGAAGAAGTAGGTCGGTGGAGCCACGAGGGGCCCACGAGGGTGGAGGGCGCGCCCAGGGGGGTAGGCACCCCCCTGCCTCGTGGCCTCCTCGTTGATTTCTTGACGTCCACTCTAAGTCCTCTGGATCACGTTTGTTCCAAAAATAACTCTCCTGAAGGTTTCATTCCGTTTGGATTCCGTTTGATATTCCTTTTTGCGAAACACTGAAATAGGCAAAAAAACAGCAATTTGCACTAGGCCTTGGGTTAGTAGGTTAGTCCCAAAAATAATATTAAAGTGCTTAGTAAAGCCCATTAAACATCCAAAACAGATAATATAATAGCATGGAACAATCAAAAATTATAGATACGTTGGAGACGTATCACATGTCGCCAAAGATTATATCGTTGGAGTCGTATTTGAACATAGTTTCCAGCTATACTATTTTTGTAAGATTTATTAACACTGTTTTGGTTAAATTCCAAGTTACATACCAACAAGTGTTTGCCCGCAACACACATGGCTTATTCCATCACAAACGGCTCGGATGGATCAACTGTATGCCACGTATCGCACACGCAACTCTAATCTGATTCGTGCTTGATGTCTCCGACACCGTTCGCACAGTTCGTCTTATTTGCCACGTATCACAGTGCCGTCCTCTGCTCGCGTCCCTCGGCAAGCTCTGCTCGCCATTAGGCGCCACGGCGCGCTCTGCTCGCGTCCGTCGGCGCGCTCGGCTTGTGGACAACTTTTCCTTGCGTATTCAACTGTAATATGCATATATATGCCAGCAAGATGCCCGTGCGTTGCACGGAACATCAAGATACATTTGTATGAGTAGTTTATCTTGTGAGAAAAAGGATGAACAAGAGAAGTCATTATCTGCAAGTGTGGAGAGAGGTGCGGGTATCTTTTTGCAAAATTGTCATTGTTTGCTTTCTAACCATCAGATATAGATCGGACGGTCTATATTACACGATGGCAGGCACACCATCATCACCAACTCGGTGTTTTTATAAGAGTATAGATAGAGATGGTTGATCGCCGTTGAGGCGACCGCGGAGCGCTCTGCTCGCGTCCCTCTACGCGCGCTCTACTAGCGGTTGGGCGTGCGCACGATCACGTCGAGGGCCCCATATGCATGCGGTTGCGCCGCGCGCATTGCCACGCGATGCAGTTACGTGCGACACGATGGAGTTATGATATGTCTCCATCGTATCTACTTTTCCACACACTTTTGCCCTTGTTTTAGACTCTAACTTGCATGATTTGAATGGAACTAACCCGGACTGACGCAGTTTTCAGCAGAATTGCCATGGTGTTATTTTTGTGCAGAAATAAAAGTTCTCGGAATGACCTAAAAATCAATGGAGAATATTTTTGGAATATATAAAAAATACTGGTGAAAGAATCAAGGCCAGGGGGCCCACGCCCTGTCCACGAGGGTGGGGCGTGCCCCCTGCCTCGTGGGCCCCCTGGTGTTCCACCGACCTCAACTCCAACTCTATATATTCACGTTTGGGCAGAAAAAATCCGATAGAAGGATTCATCGTGTTTTACGATACGGAGCCGCCGCCAAGCCCTAATCTCTCTCGGGAGGGCTGATCTGGACTCCGTTCGGGGCTCCGGAGAGGGGAATCCGTCGCCATCGTCATCATCAACCTTCCTCCATCACCAATTTCATGATGCTCACCGCCATGCGTGAGTAATTCCATCGTAGGCTTGCTGGACAGTGATGGGTTGGATAAGATTTATCACGTAATCGAGTCAGTTTTGTTAGGGTTTGATCCCTAGTATCCATTATGTTCTGAGATTGATGTTGTTATGACTTTGCTATGCTTAATGCTTCTCACTAGGGCCTGAGTGCCATTATTTCAGATCTGAACCTATTATGTTTTCATGAATATATGTGAGTTCTTGATCCTATCTTGCAAGTCTATAGTAACCTATTATGTGTTATGATCCGTTAACCCCGAAGTGACAATAATCGGGATACTTACCGGTGATGACCGTAGTTTGAGGAGTTCATGTATTCACTAAGTGTTAATGCCTTGGTCCGGTACTCTATTAAAAGGAGGCCTTAATATCCCTTAGTTTCCAATAGGACCCCGCTGCCACGGGAGGGTAGGAAAAAAGATGTCATGCAAGTTCTTTTCCATAAGCACGTATGACTATATTCGGAATACATGCCTACATTACATTGATGAACTGGAGCTAGTTCTGTGTCACCTGATGTTATAACCATTGCATGAGGAATCGCATCCGACATAGTTATCCATCATTGATCCATTGCCTACGAGCTTTTCACATATTGATCTTTGCTTAGTTACTTTTCCGTTGCTACTGTTACAATCACTATAAAACCAGAACTATTACTTTTGCTACCGTCACTGCTACTATCATATTAATTTGCTACTAAATACTTTGCTGCGGATATTAAGTTTTCCAGGTGTGGTTGAATTGACAACTCAGCTGCTAATACTTGAGAATATTCTTTGGCTCCCCTTGTGTCGGATCAATAAATTTGGGTTGAATAATCTACCCTCGAAAACTGTTGCAATCCCCTATACTTATGGGTTATGAAGTTACGCGCTGCAAATTAGAACTGCCATCAAGGCTTGCCAATATTCCTGGCCGTCCGGCTCCCCCTTTAATTCCCACGGCCATTATAACCTTAGTCTCTTCAACCTTTCGATCGCGCCCCACAACACAACAAGCACACCCATGACGACACATAGAGAGGGGATGTCTAGCGGCGCTCCAATGGAGTTCGGCGAGCATAGAGTGGAGACCCACGCGAGGGAGAAGAATCTATCGGTGGCGTACACCATCGACCCGGCCGTGGTTGACGACTACATCAACAACGTTGAGCAGTTGCTTGCTCAAGACAAGTACAAGGTGGTCGGCATCAACCTCCAGTACACCACCAGTCGTCCTGGCATAGTTCATAAGGTTGCCGTCGCCTAGTTGTGCATGGGCCATCATGTCGTCATCTATCCCTACTGGATGGCCACAGAGCCTTGTGACCGTTTCAACAGGTTTGTCAACAACTCCGACTACAAGTTCGCCATAGTGGAAACCACCAACGATGTAAACATGCTCCGTGGTACGGGCTTGGCCTGCAAGAACCTTGTCGAAATCCGTGACCACTACAAGATCTGGGGCAGCACGAAGAAGGACTCCCTGGTAGAACTCGCCTCGGCCATCATCGACCCCTACTACGAAAAGATGAAGCAGGATGCCCAGAGAACAAGTCATGTATCCTGGCACAGGGCCTGGATGCGGCAACTGGATGAACCTCACCTCAGGTTCGTGGCCAAGAGTCTGTACACATGCTACGAGATGCACAGGCAGATCGTTGACATGAGGAAGTGCCTCGTTACCAAAATCGACGAGCCCGGATCGAGCCACAAGCAGAGCAAGCGTCACAAAAAGTAGACGATGATCAAATGATCATTTATGCCAGTTAATCATGCATGTAATATATAGTTTACTTTATTGTTGGTGTGTGGAAATGTCATGTGTGTAGTAGCCACCTATGTAATTATGCATGTAATAGTTTACTTTGGTGTGTGCAAATGCCATGGTTGTAGTAGCCACCTATGTAAGTGAATGTTTAATTTGGTTATGCAAGCATGTCCTTATAAGTGTGTGTGTGTGTGTGTATGTGTGTGTATGTTGTTGTCCTGTATGCAATCCCATCGCACAACACACACGTCTTATTAAGTTGAACCATTTCTGTTCTCTTGTGTCAACGCAAACAGTTCATCCGAGTGAACCGCATGTCGTATATCACACACACCTTGATCTGGCTGACCGTTTCTTTTGTGTTGCCTAATCACAAACAGTTCATCCGAGTGAACTATATACTATATATCGCACACACCATCATCTGGCTGCCCATTTCTTTTATTTTGCCTAATCACAAACAGTTCATCCGAGCGAACCGTATGCTGTGTATCGCACACGCCTTCATATGGTTGCCCGTTTCTTTTATTCCTCCTCATCGCAAACAGTTAATTGAACTGAACCGTATGCCCTTCATCGCACACGCAACTAAAATCTGAACCGTGTTTGATGCATAATCCATTGCAAACGTTTTGCACCTTTTTTGACGGTTTTCATACACCACCATTTGCGATTATTGCATCGCACACAGTTTCTCGAAGGGTCTCTGATCGTAGTGTCGCATTAGCAGCATCCTGCAGTAGTGTTTGGGTATTGTATGAAGACACATTTCTCCGATTTGGGTTCGAGCTTATCAGGTTGAAGCTTTTTCACATAAGCATTGCAGCCCCAAACTTTAAGAAACGACAACTTGGGTTTCTTACCAAACCACAGTTCATATGGTGTCGTCACAACGGATTTCGATGGTGCCCTATTTAACGTGAATGCAGCCGTCTCTAAAGCATAACCCCAAAATGATAGTGGTAAATTAATAAGAGACATCATAGATCACAGCATATCTAATAAATTGCGGTTACGACGTTCGGACACACCATTACGTTGTGGTGTTCCAGGTGGCGTGAGTTGCAAAACTATTCCGCATTGTTTCAAACGAAGACCAAACTCGTAACTCAAATATTCACCTCCATGATCAGATCGTAGAAACTTAATTTTCTTGTTACGATGATTTTCCACTTCACTCTGAAACTCTTTGAACTTTTCAAATGTTTCAGACATATGCTTCATCAAGTAGATATACCCATATCTTCTCAAATCATCTATGAAAGGTCAGAAAATAACGATACCCACCACGAGCATCAACACTCATCGGACCGCATACATTAGTATCTATTATTTCCAATAAGTCTATTGCTCGTTCTATTGTTCCGAAGAACGGAGTCTTAGTCATCATGCCCATGAGGCATGGTTCGCAAGCATCAAGTGATTCCAAAAGCCCATCAGCATGGAGTTTCTTCATGCGCCTTAAACCAATATGACCTAAACGGCAGTGCCACAAATAAGTTGCACTATCATTATTAAACTTATATCTCTTGGCTTCAATACTATGAATATGTGTATCACTACTATCAAGATTTAGTAAAAATAGACCACTCATCAAGGGTGCATGACCATAAAAGATATTACCCATATGAATAGAACAACCATTATTCTCTAATTTAAATGAATAACCGTCTCGCATCAAACAAGATCCAGATCTAATGTTCATGCTTAACGCTGTCACCAAATAACAATTATCCAGGTCTAAAACTAATCTCGAAGGTAGATGTAGAGGTAGCGTGCCGACGGTGATCACATCGACTTTGGAACCATTTCCCACGCGCACCATCACCTTGTCCTTAGCCAATCTTCGCTTAATCCATAGCCCCTGTTTCGAGTTGCAAATATTAGCAACAGAACTAGTATCAAATACCTTGGCGCTACTGCGAGCATTAGTAAGGTACACATCAATAACATGTATATCAAATATACCTTTCACTTTGCCATCCTTTTTATCTGCCAAATACTTGGGACGGTTCCGCTTCCAGTGACCAGTCCCTTTGCAGCAGAAGCACTCAGTCTCAGGCTTAGGTCCAGACTTGGGCTTCTTCACTTGAGCAACAACTTTCTTGTCGTTCTTCTTAAAGTTCCCCTTCTTCCCTTTGCCCTTCTTCTAGAAACTGGTGGTCTTGTTGACCATCAACACTTGATGCTCCTTCTTGATTTCTACCTCTGTAGCCTTTAGCACCGCGAAGAGCTCGGAAATTGTCTTATCCACCCCTTGCATATTATAGTTCATCACAAAGCTTTTGTAGCTTGGTGGCAGTGATTGAAGAACTCTGTCAATTACACTATCAACCGGAAGATTAACTCCCAGCTAAGTCAAGTGATTGTGGTACCCAGACATTTTGAGTATATGTTCACTGACAGAACTATTCTCCTCCATTTTGCAGCTGTAGAACTTATTGGAGACTTCATATCTCTCAGTCCGGGCATTTGCTTGAAATATTAACTTCAACTCTTAGAACATCTCATATGATCCATGACGTTCAAAACATCATTGAAGTCCCGGTTCTAAGCCGTAAAGCATGGCACACTGAACTATCGAGTAGTCATCAGCTTTTCTCTGCCAGGTGTTCATAACATCTAGAGTTGCTCCTGCAACGGGTTCGGCACCTAGCGGTGCTTCGAGGACATAATTCTTCTGTGTAGCAATGAGGATAATCCTTAGGTTATGGACCCAGTCCGTGTAGTTGCTACCATCATCTTTCAACTTAGCTTTCTCTAGGAATGCATTAAAATTCAACGGAACAACAACACGGGCCATTTATCTACAACAACATAGACATGCAAAATACTATCAGGTACTAAGTTCATGATAAATTAAAGTTCAATTAATCATATTATTTAAGAACTCCCACTTAGATAGACATCCCTCTAATCATCTAAGTGATCACGTGATCCATATCAACTAAACCATGTCCGATCATCACGTGAGATGGAGTAGTTTTCAATGGTGAACATCACTATGTTAATCATATCTACTATATGATTCACGCTCGACCATTCGGTCTCAGTGTTCCGAGGCCATATAAGCATATGCTAGGCTCGTCAAGTTTAACCCGAGTATTCTGCTTGTGCAAAACTGGCTTGCACCTGTTGTATGTGAACGTAGAGCTTACCACACCCGATCATCACATGGTGTCTCGGCATGATGAACTGTAGCAACGGTGCATACTTAGGGAGAACACTTATACCTTGAAATTTAGTGAGAGATCATCTTATAATGCTACCGCCGTACTAAGAAAAATAAGATGCATAAAGGATAAACATCACATGCAATCAATATAAGTGATATGATATGGCCATCATCATCTTGTGCCTTTGATCTCCATCTCCAAAGCACCGTCATGATCACCATCGTCACCGGCTTGACACCTTGATCTCCATCATAGCATCGTTGTCGTCTCGCCAACTATTGCTTCTAAAACTATCGCTACCGCTTAGTGATAAAGTAAAGCAATCACATGGCGATTGCATTTCATACAATAAAGCGACAACCATATGGCTCCTGCCAGTTGTCGAAAACTGTGTTACAAAACATGATCATCTCATACAACAATTTATATAATCACGTCTTGACCATATCACATCACAACATGCCCTGCAAAAACAAGTTAGACGTCCTCTACTTTGTTGTTGCAAGTTTTACGTGGCTACTACGGGCTTATCAAGAACCGTTCTTACCTACGCATCAAAAACCACAACGCGATATAGTGATTGCTTTTTGATCTTCAGAAAGAACCTTGTTCATTGAATCCGATTCAACTAAAGTTGGAGAAACTGACACCCGCTAGCCACATGTGGGCAAAGCACGTCGGTAGAACCAGTCTCATGAATGCGGTCATGTAATGTCGGTCCGGGCCGCTTCATCCAACAATACCGCCGAATCAAGAAACAACTAGTGACGGCAAGCAATATTTATATACCCACGCCCACAACTCCTTTGTGTTCTACTCATGCATATAACATCTACGCATAGACCTGGCTCGGATGCCACTGTTGGGGAACATAGTATTTCAAAAAAATTCCTACGATAGTTTTTGTAGTATAATTAGCAAGCAATATGTATATACCCAAGTTTTTTAGGTACTCCATCTTTAAAAGTATAATTAGCTAGGATAGTGAAAATTTCAGCTTTCGGTGTTTTTCTCTTATTGGTGATGATGTCTTTCATATACTTTTCATAAGGAGGCATTTTTAAGATACCAGTCAAGCGAGTACGCAAAAAGACCAGCCTCAGCATTTCAGCAAAGCATTCAAATTATTCATCATATTTATTTTTAGTTGACTTAAGTGGAAAGGGCATAGGTTTTTGAACCCACGATTCTCTTTCCTTACCGTGTTTTCTAGCAACAGGGTCTCTTTTATCATATCTTGTATACTTGGGTCGTGGGTTATCAAGATCAGTTGCGCATTCTATCTCAACATCATTGTCTGGTTCTTTATTATTTGTTTGAGTGTCTTCATGAACCTCATCATTATCTTTTTCATTATCAGAAGGTGAGTGTTCACTACCAGATTGAGTTTCTGTTAGGGAACACAGCATTTCAAAAAAAATCCTATGATCACGCAAGATCTATCTAGGGATGCATAGCAACAAGAGCGGAGAGCGTGTCTACACACCCTCGTAGACCGAAAGCGGAAGCGTTAAGTAACGTGGTTGATGTAGTCGAATGTCTTCGCGATCCAACCGATCAAGTACGGAACGCACGACACCTCTGCGATCTGCACACATTCAGCTCGGTGATGTCCCTCGAACTCTAGATCCAGTTGAGGCCGAGGGAGAGTTTCGTCAGCACGACAGCGTGTTGACAGTGATGATGAAGTTACCGACGCAGGGCTTCGCCTAAGCACTACGACAATATGACTAAGGTGGAAATCTGTGGAGGGGGGCACCGCACACGGCTAAGAGATCAACTTGTGTCTCCACGGGGTGCCCCCTCCCCTGTATATAAAGGAGTGGAGGAGGGGAGGGCCGGACTCCTATGGCGCGCCCCAAGGGGGGATTCCTACTCCAGGTAGGAGTAGGTTTCCCCCTTTCCCTAGTTGGAGTAGGAGAAGAAGGAAGAGGGAGAGGGAGAGATGGAAAGGGGGGCCGGCCCCCTTCCAATTCGGATTGGGCTTGGGGGGCACGCGCCTCCCACTTGGCCACCTCCTCCTCTCCCTCACCATGGCCCATTAAGGCCCATTAACTCCCCGAGGGGTACCGGTAACCAGAAAAATGCCCGAACCTATCCGAAACCTTTCTGGTGTCCAAACATAGCCATCCAATATATCAAACTTTATGTCTCGACCATTTCGAGACTCCTCGTCATGTCCGTGATCACATCCGGGACTCCGAACTATCTTCGGTATATCAAATCACATAACTCATAATACATATCATCATCAAACATTAAGCGTGCGGACCCTACGGGTTCGAGAACTATGTAGACAGGACCGAGACTCATCTCCGGTCAATAACCAATAGCGGAACCTGGATGCTCATATTGGTTCCTACATATTCTATGAAGATCTTTATCGGTCAAACCGCATACCAACATACGTTTGTTCCCTTTGTCATCAGTATGTTAAATGCCCGAGATTCGATCGTCTGTATCATCATACCTAGTTCCATCTTGTTACTGTCAAGTTTCTTTACTCATTCCGTAATGCAACATCCCGCAACTAACTCATTAGTCACATTGCTCGCAAGGCTTATAGTGATGTGCATTACCGAGAGGGCCCAGAGATACCTCTCCGAGAATCGGAGTGACAAATCCTAATATCGATCTATGCCAACTCAACAAACACCATTGGAGACACCTGTAGAGCATCTTTATAACCACCCAGTTACGTTGTGATGTTTGATAGCACACTAAGTGTTTCT